>NC_059110.1:76042462-76344962 GCF_020740685.1 Jaculus jaculus | reverse complement strand
AGCAATAGAGGACATCAGTCTTGATCTCTACAGACAAGACTGTTTTATTGAGAAAAAACAGCAAGGGACCTCAGCTTTCCCACGGGACGAAGACTGAAGCACTGAGCTAGGCTAGGGTGCAAGATTATAAGGAGAATCCTAAGGAAAAGCCATGCTATACCAGGTGCAGTTAATAAGAAAAAATTACAGCTGTTTGTGTCCTTGTTTAGAATAGGTTTGTTCAGTCAGGAATGTCTAAGGGATGATACTCGGATGGCCCCTGGTCTTCAAGGCCATCTAGGCCGATGGTGAGTGTATATCAATCAGGAATGGTGTCATACTTAATGGGGCTGAATCTCTGTTGTTCCTTTTATTGCCCTGAGTCCTGGGGATAGCCATTAACTCTTTAGTTTCCCCCCCCCAACACCCCAGGTAGGGTTTCACTCTAGCTCAGGCTGACCTGGAATTCACTCTGTAGTCTCAGGGTGGCCTTGAACTCATGGCGATCCTCCTACCTCTGTCACCTGGGTAGTGGGATTAAAGGCATACGCCACCATGCCTGGCTCTCTAGTTTCCTTTTGGTTTTTGGAGGCCATTGACCCTTCAATAATCATCTAGCAAAATCAGCATGAACAAGACAAGAACCATCTTAAAATTACAGAGTTTTAATTAAAAAAATTATAGAGTTTTAGCCAGGCATAATGATGCATGCTTACTGATAGCTAAACATCATGGACTTTGTATAAATCAAATTATAATATTCTAATATTGTGACATCTGGAAAAGTCTGATATTAGTAAAAAGTAGAATTTACATATTTAAGGCACATGAAGTTACAGAGAGTAAACTATGAACAAAAGATCTGATGATAGAATTTACAATAAACAAGAAATCTATATATTATATAGTAACATTTTTGGCTTAAATATGAAAAGTTAAATTAAACATGAAAAATTAGATAATTTTTTAAGCTTATCAGAATTGGGATATCTTTATACACATACATTTTTGAGAAGATTTAGTACTCTTAAAAGCTAAATAAGATGTCCATTAATCTATGTCAGTTTTTGAAATTACCTTAGTTATATTTAACATACCAAAAGAATAGAGGAACTGATTTAAAACTACCATGATCTAATAAAAAAGGAGACAAGTGTTGTGGAAAAAGAGGGCATGGGCATGCCAGAGCCACTTGCCACTGCAAACAATTTCCAAATGTATGCTCACTATGTGCATCTGGCTTTGCAAATAAGGACCTTTAACTGCTGAGCCAAAAAGAAATATTTTTAGTCTCTTAATATACACGAAAGTTTTATGACACAATCTTTAACTATTTGAGCCTTAATCAACTCATTATAATTCTGTCTGTGGTACTTTGGTAAACTTGTTTAGTAATGATGTAAGTTAAATCTAAAGTATTGTAGGTAACTTGATTTTTCTCTCTAACTGCTTTCAATATTTTTTCTTTGGTGTGTGTGTTTGGAAGTTTGATTATAATATGGCGAGGAGAGGTTCTTTCCAGGTTTTGTCTGGCTGGGGTTCTAAAGGCTTCCTGTATCTGTATTGGCACCTCTTTCCCAATTTGGGGAAAATTTTCTTCTATGATTTTGTTGAAGATGCCTACTATGCCTTTGGAGTGGAATTCTTCTCCTTCTACTATGCCCTGAATTCTTTTTTTTTCTTTTAAGATTTTATTTTATTCTATTTTTTTAATTTTTATTAACATTTTCCATAATTATAAAATATACCCCATGGTAATTCCCTCCCTCCCCACCCCCACACTTTCCCATTTGAAATTCCATTCTCCATCATATTACCTCCCCATTACAATCATTGTAATACATATATACAATATCAACCTATTAAGTTTCCTTTCCAGGTCCATCCATTTTTCTGCAAATTTCATAACTTCATTTTTCTTTACTGCTGAGTAGAACTCCATTGTATAAATGTGCCACATCTTCATTATCCACTCATCTGTTGAGGGACATCTAGGCTGGTTCCATTTCCCAGCTATTATAAATTGAGCAGCAATAAACATGGTTGAACATGTACTTCTAAGGAAATGAGATGAGTCCTTTGGATATATGCGTAGGAGTGCTATAGCTGGGTCATATGGTAGATCAATCGTTAGCTGTTTTAGGAACCTCCACACTGTTTTCCACAATGGCTGGACCAGATTGCATTCCCACCAGCAGTGTAGAAGGGTTCCTGTTTTTCCACATCCCCGCCAACATTTATGATCATTTGTTTTCATGATGGTAGCCAATCTGACAGGAATGAGATGGAATCTCAATGTAGTTTTAATCTGCATTTCCCTGATGACTAGTGACGAAGAACATGTTTTTAGATGCTTATATGCCATTCATATTTATTCCTTTGAGAATGCTCTATTTAGCTCCATAGCCCATTTTTTTTTAATTTTTATTTATTTATTTATTTGAGAGTGACAGACACAGAGAGAAAGACCGATAGAAGGAGAGAGAATGGGTGCGCCAGGGCCTCCAGCCTCTGCAAATGAACTCCAGACGTGTGCGCCCCCTTGTGCATCTGGCTAACGTGGCACCTGGGGAACCGAGCCTCGAACCGGGATCCTTAGGCTTCACAGGCAAGCGCTTAACCGCTAAGCCATCTCTCCAGCCCCATAGCCCATTTTTTGATTGGCTTGTTTGATTCCTTATTAGTTAACTTTTTGAGTTCTTTGTATATCCTAGGTATTAATCCTCTATCAGATATATAGCTGGCGAAGATTTTTTCCCATTCTGTAGGTTGCCTCTTTGCTTTTTTCACTGTGTCCTTTGCAGTGCAAAATCTTTGTAATTTCATGAGGTCCCAGTGATTAATCTGTGGTTTTATTGCCTGAACAATTGGGGTTGTATTCAGAAAGTCTTTGCCAAGACCAATATGTTGAAGGGTTTCCCCTACTTTTTCCTCTAGCAGTTTCAGAGTTTCCGGTCTGATGTTAAGGTCTTTAATCCATTTGGACTTAATTCTTGTGCATGGCGAGAGAGAATAATCTATTTTCATCCTTCTGTAGATATATATCCAGTTTTCAAAACACCATTTGCTGAAGAGGCTGTCTCTTCTCCAATGAGTATTTTTGGCATTTTTATCGAATATCAGGTTATGCCCTGAATTCTTATATTGGACCTTTTCATAGTGTCCCGAATATCTTGAAATTCCCACTCATACTTTTCTATAAGTTTGTCTTTCTCTTTGTTGGACTGTATTAGATCTGCCAAAATCTAAAGTATTAAGACCAATTGTTGGAGGAGTTACATCTTAAATCACACATAACTTTGCTTTGAATGTTTTTACTGTTCACTATGAAATAGTTATATGAGGCAGGGTTTTAGATATAATAACCTTAGGAGAGAATATTAATGAGTGAATTTTAACCTTCTGACTTAGTTAAAAGGTTGGCAGATAGAGGAACCTAGTTAACTTGGTTGGCTTACTCTGAATTCAGTCTTTTATGACCATTATTATGACCAGATTGACATCAATAAGTTAAAGTTAAGTTTACAACCTAAATACCGTAGCAAGCTGCTACCAGCCAGAGCCATACTGTTAGTCTTTTGTAAGCCATAGGCTAATAGTACTTTGTCTTTAACCTGTTTAAGCTTACTTGTATCTTCATCTACATAATTTTACCTTACAATCCATGTAGTTCACTCTGTAATAATCTTTGTCATCAAACATTTAGCATCCAACATATAAAGTTTTCTCTCTAGTTTATCTTTTTCAGCCAGTTCATCTCATAACTACCAACAAAAACTTTTATTGTTCTTACCATAACACTTTTAGTATGACCATTTTTTTTCTCAAAAGGCATTTTGAAATAACTTTTTTTAAAGATCTTATTTGACTTATGCTATTTACCCAGAATAAACATATAGATTTTAGAACTTTGTTTCTTAAAGCTTTCCTGAAACACATTTTTAAAAAATATGAAAGCAGGGCTGGAGAGATGGCTTAGCGGTTAAGCGCTTGCCTGTGAAGCCTAAGGACCCCGGTTCGAGGCTCGATTCCCCAGGTCCCATGTTAGCCAGATGCACAAGGGGGCGCACGCGTCTGGAGTTCGTTTGCAGAGGCTGGAAGCCCTGGCGCGCCCATTCTCTCTCTCTCCCTCTATCTGTCTTTCTCTCTGTGTCTGTCACTCTCAAATAAATAAATAAAATTAAAAAAAAAATATGAAAGCAGATTTAAGCATTATTAGAAGTTTTAGAAATTTCTTTACAAATTTAGTATGGAGTGTTTTTAAATTTAAATATAAATCTTGAGGTTATGACTGTTAGTAGTTCCATATAAGCATAGAAAGATAAAGTAAGCATAAAACCGTTACAGATTTCTTTTAAGTCTCCATAGTGACTTGGCATTCATTTATCATCATTCTGGGGCCTGGATCCTCTGCTTATAGTTCCCTGGCTCTGCAAAGCAGGGAAGCTAAGAGCTATTTTTTCCCTAAATTCCAGGGAGAGTTCCCTCAGGGCTATAGGCTGCTTTCCAATTCTGTCATTTTATAACTCTCTAAGAGAATCTTGACTTTTTTTCTATGATCTTAATTACTTTTAGTGTTCCTTCTGGGGGCCACTCAACAGTAAAAATTGCTTATGCCATCTCATACAGTGGGCTTGGTGGAAAACATCCCCATAATGAAATGGCACTGTTCAGAATAGAAATTATTCTGCAGCCTTAGGGCTGTAAGTCATGTACATATTCACATATACACATTCATTTTAAGTGTACTTTTCATATAGACTCCAGACAATCATTTCCCCTTCACATATTCATTCATTTATTCAGAAGTTATACGTTCCCATGTTAAATTTCTATTATATTTACAACTCCAGAGACTAAAAGCAAACCTTGTTACCAGGCAGGGTATCAAAAGAGGCTAAGGGAGCTGGAGGAGCTGTTGGGGTGAGGTCTGTGGTGTTTGGTCACTACTGCAACAGACTTAAGGTGGGACCCTTATTGAAAAGGGAGGAGAATGAGAAAAGAACAGTGAGGCAGAGTGGGAACTTACTGAGGCCGAATCATGGTGGGTGCGAGAACCTGTATCAGGCAGATGATCCGAAGCCTTCAGAGGGTCAGATGGCAGCTCGGTGGTCCGGTCAGGGGAAAGGAGGTCTGGCCACCCCAGAGGGTAGCCAGAGTCCTTCCTTTCAGGCACCAGATATAAGGTTCAGTAGTGACCAAGGACCACGGAGAGCACTCTGAAGCAAAGATAGAAGTTTTATTCAGGAAAAACAGGACTGACTCTCAGAAGTGGAAGCAGTCAATTTGGGGTTACAGATAGTGGGCTTTATAGGCTTTTCAATTGGGGGAAGGTGAAAAAGGGAAGGAATTTCTTTGTTGGGGCAGTAAATCTCTGTTCTTTACATTAGCCATAGGGTAAGACCAGAAGTGACCCAATGAGAGATCAGGGGGCAGTAAATCTAGACCTGCCCCCTTGTTAGGCAGGGAGGGATAATGGCTGGACAATTTCTTGGGGAATGTGGATGATTTCTCTGTCTCCATCCTGCTGTCTGCCCTCCTGCTGTCTTGGTGGCTCCATTTTGTCCTGACCTAACAACAGTGAACCTCTTACCTCTCTGCCTCCCAGGTGCTGGGATTTTTGCCTTGCTTGGTTTTTTTTTTTTTTTTTTTTTTTTGGTTGGTTTTTTTTAAATGCAGGATTTCACTGTAGCCCAGGGTGACGTGGAACTTACTCTGTAGCCTAGGCTGGTCTTGAACTCACAGCAATTCTCCTATTTCTTCCTCCAAACTGTGGGATAAAAGGTGTGAGCCACTACATCCTGCTCAGGTGTACTTTTGTTTTAAATTTTTTTTTTTTAGATCTATATCTGGTTGAATGTGTGGATGTGGAATCTGAGGATACTAAGAGGCAAAGAGTATCCATACACAACTTAGTAAACATTTTCAGTTATTTTGCCACCAAGCAGTTATAAATTAATTTATTTGAATAAACACCAAAGGAAAATTAGAGAAATGGGTAGACCATCAACACTTGGATGTTGTTCCCTAAAACTCAGCTAATCTCAATGCTGGGTCTTTCTGGGTGTTTTGAAAATGCATTTGAAGCCAGGCGTGGTGGCGCACACATTTAATCCCAGCCCTCAGGAGGCAGAGGTAGGAGGATCCCTGTGAGTTCAAGGCCACCCTGAGACTCCATAGTGAATTTCAGGTCAGTCTGGGCTAGAGTGAGACCCTACCTCGAAGAAAAAAAGAAAAAAGAAAAGAAAATTCATTTGATAGCATCATTTACCAAGGGCTTGATTTCTAGCATGACAGCTTTTGATCCAGGGCAGGGGTGTTACAGTGTAGTGTGTAGATAGATGTGTGGTATATGCCTGTGTATGTGCTAATATGGTCGCTGGTGCTCCAAGTGCTCACTTACAGTTTCCCATGGGCTCATCTGCAATGTCCGAAGGAAAGTGTTGGGTGTCCCATTCCATTAATCACCTGCCTGTGATTTCCTTGCAAAAGTTTTTTATTGATCCCAGAGGTTGCCATTCATGAGCCCCAGTGATTTTCTTGGCTCTGTTCTCCCACAGGTCTGGGGTTACAGCTGTATGTGGTCATATTCAGCTACTTACATGGGTTCTGGAGATTCAAACTTTAACAGCCTCAGAATCCTCAGACCCTCATGCTTTTATAGGAAGAACACTTAACTGCTGAGCCATCACTCCAGCCCACTGCTTCTGATCTTCCATAGATTGTGATTTTCCCAAATCCATCATTCAGAATGCTTATGAGACACTAGGTATGGTGCCACACGCCTTTAATCCCAGCACTCAAGAGGCTGAGGTTTGAGGATTCCTGTGAGTTTGTGACTGCATAGTGAATTTCAGGTCTGCCTGGGCTAGAGTAAGACCCTACCTCAAACACACACACACACACACACACACGCAAGATGCTTATGAAAAGAAAGCTTTGTACAGATTTGGTTTGCCATCTGATGCTTTTATTATGTTCTTTTAAAAACAATCTGCTGCTAGGCATGGTGGCACACACCTTTAGTCCCAGCACTCAAGAGGCAGAGGTAGGAGGATTGCCATGAGTTCAAGCCCACCCTGAGACTACATAGTGAATTCCAGGTCAGCCTGGGCTAGAGCAAGACCCAACCTTCGGGGGCTGGGGGGGGGATCGTTAATTTTCCTTTAGAACTTCTAAAACTGGAAGTAGCAAAAAGAATGTATGAGCCAAAGGAAGGGTAGGACTGCTTACAATGCAGTCATCATCCAGACAGAAATTGGCCTCGATATACATGACCTTGCAGTGCCTAGCACTACCTTCACAAGACCTTCATAATAGGAAAGAAAGATGATGACATCAAAATCAATCTAATGGAGAGAGGGAGGGTATATGATGGAATATGGATTTGTGAAGGAGAAAGTGGGGGAGGGGAGGGAATTATCGTGGTCTATTGTCTATATGTATGGAAGCTGTCAATAAAACCATTTAAAAAAAAAACTTCAAAAACTGGTTTCTAAACCTAGCTGGCTGATTCGCATATGTTAAAGTTCTATGCATTGTTGATAAGAATTTTCTTCTTGGGAAAAAACAAAATTTAAAAAGGTATGAGAAATATCAATGTCACTTTTTTTCTGCCTTTTAATTTCTTTTTTAAAGGAAGCCCCTTCTTCTCAAGATATCCTGGTGTTCCTTACTGGACAGGAGGAAATCGAGGCAATGAGCAAGACCTGCCGAGACATTGCAAAGCACCTCCCTGATGGCTGTCCTGCAATGCTTGTCCTTCCTCTGTATGCCTCCCTGCCCTATGCACAGCAGCTCCGAGTCTTCCAAGGGGCCCCAAAGGTGAGGGGTGCCATCTTTTCTTTCCAGCCCCATCACTGAGCCTTAAGTCAAACCCACCAGTGGGGTCTCTGTATCTCACCAGGCTCCAGATAAGTAAGGAGGAATACTCAGGTACCAGCTCTACGATAGTTGAGAGAGAATAGGTTTCCTATGAGAAGGTCTGGGAAACAGTTGTCAGGGGATGAGGGAGAGTGTTAAGGCAGAAAGTGAAAGGTAAGTGAGTGACTCTTCTGAGGGCCAGTATGAACCATTGGTTCATAGTTCTGTTTATCCTGTGCCTTGGTGGGCCAGACACAGTGCTAACACTCACATATCTGTCTCTCATCCTCATGGAATCCTATGGAGATACTGAGGCCTCAAGAAGGGAAGTAGGAATTACTTCAGGGGTACACAGTAAGAAATTGTCAGGGTCAGTATTCCAACTCACATCTACCTGCTTCTTCTGATAGATGTGCTTTTGCTTGTTCCACTACATCTCACCATCTCAAATTAGTCTTTAGGACTACAGTGTCATACCCTTTCCCTTTGTCCCCTGCCCAGTTTATGATCACCACTTAATGACTGTTGTTAATAATGAAGTCATCTTTTCTTGGTCTTGAGTGGATTGTGGAAATTAATGGTGAGAATGTTTTAAAACTTCTGAATCATATGTTTGTCATATAGCTTTTTGGTTTTCTTCCTCCTTTTAGGGCTATCGCAAAGTGATCATTTCAACCAACATCGCTGAAACCTCCATAACCATTACAGGAATAAAATATGTAGTTGACACGGGCATGGTTAAAGCAAAGAAGTATAACCCTGGTGAGAATTTGTAGCTCATGAATGTCTCTCCTTTGTATAATGAGAAACTTGAAACTCTAGTCCCATAAGTTTCCTCCTGCTTGTAAGAAGTTGAGATTTCAGCATTAGGAATCAGAAGTGAGGTAGTGCTGACGTTAAGTTCTTAAAAAGGCAGATACGTGAAACAAGTCAAGATAGGAAGAGGAGCTCATAACCTTGGAAATGCATTAGGCATCTAAGCAGAGGGTCTGTCCATCAGAAACTGGTTGAGGATGACTGTATGAAGGCCAGAAACAACCTATAGCAAGCACAGGCTCTCATGAGAAATGTTATTTGAATATGGCTCTTGTGGGCTTTCAGGTTTCCCAGGCAGGAGGCAGGTACTTGAAGCTAGGGTGAGGCACAGAAAGCATATCACTGTCTGTTTTCTACAAATGGGCAATAGGAAGCTTGCTTAAAGTCATTTTTATTCATTTCTGGTTCATACCTTGCTTTTCTCTACATGGAGGGTTTGAGGCTTCTATGACTACTGCTCCCCAATATTTAATGTGCTCTGCTAAATACCAAAGAGGCTAACTTTTACATGTGTATCTCCTAGCAACAGTGTAACAACACAGGGGTCTCCGGTGAGAAAATTCATACATATCCTTTACTACTAGGAAACAAACATCACATGATCTCTGTTTTCTCATAGAACTGGCAGGGGGAGAACAAGGCACAAATGACTTAAGGCATTTATTACATAGGGGTTGATAGTATGACCAACCTTCCTAGTTCGCTAGAAACTGCTTCATGTTACCAAAATCCTAAGAAAGTCAGTGTCATTCAAACTGGAGTGGTTGGACATCCTATGAGCTAAGCCAAGACTTAAAATTGCTCCATGGTCCCTTGCTGTATGCATGACACTGATCAGATAGTCTCATGACAAATCTCACTTGTGGCTGTATGCAAGACCCCTTTTCTCTGTGGGTGGATTCACCATTGCTGAGCAACCTGGTTTTGCGTTTTCTCATTTAGTCTTGAGGTTTTCTAAATCATCATGTCACAGAAAGACTAGACTCACTGATTCTCCTAGCTTGATTTCATTTGGCCAGCACTGTAGAAACAAGTATGCTTATGTGGTAAGCAAAGCACTCATGGGCCCATTCTCTCTATAGACAGTGGTCTTGAGGTGCTGGCTGTGCAGCGGGTGTCAAAGACCCAGGCCTGGCAGCGCACAGGGAGGGCTGGCAGAGAAGACAGTGGTGTCTGCTACCGGCTCTACACCGAGGAAGAGTTTGAGAAGTTTGAAAAGATGACTGTGCCGGAGATCCAGAGGTAGGCTTGTGTTGCACCTGCCCTCCCGCTGCCTGTCATTGTGTCTCTCCTTCCTGTTTGCTTCTGTTTTCCCAGAGCTGCAGCTTCCACTATTGCTCCTCCGTGAACACTTCTGACTCAATGGTCTGGGAGTCAGGGACACATGAATGACCTTCATTTTGGCCCTCACAGGTGTAACCTGGCGAGTGTGATACTTCAGCTCCTAGCAATGAAAGTCCCAAATGTGCTCACCTTTGACTTCATGTCCAAACCATCTGCAGGTAAATGCACTCCTCAGAGTGATGAAAAATGGACAAATGAACAGTAATAGAAAATACTCTTCCCTCAAAAGAAACCTCTCATTGTGGAAGGATATAAATTTTCTGGTCATCTGTTGTTTAATTAATACAGCAAATAACAATACAAGTCTAAGCTGAGCATGTTGACACATGCCTTTAATCCCAGCACTCAGGAAACAGATAGGAGGATCACTGTGAGTTTGAGGACAGCCTGCAACTACAGAGTGAGTTCCAGATCAATCTGAGCTAGAATGAGACCCTACCTCAAAAAAATTAGTTAATTAATTAAAAATACAGTCTACCAAAATCATGAAATGGTACATGATAGTTTCTTTGCAAGTCATATATAGACCCTCATTTGGACCTTGACCTCAACTAATTTAAGGTCATTCAGGGGAGAGGTCCATGGGATACTGCTTAAACCTGATGAAGTTGTACTTTCATCAGCTAAAGGATGGCGGAGATCAAATTCATTTGCATTTTGCTGGAATTTTGCCAGTCTTGGACCTTCATTGGTAATGTTTCTATGGAAGAAGGAGGAAAAAAAAAGCAAAAGAAACTGATATTCTTGATAAAGTAGCTTTGGCACCCCATCAGCATACCTTCCCTTTTTAAAAAAAAATTATTTATTTATTTATTTGAGGGGGAGACAGAAAGAGGTAGACAGAAAGAGAGAGAGTGAGTATGGGCATACCAGGACTTCCCACCACACTTCAGATGAACTACAGAATTATGTACCACTTTGTGCATCTGGCTTTATGTGGATAGTAGGGACTCAAAACCCCATTAGGTTTGTAAGCACGCGCCTTAACAACTAAGCCATCTCTCCAGTTCCACCTTTTCTTTAAGAAAAGAAACAACCATCAGAAGAAAGAAGAGGGCTGGAGAGATGGTTCAGTTGTTAAAGCTCTTGCCTGCAAAGCCTAAGGACTTCTATTTGACTGTTCAGGTCCCACGTAAGCCAGATGCACAATGTGATGCAATTGTACAAGGTTGCACATGTACACAATATGGTGCATGTGTCTGGACTTGATTTACAGTGGCTGGAGGCACTGTCACACTTGCTCATTCTCTTTCTCTCTGATTAAAAAATAAAATGAATAAATAAATAGAAAAGAGAAGAGAAGAGAAAGTGAACCATTGGTTGGTATATGGGGTCCCACCCTGAAGCTTGGCTCTTTAGTTTTCCTCCCACAGACCAGTCACTGTGGCCATTTTTCAGTTGTCTCCTACATAGAAATCTGAATATGGGAGTTTATGAAGTCTTAAAACACAAATAGCAGCACATATGATACACTGTTGTACTCTTGATTTATTTTTCTTTCTCATTACTAAATTCCTAGAAAGAAATAATAAATGTAGCTGGGTGTGGTGGCTCGTGCCTTTAATCCTAGCACTGGGGAGGCCAACGTAGGAAAATCACTGTGAGTTTGAAGCCAACCTAAAACTACATATTGAGTTCCAGGTCAGCCTCGGCTGGAGCAATACCGTACCTCAAAAAATTTGAGGCAAAACAAAAAAGAAATAATAAATGTAAGGTATAAAGGGTAATATTGGCAATGTCCATGTACTTTTTACCAGTGCTATTGAAGCAAAGTTCCTGGACCACTGCCTGGCTTCCCCTAACTCCTTCCCACTCCCTCAGAGAATCTGCTCCCCCATATTTTCTTTGACTTCTCTTGTTTCTTCATTGTCATCATTAATGCTTTGAAACATGTTTCCAGGACAGTGGTGGTGGTGGAGGGTGGTGATCATTATGAGGATTTGATGTAGAGTTATCAGAGTCCAGAGTGCTAACCACTGTACCATGGAACCTACTGATGTAGCACCCAGAAGTACTAAAACTGGCTTCCTGTTTTGGACATTTGGCTTCTTTTTATTTTTTATCTCTTTCCATAGATCACATTCAGGCGGCCATTACCCAACTGGACCTGTTAGGTGCTCTTGAACACAAGGATGACCAGCTTACCCTGACTCCAATTGGGAAAAAGATGGCAGCATTTCCTTTAGAGCCCAGATTTGCCAAAGTAAATAATCCCTCTCAGTCCTCTTTCTTTTTTAAAAAAAAATATTTAATTTATTTATCTATTTGAGAGAGAGAGAGAGAGAAAGAGGAAAAAAAGAGAGAGGCAGATAGAATAGGCATACCAGGGCCTCTAGCCACTGCCAACAAACTCCAGATGCATGTACCACCATGTGCATCTGGCTTACGTGGATACTGGCGAATCAAACATGGGTCCTTAGGCTTCATAGGCAAACACCTTAACCACGAAGCCATCTCTCCAGCTACTCAGTCCCCTTTCTATACAGTGTAGGTTAGCTATACCAAAGAAATGCCTGTTGCTTCTGGACTAATTAACTTGTTCTAGTAACTATTAAATGACCACTCCCTACTCTTTACAACACTGATATATATTGTGTGTGGAGGTCAGAGCTCTGCCCCCAGGGATTTAGAATCTTGGCAGTTGTGTTTTTGACAAAGAACTAAAATGAAAAAAAAAAAAAGAAAGAAAGAAAGAAAGAAAAAGAACTAAAATGATATTGACATAAAGTGAGGTTTTAGAGGTATTCATTAACTCCTTAGAAGGGAAGCCACAACAAAACCTAGGGGAAAAAAACTTGAAGCAGGGCATGATGGCACATGCCTTTTATGCCAGCACCTGGTAGACAGAGGTAGGAGGATCACTGTGAAATCTCGGTCAGCCTGGGCTAGAGCAAGACGCTACTTTGCAAAACAAAATGAAACAAACAAAACTTGACATTTTAAAATTTTGATTGTTTTTTTTCAGACCATCCTCCTGTCTTCAAAATTCCACTGTACAGAAGAGATTCTGACCATCGTCTCCCTGCTGTCTGTGGACAGCATTCTCTACAACCCTCCTGCTCGGCGAGACGAAGTGCAGGGTGTCCGGAGGAAATTCATATCTAGTGAAGGAGATCACATCACGCTGCTTAATATCTATCGGACCTTCAAAAACATAGGTGGAAATAAGGTGAGCTTAGTATAAGTACACTATCCTCTTTGGCAAGTCATCTAAACAGCCACAAAAAAGTGCCAAATGCCATTTCTTAAATGGCTGAGTCTGAAAGACATCTAATTCTGGCCTTTGTTCTGCTTGCATTTCACTCAGTCTCAATATGGATAAGTTAATTATTTGATGACATAGTTTCTTAGTAACTATTATTAGCCTGCTATTCATTACTTGAGGCAGGCTTACAGATTTGGAAGTTCAAGGCTTAGTGGGACTTAATTGGTGCTGCCCCTATTCTAACAGCTCCAAGCTGGTATAGAGTATCACATAGCAAGAGAAACATGGTGTATGTCTGTTCTGTCTTTTTCTTTTAAGAAACTGGGGAGGGTGGCAGTAGGGGAGGCTCTCCCTTAATGGCCTTATCTGAACCTAGTCATTTTTCTAGTGTATTCTCCCACGTGATAAACATCATCAATAAAATGCTTCTTAGTACCTCATAATATGATTAAATTTCAGCAAGCCTTAGATAATATCCAAACCATACCAACCTCAAAATGGCTTTTTCTCCCACCTGTCGTACCTTTCTTTGTGCTTATTGTTGACAGTGATTTTTTTTGGGGGGGGGGGTTGAGGTAGTGTGTCACTCTAGCCCAGGCTGACCTGGAATTTGCTATGTAGTCTCAGGGTGGCCTTGAACTCACAGGCGATCCTCCTACCTCTGCCTCCCGAGTGCAGATTAAAGGGATTAAAGGCATGCGCCACCACGCCCGGCTTAACAGTGATGTTTTAATTCTGAGAAGAAACTAAAGATGGAACATGGAATTATATTCTCTCATATGTTAATAAAAAGTCCTGTGTCATATTGTGCTTTCTTTCAATTAAACAAAAACGCATGTGGCTAGGGAGACGACTTAAATGTATAAAGTGTTCCTAGCTCACGCAGGAATATCTTAGTTCAGTCCCCAGACCTGACATCAAAAGCTGTAAGCTGTGGCAGGCTTCTATAATCCCAGCATGGCAAGATGGGAGGCCACAACAGAATTTCCCAGAAGCTTGTAGGCAGACATAACAAAAAACAGTAGAGCAAGATGCAAAGAGAGAAAGCTTGCCTCACTTGAGTTTGACAGGCAAGGACTCACCTAAAAGTTGTACTCTGACTCCAGGTGTGTGCCAACATGCCTGGTAATAAGGGCATACTTTTAAAATGGGGAGTGGTGGCATGCACCTGGGTTATCATGGTGATAGGCTTAAAAAAAAAAAAAAAAAAGGTATGCTTTTTCTCCATAACCATCCCATTATCTACCATACTACACTGTCCTTTGGCAGCTTTTTTCTACTTCCAGCATTGTAGTGACATCCTGTCCACATCCCTTTGTGCTCCTCAAGGAGAATTATCTGGGGTCAACATCTCAGAATGGGTTTTTTGAAGCTTGGATAATTGTAGCTCAGTTTTAATTGGCTAGCAGGTGGCTTGCCAACTTGTCCCCTCAGAATGTAAAAGCTTCTATTTCCCACCATCCCCTTTAACTCTTACTTGAAATAACTTTGGTTTTAGCAAAGGTTGGTTGTAAAATATCTCCATTATTCTAAATCTCATTGTTATGATCTCTGAGACCAGCATCCTTATATAACTTTATTGGGCACCTATATTGTTCCTTTACTCATTTTTCTCCTGGGTTGTTGGGCGTTTTCTTATCAATTTGAAGATTTTTAAATCTGTTCTGAAGATACTAATCCTTTATTGGCTATGGAGTTGCAAATATCCCAGACTGTAGCTTTTTACTTGGTGATCTTGAGTTTTGGAATTGTTAGTACTACTTTATCTCAATTTATTCATATTTTCCCTTATGGTTCATACTTTTTGACATAAAGGTATTTTTCCATGTTTCTTTTGATGCCTGAAAAGTTCCCTCTGAATTGACCTGTGTGTTCTAAATTTTACTATGTACCTGTTTTCTGTGTAGAAATCAGGGTACTAAGATATCTTTTTCTCCTCTTCAGGACTGGTGCAAAGAGAATTTTGTCAACAGCAAGAATATGATGCTAGTAGCTGAAGTCAGAGCACAGCTGAGGGAACTCTGCTTAAAGGTAAGTGTCTCTAGAGGAGCAAAACTAAGCTGTCATATTTTTCTAGGGGGCTTTTAAAATTTTATTATGGGAGTTGCTTATTACTGGCGATTCTTAAAGGAATCATCATTATAGAAAAAATTTTGGGTGAGGAAGGAAGTAAAATGCATAATTTGATCTTACTCTTCTTTTTTTTTTTTCCAGGTACGGTCTCATTCTATCCCAGGCTGACCTGAAATTCACTTTGTAATCTCAGGGTGGCCTGGAATTCATGTATCCTTCTACCTGTGCCTCCTCAGTGTGGGATTAAAGGCATGCACCACCACATCCAGCTCCTAATGCTTTTTTGTAATCTGTTGCCAGTAGCCATTGTTTTGCAGGTAGTGACAAGTACTGTATTGAATCCCAGCCCTTTGCTTCATCTTTTGCATAGTTACATTGTACTGGATTTGTAAACTTTTTTGTTTGCTTTGGCTTTGCTAGACTTTGAACCTTAGCGCTCATGCATAAGTTTTATGAAATTTTGTGGGGTTTTTTTGTTTGTTTATTTGTTTTCAAGGTAGAATCTCACTCTCTAGCCCAGGCCTACCTGGAACTATGTAGTCTTAGGGTGGCCTTGAACTCATGCTGATCCTCCTACCTCTGCGTTCCAAGTGTGAGTTTAAAGGCATGAGCCACCATTTCGGCCAGTTTTATGAATTTTTAAAAATTTACTATTATTTTTATTGACAACTTCCATGATTATAAACAGTATCCCATGGTAATGCCCTCCCTCCCCCCACTTTCCCCTTTGAAACTCCATTCTCTAAAACATCCCCGCCCCCTCTTAATCAGTCTCTCTTTTATTTTGCTGTCATCATCTTTCCTGCTATTATGATGGTCTTGTGTAGGTAGTGTCATGTACTATGAGGTCGGGGATATCCAGGCCATTTTGTATCTGGAGGAGCACGTTGTAAGGAGTCCTACCCTTCCTTTGGCTCTTATATTCTTTCCAGCACCTCTTCTGCAGTGGACCCTGAGCCTTGGAAGGTATGATAGAGATAATTGCAGTGCTGAGCACTCCTGTCACTTCTTCCCAGCACAATGATGCCTTCTGAGTCATCGCAAGGTCACTGCCATCTGAAAAGAGAAGGTTCTCTACCAAAAGTGAGAGTAGCATTAATTATATAGATTTGAACATTAAGAGAAGTGCTTACTGGGCAGTTTGATGAGCATAGTATATGCATTTAGCCAGACAGCAGCAGACATTATACCCCTAGGGCTCATGACTACCTCTGTTTTAGGTTTTCAGTATCAGGGATGTATTCCCTCCATGGAGTAGGCTTCTAGTCAAATTAGAGAGCAATTGTATTCCACCATGGCAGACGTGCCACTACCATACCCGTTGGCTCATTTGGGCTGGCTGGCAAAATACAAGGCTTGCAGTGGCCATTGTTGAGTATCTTCACTAGTGACTTCTCTCTCTCCCATTGAACTGTATGCGGAATGGCTTCTTCCAGTTTTCTTTCAGCTGGTCTATATGGAGGAGGTTATCAGCTCAGTTCCAACAGGATTTCTCACTTGCCTTGCAGCCCATGTATGTGGAGTCTTCAGCAGTAGGGTCCTACCATCTATTCCTGGTGGGAAACCAAGGACCTTGGCAAGGGACTATAATGTTTTGGGAGTATCAGGGACCTCCCTGGCCAACAACTCACTGGAAGGTATCCCATCCCTGGCACTAAAAATTTTATAGTAACAATCTGTGGCTCCTGAGTGTTCCATTGTCCAGAAAAGTAGGTTTTCATATGATTTATTTATATCCTCTTAGGTTTTGATTAGCCCTCCCTCCACCTTTCTTTTACTCAATCTCTTCCCTTGACCTCACTTGGGCCTTTTCACTCCCATTAATCTATTCTTCTACTTAACTTATATACAATACCGTCCTATTAAATACA
Organism: Jaculus jaculus; assembly: GCF_020740685.1. Lineage (NCBI taxonomy): Eukaryota > Metazoa > Chordata > Mammalia > Rodentia > Dipodidae > Jaculus > Jaculus jaculus. The sequence goes on along the minus strand of NC_059110.1, from coordinate 76,327,811 downwards.
CCCCTTCCTTTCTCTTCCCTTTATATCTCCTTTCAAGCTTTCTGGCCTTTGCTACTGAGTTTTCTTCCTACTCACACAGAAGCCCAATCATCTGTAGCTAGGATCCACATATGAGAGAGAACATGTGACACTTGGCTTTCTGGGCCTGGGTTACCTCACTTAGAATAATCCTTTCCAGATATATCCATTTTCCTGCAAATTTCATAACTTCAGTTTTCTTTATTGCTGAGTAGAGCTCTCCATTGTATAAATGTGCCATGTCTTCATTATCCACCCATTAGTTGAAGAATATCTAGGCAGATTCCATTTCCCTGCCTAAATAATTTGTTCTAAATTACATAGCCTATGAAGGATAAAGCCCTGGAGCTTTCTAGAGGTGGTAACAAGTGGGCTACTTTCTTTTTTTCTTTTTTTTTATTTTCACAATTTTTATTAACATTTTCCATAATTATAAAAAATATCCGATGGTAATACCTCTCCCCCTGTACTTTCCCTTTTGAAATTCCATTCTTCATCATATGCTACTTTCTTTCTTGGTGTTAGATATTGAACCCAGGACCTTTTATATGCTAGGCAAGTTCACCACTGAACTACATACACCCAGCCTTTGGATGAGCTATAACTTGATAGATAAGGAGTTAAAGGCAAGAAACATCTAATTGTCCAAAACAGCAGCCCTTGCACCATTATATAGGTAAAAATGGGAGTTCTAAAGGTAAAGAGGTATTTCTTGGAACTTGTGGACAGGAGACAGAGTCATATCCCACAAGGTACCTAAACTGAAGAACTAGAAAAAAAGCCAGCTGGAAGTTCACTGGTCCGCTCGTCCTGTCTATTCACTGTGTGGTTGTTGCCCTCTTCTCACTTCCCACCTTCATATCAAGAGATTGCTGGACATGTCTGTCCACTGAGTAGCCTGGCAACAACTGTTTAAATTCCCCATATCAAGGCAGGTGTGGGGCTGGAGAGATGGCTTAGCGGTTAAGGCACTTGTCTGCAAAGCCAAAGGACCAGGTTCAATTCTCCAGGACCCACGTAAGCCAGATGCACAAGGTGGCACATGCACCTTGAGTTCATTTGCAATGACTGAAGGCTGTGGTGTCCCCATTCTCGCCCTCTCTCCCCCACTCTCAAATAAATAAATAAAAATAATTTTTAAAAATGAGTTGAAAGCCGGGCGTGGTGGCGCACGCCTTTAATCCCAGCACTGGGAAGCAGAGGTAGGTGGATCACTGTGAGTTCAAGACCACCCTGAGACTATATAGTGAGTTCCAGGTCAGCCTGGACTAATGTGAGACCCTACCTCGAAAAACCAAAAAAAAAAGGGTTGGAACCCCCTCCCCCAATTAATATCCAGGTGTGGTGGCACACACCTTTAATCCCAGCACTCAGAAGGCAGAGGTAGGAGGATTGCCATGAGTTCAAGGCCACCCTGAGACTACATAGTGAATTCCAGGTCAGCCTTGGCTAGAAGCCCTACCTGGAATAACAAAAAAGTGGGGGAGACTAGAGAGCTGTCAAGGTGCTTGCCTTCAAAGCCTAAGGACCCATGTTTGACTCCCCAGATCCCACATAAGCCAGACAAGTGCAAGGTGATATATACCCACTAGGTGGCGCAAGCATCTAGAGTTAGATTGCAGTGGCTGAGGTGCCAATTCCCTCTCTATAATAAAAAATAAATAAATAAATTTTTTTTAAATGGCCTGTAGGAGAGACCCTTACCAGTGTCAAGCAAGTGTCTACTGCTGGGCTGTTGGGCTGCAGCCATCTGTGTAAAGGTCTGTGAACTGCTCTGTGAGGGTATAGAACCCATGCAGTAACAACTGGCATCCCACTGCAGCGATGAGGGTGTCATGCCTGCTAGGAGCAGCATGTGCTGGGATTTTGGAGATAGAGATCACAACACAGGCCTAGGAAAGGAGATGGGCTTGATTATGGAGGGCTGTAGGATACCCGCAGAAGAGGTCTAGGAGATGAGCAAGGTGGCTCACTCACAGCTTCCCCGTAGGAAGTGTGCATTTTTTGCCCAGAGCAGTGAGACATTGAAATTTTAGTGGATGAAGAATGACTCAGATTGTGATTTAGGAAGATTAATTTCATAGCAAAATGTTAGGAGAGTTATGAGCGTGTTTTAGGTCTGGTTGCTGAGAGGAATAATGCTTGAGGTCTTTTTCATCTCTCTTTCTTCTGGAACAGATGTCAATGCCAATAATGTCATCCCGTGGTGACATGGAGAGTGTCCGCCGCTGCCTGGCTCACAGCCTGTTCATGAACACTGCTGAGCTCCAGCCAGATGGCACCTATGCCACTACAGACACACACCAGCCGGTGGCCATCCACCCCTCATCTGTCCTCTTCCACTGCAAGCCGGCCTGCGTTGTGTATACTGCACTGCTCTACACCAACAAGTGCTACATGCGAGACCTCTGTGTGGTGGATGCTGAGTGGCTCTATGAGGCTGCCCCTGAGTACTTCCGGAGGAAGCTGAGAACCTCCAGAAACTGAGCTGCCTCAGGATGCTACCTGCATGGCTAAGCCTGCAGCTTGTACTGCAGCTATCCCCATAGCAGACTCCTAGGTAGCAGCTAGAGAAGCTTCGGGTTTCAATGCAGCTGTGTTTCCTTGAGTTCCAAGAGCTTGACAGTGAATGTGCTGACACTCTGCAGACTGAACCATGGAGACTTCAGTATCTCACTTCTGATTCTGGCTGCGTGACTAAATTAACTTTAGAGACTCAGTTTATCTGCTAGAGAGGAATAGTATTTGGAGAAAATGAATGAAAAGTTACCCAGAGATTTGCAAGATAGTCATCTCATGAATTGTGAGCCATTGTGCTGAATGTTACTGTGTTCTGTGTGATAACAGTACCTTGAGATCTTGTGACTAAGAGGGATTTTCTGGGAGGGGACCATAGGAAGCTACAGATCCAGGACATTGTCCTCAGTTCTGTTTCTTTTTTGCAGTGCTAGCAATGAAACCTAGGGCCTCATGCATGCTTGGCAAATGCTCTGAGCCATATCTCCAGTCTTCAATTTTATTTAATGTCTAATTCTATTTTAAATAGAAAAACAAACAGACTTTTGTTAGATGTTCTAGGAGGGAGATACGATTGTTTCTGACCTCCTGCTAAGCCTCACGTCTCAGGGTGTAGGCCGCTTTTGTCTCGAAGCGGAGATCAGCAAAGGCCTCCCTTGGTCCTCAGTGCCTCTGTTGTCACATGCCCCCAGCAGTGCTTTCAGGAGGCATGCACGATCTGTACCTTCTGACTCATGATATATGTAGAATATGGGAAGCCAACATTTTATAGTGATGTCCTTCTGAAACCCAGTGGACATTCATTCACTGGACACCTGTGAACATGTGCACATGAGGGATGATTGCATGATATCAGTGAGAATCCAAAGTTCATTAGCTTGTCCTCTCTATCACATCTGACCATGATATTCTTTGGTTTTACTTCTTTCTTCTTTTTTAAATTAATTAATTTATTTGAGAGCAACAGACACAGAGAGAAAAACAGAGAGAGAGAGAGAGAATGGGCGCGCCAGGGCTTCCAGCCTCTGCAAATGAACTCCAGACGCGTGCGCCCCCTTGTGCATCTGGCTAACATGGGACCTGGGGAACCGAGCCTCGAACCGGGGTCCTTAGGTTTCACAGGCAAGCGCTCAACCGCTAAGCCATCTCTCCAGCCCTGATTTTACTTATTTCCTGTGGCATTTCCCTTCTTTGTAGGAACTTGGGGCCAACGTTTGCAATTTCCTACTTGAATGAGGCACATCTCTCAAACTTTCATTGTCCACATTTGTCAGAGGGAATTAAGAGTATCTTCAAAGTGTTTTCCTGTTGGGAATGAATACTGACCGTTCTTCCTAGCTGATTATTGAAACAATCTGGGTGTGGAGGTATGTTCCTGTAATCCTCAGCTGAGATGGGAGGATTGTGTGTACCAGTTCAGCATAGGCCATTATACAGTAAGGTTTTGCTTAGAGTTTTTAAATAGAAAAGCACACACATTTCTCAGAGAATGTTTTAACCCAGAAAAGACCAAATGTACCCTTCTTGTTGTGCTTAATTGGTCCAAATACTTCTGTGCTATTAGTATTTTCTCATTTATAAGATGAATAGTACTGTTATTAGCAGGGGACCAAACTGCATACAAGGTAGTTTTTTCACTCTGGGTTCAGCAAGCTCTTTTCAGAGACATAGCCTAATTGGGCACTTTTTTTTCTGGTATCTTGCTGTTTCTCAGTTGTGTGAGTGTGGCACAATCTTTATTATAGCTCTAGCTATGGTTTTAAGTAACCAAACTGTTAGCCAACATTTAGGATTTTCTGGGAACTTGTGATTTATTTCTGTGAGAAATAGTTACATTTCAGCTAAATGGGATGTGTAAGATCCCAAGGACCAGATCTTGTGGAATTCTTAAACTTTGAACTGGTTTTCCCAGACATAAGTTTGTTTTTACCATTTACTGACTTTGTAAAAAAAATCTCTAGAAAGTTTCTTATGTGTATTTTCTTATTTGTACTCGGGGGCTAAGAAGTCTAGCTTCACTTGGTAAAAGAATATTTTGTACTTTTAATAGAACATTCATTGTGCTGGTTAAAACAAACAAACAAACAAAAAAGCCTTGGGTGGACAATGTATTCCTTAGTAATTTACAATTTATGCTCCAGCAACTAGAGGTATTCTGTGGGTCAAGGAAAACTTGAAGTAATTTGTGTCCATTTAGTACCTGAAAAGTTTGCAGAAATATATATTCTTTTTCAAGGTGTGAAGGATACAGTTTCTGATTAGCTTTAATGTTTGTACAGAACTGTGTTCATCACTGTAACATCATGGTACAATGTTTAATTTTAATACAATATTTAGGTTTTTAACGAGCTTATGCTTTTTAACTGTGCTTTTTAACATAGCTGCTCAGGGATTAAATCAGATGGAAACCATTGTGACTCCACAAATTACTACAAATTAATGATTATCTTGAGCTGCAGGGATAGTACACTTAAACTCAAGCTTTCGTAAGAGTGCTAAATATTTCACAATTTTATTGCAATACAACATTCAACCAGTAGAATCCATATCTGGATGAATAATTAGCTCCACGAGCAGCTTCATGTAAACAGATGTGCTCCCAACAGCTTTGTATGCCTCAAGTATTTGTCTTCTCTGGTTTGTAATCATGGAGTGTCAAACAACTAAACATCTCATGACAAGAGGAAGTACTACAAACACAGGCCTTAGGCGAAAACCTTAATGCTGCATCTCTGCTAACTGTAAAGAGGTCCCAGAATAGAAGCAAAACATTTCCTGTGACAAATCCGTGCAAACCATCTCACCAGGAACTGCCTGGAACTGTGGCCACACACTTCTAAGATGCCATTCCTTGAGCACTTAAGCTACACTGTACCTGCAAGGAAACCAGTTAATGTTGTATTTGATCAGAATGCTATAATGCAGAAAAAGGAAATCAAGTTGATTCAAACCTATGCTGGAATTCTGAGACTGGTCTTAGATACTACTGAAAGCATCAGTTCTTGTAATTTGAACTTGACTATCAAATTCATTAAAAAAAAATTGTAAGTCACCCATGTGGCTTCTTTGTTGGGGCTCCCCTATTTGTAGCAATCTGTTTAATATTGAATATTAGTCACCGCCATTAATTAGTAAGACTTTGTATCCTGGGAATTAGGAATTCTTGATCCTTAACCTAACTGATGTGTAAGCCATGGCTTCTTGCCCTAAGGGAAATGCACAGTTGGAGGATATCAGTTGCCAAAAAGAATAACTGATCCTGCCCTACAGGATCTCTGGTGGAGAGGCAAGCTTGCCAGGTAAACCAGCAGTGCTAAAGGGAGAATGCACACCACCAGGTACACACAGGCCTGAACAAGGAAAGTAAAAAGCCTTCAGGAGACAGAGGTAGTAGGATCACCATGAGTTCGAGGCCGCCCTGAGACTATATAGTCTTATACATAGTGAATTCCGAGTCAGCCTGGACTAGAGTGAAACCCTATCTCGCAAAACAAAATACAATAAAAACCTTCAGGGCCGGGCATAGTGGTGCAAGCCAGTGGTAGTAGGCTGGAGAGATGGCTCAGAAGTTAAGTACACTTCCTATGCAAGCACAAGAGCCTGAGGGTGGCTGAAATTGTTCGAGTCTGCAAATCCCACATAAACAGCTGGGTGTGATACAAACACCCGTACATCCTGACCCACAAAGGAGAAAACGGAATAGCCCATGCTCACAAAAGCAGCAAGCTCTGGTATCAATATAAGACTTCTCGCGGGTGTGGTGGCGCACGCCTGAAATCCCAGCACTTGGGAGGCATAGGTAGGAGGATCACTTTGAGTTCAAGACCACCCTGAGACTACATAATGAATTCCAGGTCAGCCTGGGCTAGACAGAGACCCTGTCTCTGGAGCCCCAGGCAGGGTCCCTCCAAGGGACGTGACCTTGGAGTCTGATCTGGAGGAAGTTGAAGGGAGTCTTGAGTGCGTTTCACAAAACTAATCGGTGGCCCAGCTAGAGAACCTCACGGGGAAAGCGGGGAAAAGAGCAGCTACAATTCGAGGCCTTCCTCCCCGGGACCGCCCTGGCGGTTCCCAGCAGAGGGCGCCATGCCCGGTGCCTGCGGCGCGCCGGCGTCGGAAGCGCTGCTCTGAGGAGGGCGGGGCTTCCGGCGGCGCGCGAGGTCGCAGGGCTCCTCGGCCTGGGTCGTCTTTCCGTCGGCACGTGTCCGCCGCGTCCGGGATGCTGCCTCTGCTGCGCTGCGTGCCCCGAGCCCTGGGCGCCGCTGTCACCGGCCTCAGGGCCGCGGCACCCGTGTCCGCGCAGCCGCTGCGGCAGCTGCTGCAGCCCAGGCTCCGGCCGTGCCTGCGACCCTTCGGGCTGCTGTGCGTGCGCGCGGGGTCGGCGCGGCGGTCCGGCCTCCTGCAGCCTCCCGCGCCTTGTGCCTGCGGCTGCGGCGCGCTGCACACCGACGGTGAGGTTCGCGCGCGCTCGCGCCGCCCGGGTGCGGGGCCGACGGGGAGCCCTGATCGCAAGGGGGACAGTCAGGACCGGATCGCTTTGCCATTGATTGATGACCCCCCCTCCCCGCGTGATCACGTTCCTTCTCTGTCCGCCGTAGGTTTTCTTAAGAGGCAGGGTTCCTTACTCTATGGAACGTAGCTCTGGGCTGGAGTGATGGCTTAGCGGTTAAAGGTGCTTGCCGGCAAAGCCAAAAGATCTACGTTCGATACCCCAGGACCCACGTGAGGGAGCTGCACAACGTGACACATGTGCCCGGAGTTCGTTTGCAGTGCCCACTCTCGCTCTCCCTCTTTCTCTCTGCTTGAAAATACTTTAGAAAAAGAAAGAAAGAAAAGAATGTAGCTCTGAGAAGGCCCAGAGTCGTAATTTGAAATCATGGCTCTGTTGGCAAGTGGAAAAGAGTAGAGTATTCTTTTGCTTTATAAGGAAAGGTGATAAATTCACTACGAGAGTTAACTTTTCCAGAATCGAGCTTAGCCTCTAACTACTAAATAGATCATGGCTTTTTTACAGAGGAAACTGGAGCTTTAAGGCATGAGTCGGACTAAGGCTCCAGAGCAACCACAGTAGCAGAAATTAGTCCAATTCCATGTTAGACCGACTGGCGCCTCTCTTTCTGAGGTACTTGGATTTTCTTTTTAGGAGACAAAGCTTTTGTTGAATTTCTGACTGATGAAATTAAGGAAGAAAAGAAAATTCAGAAGCATAAAGCTCTTCCAAAGATGTCTGGAGGTTGGGAGCTGGAAGTGAATGGGACAGAAGCTAAATTAGTGCGGAAAGTTGCTGGTGAAAAGTAAGTACTTGTCTAGGGAACTGAAGGGAGGGCTCCAGGAGACCCATGACCCTGCAGGATCTTTCCTGGGTCATCCTCAAATACTTTGTTTCTTTGCAAAGAGAGAACCCTAAGTTCTAGGTAGCGACATTTACTGAGTACAAATTTACTGTGCCTTGGTTGCTAAGGAGACAAGTAGTGGCTTAAATATGTAGAGGAGTCTTAGAATGGTAAAGATAGTCATTTGGCTTTTGATGAGGAATGCTATCCCTGACTAAATTCAGATACAAGAATTTAATAAATTTCAAAGTGCTGACGAAATCAATTTGATTTCTGGTTTAGTTCTGATAAAACAGGCCCCTTTGGAGTAATACAGGTGAGACTGAAATATAAGTAACAGAATGAAGTTACATTGTATTTATAAGGCCATCAGAAAGCTGGAGAGACATGAACCAAATCCTGTTACCCACTGCCTGCCTCGAACTTTTCTTTACCTCCCTCCCCGATCCTAGGCAGGGACTTGCTCTAGCCCAAGCTGACCTGGAACTCACTCTGTAGCCCCAGGCTGGCCTTGAACTCACATCCATCCTCCTACATCTATCTCATGAGTGCTGGGATTAAAGGCATGGGCAATCTCGCCCAGCATCTTCATAGTGTCTTTTGACATGTTTTTTGTTTGTCTCTTACCATAACAAAATACCAGAGAAAAGCTACTTTGCCAGCATGTGCAGGGTACCATGGGCATGAAATCTCAGCAGTAGGAAGCAGATATGGAAGAATAGAAAATTCAAGGCTTTCTCAGGCTGCATAGTGAAGTGAGACACTACCTCAAAGGTAAACAGTTTTTGAAACCTGGGCCTGATGATGTACACCTTTAATCCCAGCATTCAAGAGGCAGAGGTAGAAGGATCACTGAGTCCTAGGCCAGTCTGGGCTAGAGTGAGACCCTACCTCAAAAAAATAAAAAGGCAAGGCTGGAGAGATGGCTTAGTGGTTAAGGTGCCTGTGCAGCCTAAAGACTGATACCCATGTAAGCCAGATGCGCAAGGTGGGGCATGCATCTGGCATGTTTGCAATGGCTACAGACCCATTATCTCTCTCAACTAAAAAAGGAAACATTCTCCAGGCATGTTTTGTTGGATCCTCCTACCTTGGCCTCCCAAGTGCTGGGATTAAAAGTTTAAAAGTGCTTGCCTTATCATGAGAGTGGATCTTGAATACAATAAACAGTTAATGCTTTGGGATGTGTTTTTTTTTTGTTGTTGTTGTTCATTTTTAATTATTTGAGAGCAACAGACAAAGAAAGAGAATGGGCGCTCCCGGGCATCCAGCCACTGCAGTTGAACTCCAGATGCATGGGCCACCTTGTGCTAAGCCATCTCTCCAGCTACAGAGGGTGTTATTTTTAAGAAACAATTGCCTAACCAAAAGTTGCAAAGATTTGAGCCTACTGGATTGGTTTGTTTTTTTTTTTGAGAGCGACAGACACATAGAGGGAGAGAGAGAATGGGCGCGCCAGGGTTTCCAGCCTCTGCAAACGAACTCCAGACGCGTGCGCCCCCTTGTGCATCTGGCTAACGTGGGACCTGGGAAACCAAGCCTCGAACTGGGGTCCTTAGGTTTCACAGGCAAGAGCTTAACCGCTAAGCCATCTCTCCAGCCCTGTTTTTTTTTGAGGTAATGTCTCACCCTAGTTCAGGCTGACCTGGATTTCATTCTGTACTCTCAGGGTGGCCTCCCAAATGCTCTTGATTTTTTTTTTTTTTTTGAGAACGACAGAGAGAAAGAGGCAGATAGAGAAGAGGGAGGGAGAGAATTGGTGCACCAGGGCCTCTAGCCACTGCAAACAAACTCCAGAAACATGCACCCCCCCTGTGCATCTGGCTTACATGGATCCTGAGGATTCAAGCCTTGAACCTGGGCTCTTAGGCTTCACAGGCAAGCGCTTAACTGCTAAGCCATCTCTCTAGCTCTGATTTGTTTTTTTGAGGCAGGGCCTCACTCTAGCCCAAGCTGGCCTCTCACATGCTGGGATTAAGGGCCTGAGTCACCATACCTGGTGAGTTTGTGTATTTGTTTAGCTGTTCTGTTGAGGTTTATGATTCATGTGCATTATTTAGTGAGTTTTTCGTCATACATATGTCTCTTGTATATTCTGTTACTTCACCTACACCATTGGGTTAGGGTTTTTTTGAGGTATGGTTTCCCTGACCTGAAATTCATTCTATAATCCCAGGCTGGCTTTGAACTCAATGTAATTCTCCTACCTCTGCCTTCCTAGTGCTGGGATTAAAAGCAGGTGCCACCATGCCCGGGCTCTAGGGGCTTTTTGTTGTTGTTTTAGTCAGTTTAAGCCATTGTAAATAATGTTCTGATAAGTGATCCCTGCAGTTCTGTGCCCAGGGCTTTGTTTGGTCAGCATAGCTGCAGATTAGACCTGTTCTGGTTTTTTTGTTTTGTTTTGTTTTGTTTTGTTTTTGATAGTTCAGCCTGTGTCTGAGTGGCTTCTTGGCATGGTAGCTGGTTTAGCTATTTTTATTTATTTGAGAGAGATAATGGGTGCATCAGGTCCTCTAGTAACTGCACATGAGCTCCAGAAGCATGTGCTACCATGTTCATCTGGGTTATGTTGGTACCGGGTCCTTAGGCTTTGCAAACAAGTATCTTAACTCCTGAGCCATCTCTCCTGTCCCCAGCCCAGCATTTCTATTTCCAAATCTTTTGGGTTTTTTTTTTTTTTTTTTTCAAGGTAGGGTTTTACTCTTGTCCCAAGTGCTGGGATTAAAGGTCTGCGACACTACAACCGGCTTTCTCCGTCCAAATCTTTTTTTTTTTGGAATTTTATCTCCAAGTTTAGGAGTTTAATTTGTTAGGTGAGGCATTTTACAACTTCATGAAAGAGCTGGTGATACAGTTTACAGTAGATCATCTGCTTAGCATACATGCATAAGGCCCTGGTTTTGAGTTCCATGATTCCCCCGCCCCAAACAAAAAAAGAAAAGAAAGCCAGTCATGGTCATGGTGGCACATGCCTTTAATCCCAGTACGGGAGGCAGAGGTAGGAGGATCACCGCGAGTTCAAGGCCACCCTGAGACTCCATAGTGAATTCCAGGTCAGACTGGGCTACAATGAGACCCTACCTCAGAAAACCAAAAGAAAAGAAAGAAAGAAAGAAAGAAAATGTTGCTAGTTGTGTTTCTGTCCTGTTTTGTGATTATATAGAGTGAACCTTCCAGCCTGAGAAAGACAGGATTAGAAGGGAAGGTGTAAATTGGGCATGGTGGCGCATACCTTTAATCCAGAGGTAGGAGGACCACCTTGAGTTAAGGCCACCCTGAGATTATATAGTGAATTCCAGGTCAGCCTGAGCTAGAGTGAGACCCTACCTCAAAACACGCACAAATACACACAAAAAATGAATCTTCCTCAGCATGTTCCTTGTCAGGCCTTTTGCTTGGGCGGATTCTTCTCAGCTGCTCACCTCCTCCCACCCCCAGGAGTTCCCTAGAACCTTGCAGTGCTGGGCCTGTGGCCATATTCCCAGAGCATATTTAACTTCAACAGTTGATACACAGTAGGCTCACTTCAAGCTTGAAGCTCTACTGATAATGGAAGTACACAGCCAGCTAGATAGATAGTGTTTCAGTGTACCTTTAGTTAAAATATGCCATAACTCTTCGGTTTTCTCTTGTCTTTTTAGGATCACAGTCACTTTCAACATTAACAACAGCATCCCACCAACATTTGATGGCGAGGAGGGGCCTTCACAAGGGCAGAAGACTGAAGAGCAGGAGGTAAGCTCATGACAGGTTAGGCAGCCATTTGTGAAGATTAAGAGGGAAAAGGCAGAAGGGAGGGGAGTAGAACTCCTCTTTAGTTCTTTTTAAAATTCTTCTAATGCTAGGAGGCAGCAAAGACCAGCCACCTGGGAACTTGATGAGCTGCACAATCAATCAGTAGTTTGGATCTTTAGCCCCAGAGTACTTTGCCACCTACATGCTTAAGTTCTCTTGCTGAGCTTGTCTTAATGAAAAGGGACTGCAACATTTCATCCTGTTCTGTGGTAGGGGATGTTTAATATTGTATCTTACTATCATTTGAAATGATTGTAGCCTGAGAAACATTCCTAATCTGTCACAAGTAGACAGCAAACAGCAGCCATTTTACCAAGATGGGAACACCGGAGACATGGGTGGCTAGATGACTTTTCATTTGCAATTATTGGCCCTTCTTGGCTGGATCAAGATGGCACCTTTAAGCATTTTAGGAAGTGGTGTGGCTGGCCTGGAAAACCAACCAACATGAGGGCCATAGGGTTCCCAGGCCCTCTGGCTAAGCAGGCATCAGTACTGTCCTATGACCTGGTGTGGAGAGCAGTCTTTGGGTGCTTCTGTCTTGGTTACCCTGGACTGACATCTGTTTGACCTTGGCCTCAGTCTATCCTTAGGATGGCTACAATGGGGAGGAGGTCTTAAAGCTTTAGGCTACCACTGCAGCATAAGGAAGCAGTAAGTACCCGGCCCAGAAAGGTTAAGGGACAGGTATAGATCTCAGTTAACCGTGGCTAGACTTAAGAATTCTTCATTCTAAACTTAGTGTGTGTGTTTTTTTGTTTGTTTGTTTTTCAAGTTAGGGTCTCACTCTAGCCCAGGCTAACCTGGAATTCACTATGGAGTCTCAGGGTGTCCTCGAACTCACAGCGATCCTCCTACTTCTGCCTCCCAAGCACTAGGATTAAAGGCATACATCACCACACCCAGCTTTCAGTGTGTTCTTTTTAAAGATAGGATGATACTAAGTGAGGTAACCCAGGCCCAGAAAGATAGGATAACACAAGTCACAGTGTAAAGATGCTAAGCTTCTTATTTGGAACACTGCATAAGACTATATAAATAATATTCTAATGGTGGCCATCAGACATTCTGAACTACTCAAGGCCATTGGTCCTTTCAACACTGGCATTTGCTAACTTGTTCTTGTTTCCCCAGCCGGAACTGACGTCAACTCCTAATTTTGTGGTTGAAGTTATAAAGAACGATGGGGGAAAGGCCCTTGTACTGGACTGTCACTATCCGGAGGATGAGGTTTGTAGGGTGGGGTACCTCCTGGGACTTTTATGGTCTATGTTAGTAGATGCTTTAAGACTTTCTAGACCATGGCAGAGGAGACTTACTCTAGAAAGCTTCACGTACCCTACCTTCTGGATCTTAGATTGGACAAGAAGAAGAGGCCGAGAGTGACATTTTCTCTATCAAGGAAGTTAGCTTTCAGGCCGCTGGTGACTCAGAATGGAAGGATACTAATTACACACTCAATACTGATTCTCTGGACTGGGTGAGTGCTGGATAGGATGGAGAGGGGTGGTGTAGCTGGGGCTTTACAGGAAGGACAAGTTCAAGGAGAGGAAAAAGCATTTTGATTAGTAAGCATCATATATAGCTGGTTGTCTTTTGAAACAGTAAATGTTCTTCCTAGGCTCTGTATGACCACCTAATGGATTTCCTTGCGGACCGAGGGATAGACAACACATTTGCAGATGAGTTGGTAGAGCTCAGCACAGCCCTGGAGCACCAGGAATACATCACCTTTCTGGAGGACCTCAAAAGTTTTGTCAAGAGCCAGTAGGACTGTCAGAGGCACTGAAGACCTTACTTTTATGGCAAGCTTGAGCCAGTGAACAAAACCTACCCTGATACCAGTATGTGCTTTGAAATGGTTGTCATCCTATTATCATGGAAAAAAATATATACAACTGGTTTAAATTATTACTCCTATGCTGTCATTACTATTCATTTAGAACTTTTTCCTGTACAAATCTGTTATTTCTAGATTTTTATATAACATGATGGATAATAAAATTAGCTTCATCTCCTCCAAGATAGTTTGACTTTTTTTTAATTTCCCATTACCCTGCATCAAAACACCAACAGCAGAAATGTTTGACAAGTTTTAATACAAAATAAATTATAAATAAAAGACTTGAGCTGGCCATCAGGAGGCAGAGGGAGGATTGCCAAGAGTTTGAGGCCACCCTGAGACTATAGTAAATTCCAGGTTAGCCTGGGCTACAGTAAGACCCTACTTTGAAAAACAAAAAGAGGGGGAGCTTGTATATACAAGGCCTCTACCCAAAAGTAATGAGTTGTTGCCATCTTAGTAGAGTGATGTGAGTCCAGTCTGACTTTTTAGAGGATCGTGACCCAAGTATCACAAGCCTAGATTAAAAAGAATAAGAGCATGAATGTAGTTACAAAATGTTAGGTCAACATATGGCTAAAAGTTTTGATAATGACATTTACACTACAAGCAGAATTCTAAACGTCAGATGGTGTCACTTGAATTTAGATAACATTTATCAAGGAATCTCTGTGTTGCAAACAACCACCTCTAAAGCCATCCACAGCAATGCAAGTGACCAGGGCTGGAGAGATGGCTCAATGGTTAGAAGAATTTGTTCACAAAGCCTTGATGGCCTGGGTTCAATTTCCTAGAACCTACGTAAAGCCAGATGCATAAAGAGGTGCTTCTGGAGTGGTTTCCAGGAGCAAGAGTCCCCGTGGCACCCCTTCTCTTTCCTCTCAATGCTCAATGCAAATAAATAATAAAATATTTTAAAGAAAATTAGGGACCAGGAAGACCAACACTTGACAGGTTGGACCTTTTCTGACACACAAGTAAGACTTTTTCAACTTAAGATTTTAACTAGCAAAGGGGAAATTAATTGAGACCCACTCCATGTATCTTCCCTTGATCTGTAATACGCTGGCAAGTATGAGCATGAAACTGATTCCTTGATAGCTCCACTACAAGGCTAAGGAATCCTGTGGCTCTCTGCCTCCCGAGTGCTGGGACTAAAGGCATGTGCCACTGCATATGGCTCATTTGATTTTGAGAATAAGGTCAATGTAGCCAATTCTCGCCTTGAACCCTTTCTTCAGCCGCTATAGTACTAGGATTACAGACATGTACCACTACATACCTAGCCAACTTACACTTTTCTATGAAGTAAATTGCTCAGAAAATACATTAAGCCTCTGCCTGCTTTTAAGACATTATTCCTACAAAGGTGGGAACAAAACCAACTGCTGATACATGCTTCATATTGCCTAGGTACCACAGGAGGCTTACCGGACAGCTCATGAGAAGACTGGGCTTGTCTTCTACTCCATCAGTGACTGAAAATTCAGGGGTGTGGGAGCAGTGTACACTGTGCTCATTGACATTCTCCTCTAAATAGGCACGAAGCTTCGGCTCTGTCAACTCTCTATACTAAAAAAAAAGTTCAATCACAAACTAATATTTTTTTTTAAGTTTTTTTTTTTATTTATTTGAGAGTGACAGAGAGAAAGAGGCAGGCAGAGAGAATGGGCACGCCAGGGCTTCCAGCAAATGAACTCTAGACGCATGCGCCCCTTGTGCATCTGGCTAACGTGGGTCCTGGGGAATACAGCCTCAAACCGGGGTCCTTAGGCTTCACAGGCAAGCACTGAACCGCTAAGCCATCTCTCCAGCCCCACAAACTAATCTTAATTACTTCATAATCAACATGTTGAAAATCTTGAATCCTCCTGTTAATCAGTGTAATAGGCTTACTTGGAGCTTTACAAATACTGTTAGGGCTGGAAACAACTCAGTTTGTAGACTGCTGAGCATGCACAAAGTGGGGGCTTAGTCCCCAGCATCACATAATGGCATAGTGGCTCACACCTGCAATCCTAGAAGTAGAGGCAGGAGGATCAGAAGTTTAAGGTCATCCTAAACTACTAGCAAGTTTGAGATCAGTCTGGGTAACATGAAGCACTGTCTCAAAAAAGTAAAAAGAACCAGGCAATAGAGCACAGCACTTGGGAGGTAGAGGTATGAGCATAGCCATGAGTTCAAGGCCAGCCTGGAACTAGAGTGAGACCCTATCTCAAAAAAAAAAAAAAAAAAAAAAAGCTGGGTGTGGTGGCACACACCTTTAATCCCAGCACTGTGGAGGCAGAGGTAGGAGGACTGCCGTGAGTTCAGGGCCACCCTGAGACTCCATAGTGAATTCCAGGTCACCCCGGACTAGAGTGAGACCCTACCTCAAAAAACAAACAAACAAAAAAAACCTGTTACAGCTAAAGTCTCTTAATTTCCTTTTTCCATTTATCCACATTAATCCATGTTCTCTGTTGCTGTGACAAATACCAACTTGCTATCCATAGTAGAAAGTACATTCGGAGCCAGTAGGCTTTCTTCCTTCTGAGTTTGCTTCCACCAGCTACTATATCTTTTTTAAAAGCAGCAGCACTGTCTACACCTATCTATTTATATTAATTAAACTTGCTACTGTAACTGATTTAATTACATATTATGCAAAAATAATAGCATATAGGGGAATGAAAATAAAGTTTCTTTCTTTCTTTTTTTTTTTTTTTTTTGGTTTTTCGAGGTAGGGTCTCACTCTAGCTCAGGCTGACCTGGAATTACTATGGAGTCTCAGGGTGGCCTCGAACTCACAGCAATCCTCCTACCTCTGCCTCCCGAGTGCTTAAAGTTTCATTTTTATGATAAGTAGAAAGTTTACGAAACACAACAAAAAAAAGGCAATTAGCCAGGTGTGGTGGGCCATGCCTTTAATCTCAGCCCTTGGGATCCTGAGGTTGGAGCTCAAGGCCACCCTGAGACTGCAGAGTGGGTCAGCCTGGACTACAGCAAGACTCTACCTCAAATGAAAACAAGACAAAAATAAGGCTTCTGAATTAAGGAAAACAGGGAGAAAAATCCTAAAGTTACATAGCTTCTTATACATGACTTCACTATGTAGTGCAAACTGGTCTGTTTATGTAGCTGAAGCTGAGTTCAAACTTGCAATCCTGCTTCAGCCAAGATTACAGGCATGTGCCATCAAGCCCGTCAAGCCTGACCAATCTTACAGAAACAAAACTGGAAACTGAGCTTTTCAGAGTTATCCAAAACATACCATAAAGTGTTTTGTTTTTATAATTTGCTACCTTAACCAGCTAGTTTATAAACTAACAAACAAACAATATCCATGTGAGAAAAGAGATGTCCTGTACTTAATGATCAATGAAGCTTACATTCTGAATGCTGGTGTATCTTTGTATAGTTTTTTTGTTTGTTTTTTGTTTTTCGAGGTAGGGTCTTGCTTCCCAAGATGTTGGGAAGTCCTACCTGTATGCTCCTGCCTCCATGGTGTGCCCTCTGAAACCACAAGCCAAACTAAAAACTGTTGTCTCATGTTTTGAGAGTGACAAGTAACTAACAAATATTTTGAGAGAGACAAGTAACTAATACCATCAGCTTCAACCCACCACTGGAGGGTCTTCAGAAAGCACACAGATATATGTCAGAAAAGATGGCACAAAATTCTTATATGTGGAACACTTACATGCAATGGGATGTACAGGCCACACTGACATAGGACCACACCACTTGTTATTCTCAGGTTGTACCTAGAAATAGAACGTTGATCCCAGATCATGGTGGCTACGAGACCTGACTCTCCAAACCCTTTCATGCAATGTCATAGGCTGAAGGGGAATCCCACTCACCTTGTAGTAGGGCATGAGAACCAATAATACTAAAAAGGTTTTTAAAAATTCTTACTTTGTACATACAGGGCAGATGAGGGCATTTGCTTCCCACTCAGCCAGCAAGATGCTGAGACATTTTTCATCAAACTGTATGCTCTTCTCGTACTCGTTGATAATGGACGTTTCTAAAAGGCAAAAGACCTGGAGTTGCCCTGTACTTACAGCAGGTCTATTATTTTTGTTTTACAAATGAACATGAAGCTTAGCCAAGACAAGGCTATGTGGAATAAAATGCCCACTTTATAAGATGCTAAATCATGTACTCTATACACTGCTGCAGACACCTCAAGGACTGGATGCTCAGAAAAAGGAATCTGAACAATCAATAATGAATGGATGCGAGAAATGGAACTTGAGTAGAACAAGACACCTGACCATATACTGCAACAAGTAGACTATAAAACTAATTCAAAGAGACAGGTCTCTATGTTTCCCTGGCTGGCTTGAAACTACTGGGCCCAAGCATCATTCTGCATGCATTCCCTCCTGAATGAGCATCCCAAATAGCTGCTAATATAGCATATGCTACAGAGCTCAGCTTAACTTAAGAGAGGCAGGATCAATAAACATGGGAACAGGATTCACAAAGTTAAATTTGCTGCCCAACTCCACCATTTAATAATTATGTGAGCTGTATGAGAATGCTTTTTTCTATTCTATCTTTTCTAGTAGTCAAAAAGGAAGAAACTATTATGGAACAGGTTATTGGTACAAAACAGAGAACTCTAGAATCTCTTATGGCTGTGAAGACTGAAGTCAAAACAGATTTCTTGGGCTGGAAAGATGGCTAAGCAGTTAAGGCGCTTGCCTGCAAAGCCTAACAGCCCTGGTTCAATTCCCCAGTACCCATGTAAGCCATATGCACAGAACAGCACACGTGTCTGGAGTTTGTTTGTAGTGGATGAAAGCCCTGGGATGCCCATTCTCACTCTCTCTCACACTCTCTGTCTCTGTACTTACAAATAAATAAAATAAACAGACTTAGGGACACTTGACTGAAACTGAAGGTAGAAAAAAAGGAATTAAGAACTCATCCTAGTGCTCAGGATATAGCTTAGTGTTTGCCTCCTTACAAAGGCCCTGGGTTCAACCCCAGAATTGGGTCCTGATTCAAGGAAAGGCCAGCCTTAGAGTTTAGAGGAGCTAAATATAGGTAGGAAGGACTACCCCTTGGAGTTACCTTCATCAGCCAGATCCTGTTGGATTTCCTCCAGCACATCTAGGTCCAGTGGCAACCCCAACTATTAAAGAAAGCATAGAGCTGACGATCATGTAAGGCTCTGGGTTCAATTCCCCAGCAGGCAGAAGACAGGAGACACTTAAAGTCCCAAGTACTAGCTGTAACAAGTCCAGGGATGGCTTGAAGATTCCATATTTACCTGACAAAATCAGTACAGTCTTCCTGCAGAATCAGTTGACAATGGGGTAATGTGGTCACACTAAGCTATCAGCAAATGACCAAACTACCTAGCAACAGAATAACGGCACCAAATTTAGGGGACAGAATACAGGGTAGCACTTAAGTAAGTGTACTTCTAAGGTGACCACAGGGAAATACCTACTCTTTATAAAGCTCAGTTTCAGTCTCTGAGGGGGCTAGTGTGAGCACTGGTTGTCATTCGTACAGCCAAATTTTTAGCATACTGCAGGACATATGTGTGACACAGAAAGAGTCATTTTTATATAGTACATTGACGGTTTCAACGTTGTGTCATGTTTTGCTGCACTGTCCTTACAATCTTCTCTATTCTGTACATGTGGCAGCTAAAGCTCAAAGCAGCAGAGTGAGGCCGTGAGCCAGCTACAAAACCAGACTTAGCTCTCCAAATTCCTGCTCTCCAATCCAGATACTTCCCTGACACTGAAATGGTCTCCTTTCTACACTCAGCTCTAAACTCTGACTGAGATTGGAAATAGAATGTTCCTGGAGACATTTTTAGAAGAAAGGTTGCTGACACATGCCTACTGAGTCAATATTTCCAAGGGAGGAAGCAAAAATTGAAATTTCTTACTTTTGTTTCCTAAGTGACTAATGTTAAAGGATACAGCAGGCCTGATTTAGCAGAACCATCAATATAAAAAGTTTTAACATAAGCCGGGCATGGTGGCGCATGCCCTTAATCCCGGCACTTGGGAGGCAGAGGTAGGAGGAGTGCCGTGAGTTCAAGGCCACCCTGAGAATACATAATGAATTCCAAGTCAGCCCAATCTAGAGTGAAACCCTACCTTGAAAAAAAAAAAAAAGTTCTAACATGAATGGCACAAGAGCCTAGGCCAAAGGCTGTAGAATTCTGCTGGGACTGCAAAGTGGGTAGGTTTAAAGAACTTGGATAAACAGAAACAAAGAGGACACCAGGAGTCATTATACTGTGGTCCCCTCTCTGAAAACATATATTGTAGACTGACCTGAGCCAAAGCCTCTGGACAGTTCTCCACTGACTGCAAATAATTCCACTCTTCCTCCATCACTTCTTGTACTAGCAGCCTGTGTGAAGCTCTCCCTGGCATGCTGTTTCCAGTCTGGCGGTACTTGTTCAGAAGCCTGTCCCGGCTGTTTCTCATTCTCTCCAAACATCCCTTTGGGGAGGGGAGGTAATATAAAAGATGGGGAGGAAGGCTGTTAATTCCACAAATATAAAAGAAAAAACTTAGTTGGAAAACACTAAAGAGCACCATAGTGCTGAGAGGACAGAGGAGTGCTCAGCACTGAAACAATCACACCTTTCAAGGCTCAAGGTATATTATGGAAGAGGTGGCAGAAAGAATGTAAGAGCCAAAGAAGGGTAGAACTCCTTACAATGCACTCTTCCAGACACAAAATGGCCTGGATATCCATGAACACACAGTACCTGACATTACCTATACAAGACGATCATAATGGGAGGAAAGATGGTAACATCAAAAAAAAAAAAAAAATGAGGACTTCTGGTTAACATGGCAGCATAGGAACCACGCCAAAGCAACCTAGGGGAGAAAAAGAAATGCAAAATATACTCTTCTACGAAAACGTGAAGTGTATGAGAAATTACCAATGGCAGCAGAGAAGTGGGAGAGATCCAGCACATCTAGAGCCCATTCAGGCAGGCAGAAGCAGCACTAGCAGAGGCAGCACCAGGTCCATGGGGCCACAGCTGCAAGGCTTGGCTTGAGCCACAGGAAGAGCCGGGTGATGGGATTTTCCACTCACACCACAGCTCCTCAGCGCCTCACAACTTCAAGAAATGTGAAAGTGGGTAGGGGGAGGGAGGGTATTACCATGGGATATTTTTTATAATCATGGAAAATGTTAATAAAAATTGTGAAAAGAAAAAAAAAAAGAAATGTGAAAGGAGGACCACAACAAACAACAGAAGAGCAGATCACGAGGTAGAGGATCACATGGACCAGCAGGAGAACTTGAGCACCATCTAGAGCCTCCCCTCCTCCACTGCCAGCGCAAGCAACAGGGACCTGGGGAAGGGAGATCACAGCATCCAGCACTAGTGACCAGAGCAGATATCCAGCGACCCAGCCAGCCTACTTGAACCCACAGTGCAGGATCCTTCAATTTTTTTGCCTCTAAGAAACTTACCTTTCTATAAAGGGTGAACATTATCTTAGGGTAAAGGTTGGAAAATATAGTTTCAAGCAAATGGGCCTAGATAACAAGCAGGGGTTGCTATCCTAATATCTGACAAGGTAGACATCAGTCCAACATTAGTTAGGAAAGATAAAAAAGGACACTTTAGTGCCTGACACTACCTACACAAGACCATCATAAGAGGAGGAAAAGATCATGACATCAAAACAAAAAAGAGACTGATTGAGATGGGTAGGGGATACGATGGAGAATGGAATTTCAAAGGGGAAAGTGGGGGTGGGGAGGGAGGTATTACCATGGGATGTCTTTTATAATCATGGAAAATATTAATAAAAATTGAGAAAACAAACAAATAAAATTAAAATTTAAAAAAGGACACTTTATATTGATTAAAGGCACACTCCAACAGGAGAACATTACAATACTAAATATATATGCACCTAACATGGGGCTCCTAACTTCATCAAGCAAACACTATTAGAACTAAGGTCACATATAACACCAAACACAGTGGTAGTGGGTGACTTCACCACCTCACTCCCATCAACTGACAGCTCATACCAGCAAAAAAATAAACACAGTGACATCTGGATTAAATGAGGTCACAGAAGGAATGGACCTAACAGACATACACAGGACATTTCATGTAAATGCTGCAGAAAACATATTCTTTTCAGCAGCACATGGAACATTCTCAAATTTTTTATTAACATTTTCCATGATTATAAAAATAACCCATGATAATACCCTCCCTCACCCCAATTCCCCTTTGAAATTCCATTCTCCATCATATCTCCTCCCCATCTCAATCAGTCTCTCTTTTATTTTGATGTCATGATCTTTTCCTCCTCTCATGATGGCCTTGTGTAGGCAGTGTCAGGAACTGTGAGGTCATGGATATCCAGACCATTTTATGTCTGGAGGGAGCACGTTGTAAGTAGTCTTACCATTCCTTTAGCTCTTATATTCTTTTTTTTTTTTAATTAATTTATTTATTTATTTGAGAGCGACAGACACAGAGAGAAAGACAGATGGAGAGAGAGAGAATGGGTGCGCCAGGGCTTCCAGCCTCTGCAAACAAACTCCAGATGCGAGCGCCCCCTTGTGCATCTGGCTAACGTGGAACCTGGGGAACTGAGCCTTGAACCGGGGTCCTTAGGCTTCACAGGCAAGTGCTTAACCGCTAAGCCATCTCTCCAGCCCCTAGCTCTTATATTCTTTCCATCACCTCTTCTGCATTAGACCCTGAGCCTTGGAAGATGTGATCGAGATGTTACTCAGTACTCCAGTCACTTCTTCCCAGCACTATGATACCTTCTGAGTCGTCCCAAGGTCACTGCCATCTGAAAAGAGAAGATTCTCTACCCAAAGTAAGAGTAGCATTAATATAAGGGTATGAATATTAAGAGAAGTGCCTACTGGGCAGTTTGATAAGCATAGTATATATATTTAGCCAGACAGTAGCAGATGTTACACCCCTAGGGCTCATGACTACCCCTGTTTTAAGTTTTCAGTATCAGCGATGTATTCCCTCCCACGGAGTGGGCCTCCAGTCCAATTAGAGAGAAGAGACACAAAGTAAAAAAATTAGAGATGAAAAAGGCAGCATCACAACAGATACAAGAGAAATTCAAAACATCATAGGGACATAATATTAAAACAAATACTCCACAAAGTATAAAAATCTGAAAGAAGTAGATGATTTCTTTGATTTATATGACCTACATAAATTAAATAGGGAAGAGATTAATCACTTAAATAGACCTATAACAAGTATGAAGATCCAAGCAGTTATCAAAATACAACCAACTTGGGCTGGATAGAAGGCTTATCAGTTAATCACTTGCCTGTGAAGCAAGTTCGAGGCTTGATTCCCCAGGACCCACAAGAGCCAGATGCATAAGAGGGTGCAGGCGTCTGGAGTTCATTTGCAGTGGCTAGAGGCCCTGGCATGCCAATTCTCTATCTCTCTGCCTCTTTCTCTCTCTGTTTGTCACTCCCAAATAAATAAATAAAAATGAACAACAACAACAAAAAATCTAAAAAAAAAAAATAAACAACCAACTAAAAAGAGTCCAGGCCCAGATGGATTCACTGGTGAATTTTACCAGACCTTCAGGGAAGAACTAACACCACTGCTTCTTAAAATTTTCCATAAAATAGAAAAATAGGGAATCCTACTAAACTCCTTCTATGAAGCCAGTATCACCCTGATACCAAAACCAGGCAAAGATAGAACAAAAAAAGAAAATTACAGAACAATCTCCGTCATGAACATAGATGCAAAAATTCTCAACAAAATATTGGCAAACAGAATACAAGAATATATCAGAAAGATCATTCACCCTGACCAAGTAGGCTTTATCCCAGAGATGCAGGGATGGTTCAACATATGCAAATCAACAAATGTAATACATTATATAAATGACTGAAGGACAAAAATCACATGATCATCTCATTAGACACAGAAAAAGCATTTGAAAAAATCCAACATCCCTTCATGATTAAAGTCCTATAGAGAGTGGGAATAAAAGGAACATATCTCAATATAATAAAGGCTATTTATGACAAGCCTACAGCCAACATATTACTAAATGAGGAAAAACTGGAAGCTTTTCCACTAAAATCAGGAACAAGACAAGGGTGTCCACTGTCCCCACATTCATTTAATTTAGTACTGGAAGTCTCAGCCTTAGCAATAAGAGAAGAGACACACATAAAGGGATACAAATTGGAAAGGAAGAGATCAAGTTATTATTTGCAGATGACATGATTCTAGACATAAAGGACCCTAAAGACTCTACCAGCAAACTGTTAGAGCTGATAAACACCTACAGCCATGCAGCAGGATACAAATAAATACACAGAAATCAGTAGCATTCCTATATGTTAACAACAAACACACAGAGGATGAAATCAGATGATCACTCCCATTCACAACTGCATCAAAAATAAATAAATAAATAAAATACCTTGTAATAAACCTAACCAAGAAGCAAAGGATCTCTACAATGTAAACTTCTCAATGAAAACACTCAAGCAAGAAATTGCAGAAGACACTAGGAAATGCAAATGCATCCCTTATTCCTGGATCAGAAGAATCAAAATTGTGAAAATGTCAATCTTACCAAAAGCAGTCTACACATTTAATGCAATCCCCATCAAAATTCCAATGGCAGGTGTTGGGGATTTAGTTCGGTGGATGAGCACTTCCCTAGAAAGCGCAAGGCCCTGGGTTTGGTCCTCAGCACCGATTAAAAAAAAACAATCCCTGGCATTCTTCACGGAAATAGAAAAAACAATCCAAAAATTCACTGGAAGCATAAAAACCCTGAAATATCTAAAATAATTATGAGCAACATAAATAAGGCTGGAGGTATCACCATACCTGATTTAAACCTATAGTACAGAGCCATAGTTAGAAAAAACAACATGGTACTGACACAAAAACAGACATGTAGATCAACGGAACAGAATAGAGGACCCAGATGTAAGTCCAGGTAGCTATAGCCACATGATATTCAATAAAAATGCCAAAAATACTCAGTAAAGAAAAGCCTCTTCAGCAAATGGTGCTGGCAAAACTGGATATGTATCTGTAGAAGGATGAAAATAGATTCTTCTCTCTATGCACAAGAATTAAGTCCAAATGGACTAAAGACCTTAACATCAGACCTGAAACTGCTAGAGGAAAAAGTAGGGGAAACCCTTCAACATATTGGTCTTGGCAAAGACTTTCTGAATATAACCCCAATTGCTCAGGCAAGAAAATATAACACAGATTAACCGCTAAGAACTCAGGAAATTACAAAGACTTTGTATGGCAAAGGACACTTTGAATAAAGCAAAGAGGCAACCTACAGAATGGGAAAAAATCTTTGCCAGCTATACATCTGAAAGAGGATTAATATTTAGAATATACAAAGAACTCAAAAAATTAAGTAAGAAGAAATCAAACAAGCAATTTAAAAAGTGGGCTGTAGCTCGGCATGGTGGCACACACCTTTAATCCCAGCACTCGGGAGGCAGAGGTTAGAGGATCACCATGAGTTCGAGGCTACCCTAAGACTATATAGTGAATTCCAGGTCAGCCTGGACCACAGTGAGATCCTACCTCTAAAAACAAACAAACAAACAAACAAAAGGGCTATGGAACTAAATAGCAATTTCCCAAAAGAGAAGAAATACAGATGGCATCTAAGGATCTAAAAAAATGTTCTACATCCCTAGTCATCAGGGAAATGCAGATTAAAACTACGTTGAGATTCCATCTCACTCCTGTCAGATTGGCTACCATCAGGAAAACAAATGACCACAAATGCTGGCATGATATGGAAAAAGAGAAATCCTTCTACATGTTTAGTGAGAATGCAATCTGGTCCAACTATTGTGGAAATCAGTGTGGAGGTTCCTAAGACAGCTAAAAATAGATCTACCATATGACCCAGCTATACCACTCCTAGGCATATATCCTAAGGATTCATTTCATTATCTTAGAAATTCTTTCTCAATCATGTTTATTGCCACTCAATTAGCTGGGATATGGAACCAACCTAAATGTCCCTCAACTGATGAGTGGATAATGAAGATATGGCACATTTATACAATGGAGTACTACTCAGCAGTAAAGAAAACAGAAATCATGAAATCTGCAGGAAAAGGGATGGATCTGGAAAGGATTATACTAAGTGAGGTAACCCAGGCCCAGAAAGCCAAGCGTCACATGTTCTCTCTCTCTTATGTGGATTCTAGCTACAGAAGACTGGACTTCTGTGTGAGTAGGAAGAAAACTCAATAGCAAAGACCAGTAAGCTAAAAAGGAGATTGTGGTGGTTTAGTTCAGGTGTCCCTCCATAAACTTAGGTGTTCTGAATGCTAGGTTCCCAGCTGATGGAGATTTGGGAATTAATGCCTCCTGGAGGCAGTGTATTGTTGGGAGCAGGCTTATGGGTATTATAGCAAGTTTCCCCATGCCAGTGTTTGGCACACTCTTTTGTTGCTATTGTCCACCTCATGTTGGCCAGGGGGTGATGTCCACCCTCTGCTCATGCCATCATTTTCCCCTGCCATCCTGGAGCTTCCCCTCAAGCCTGTAACCCAAAATAAACCTCTGTTTCCCATAAACTACTCTTGGGTGGTTGATTTCTACCAGTAATGTGAACCTGATGGCAACAGAGATATAAAGGGAAAAGAAAAGAAGGGCATACTTAATAGTATTGTATATATGTAAGTAGAAGAATAGATTAATAGGTGTGAAAAGGCCCAAGTGAGGTCAAGGGAAGAGATTGAGTAAAGGAAAGGTGGAGGGAGGGCTAATCAAAATCTGAGAGGATATAAATAAATCATATGGAAACCTACTTTTTTGGACAATGGAACACTAAGGAGCCACAGATTGTTACTATAAAATTTATAGTGCCAGGGATGGGATACCTTCCAACGAATTATTGGCCAGGGAGGTCCCTGATGACCCCAAAACATTATAGGCCATTGGCAAGGCTCTTGGTTTCCTACCAGGAATAGATGGTAAGACCCTATTGCTGAAGACTCCACATACTTGGCCTGCAAGTCCACTGAGAAATCCTGCTTGAACTGAGCTGGTAACCTCCTCCATGTAGACAAGCTGACAAAAAGCTGGAAGAAGCCATTCTGTATGCAGTTCAATGGGAGAGAAAGAAATCACCAGTGAAGATATTCAACAGTGGGCACTACAAGCCTTAAATTTTGCCAGCCAGGCCAAATGAGCCAATGGGTGCAATCGTAGCACGTCTGTCATGCCCTCTAATTGGACTGGGTCCCGCTCCATGACAGGGAATACATCTCTGATACTGAAAACCTGAAACGGGTATTCATGAGCCCTAAGGGTGTAACGTCTGCTGCTGTCTGGTAAATGGGTATGCTATGCTCACCAAACTGCCCAGTAAGCACTTCTCTTAATGTTCTTACCTGTATGTTAATGCTACTCTCACTTTTTGTAGAGAACTTTCTCTTTTCAGATGGCAGTGTCTTTAAGATGACTCAGAAAGCACCATGCTGTTAGAAAGAGGTGACAGGAGTGCTTAGCACTGCAACATCTCTATCACACCTTCCAAGGCTCAGGGTCCATTGTGGAAGAGGTGGTGGAAAGAATGTAAGAGCCAAAGAAAGGGTAGGACTTCTTACAACATGCTGTCTGCAGATACAAAATGGTCTGGATATCCATGACCTCACAGTGCCTGATACTACCCACACAAGACCATCATAATAGAAGGAAAAGATCATGACATCAAAATAAAAGAGATGAGTGAGAGGGGGAGTGGATATGATGGAGAATGGAGTTTCAAAGGGGAAACAGGGGGGGGTGGAGGGAAGGCATTATCATGGGATATTGTTTACAATCATGGAAGTTGTTAATAAATATAAATAAATAAAAATGAGACTGATTGAGAGGGGGAAGGGATATGATGAGGTGTGAAAGGGAATGTGGGGGGGATTACCATGGTTTACTGTCTATGACTGTAGAAGTTGTCAATAAAGTAAAATAATAAAAAAAAAAAACTTCATATTCCATTTAAGTCCTTATCTGCAAATAGGTACAATTACAATGCTTTTTTTTTTTTGTTGTTTTTTGGTTTGTTTGTTTTATCAAGGTAGGGTCTCACTCTAGCCCAGGCTGACCTGGAATTCACTATGCATTCTCAGGGTGGCCTTTAACTCACAGTGATCCTCCTACCTCTGCCTCCTAAGTGCTAGCATTAAAGGCATGCACCACCATGCTCGGCTTTGTTGCCTTTTATAATTATTTTTTTTTTTATTATTTATGAGAGAGAGAAAAAAACAAAGGGCGAGAATTGGTGTACCAAGGCCTCTATCCACTGCAAATGAAGTCCAGATGCATGTATGACCTTGTACATCTGACTTGTGTGAGTACAGGGAAATCGAACTTGGGTCTTTAGGCTTTGGAGACAATTGCCTTAACAACGAAGCCATCTCTCCGGCCTTACAATGCTTTCTTCATGTATATTCATATCACCATATTTCAGATTTCATCTTTTTTTTTTTATTTTAGAAAGAACTGGCACAACAGGGCCTAAACCACTGAAACTGAACTCCAGATGCTTGCACCACTTAGTGGGCATGTGCAACCTTGCATGTGCCTTACCTTTTTGCTTCTGGCTTACATGGGATCTGGAGAATAGCACATGGGTCCTTAGGCTTTGCAGGCAAGCACCTTAACCACCTACCCATCTCTCTAGCCCAGATTTCATCTTTTGATGCAAACTTCCTTAATCCTTGAGTGCATACTATCTCAGCATATAGAGACCAATTTGAGATTATATATATATATAAAATTTTGCAAATTCTTTCTCCTGTACATATGGCTGTAATGATGGCCTTCCTGAACAAAAGTATTTCTTTCTCAACCCAGGGTAATTTTTGTCCCTTAGGAGACATATGACAATTTCTGGGGGCATTTTTGATTGTCACAACTCTGACTGTAGAACTGTTGGCATCTAGTATGTAGAGGTCAACAATGATATACAATACATAGAACAATATATATTTGCAGTACAATATATAGAACACAGCTCCATAACAAAGAATTTTCATCAAAATGGGGGCTAGTGTGATGCTCAGCAGTGAAGGTACTTGTGTGCAAAGCCTGCCAGCCTGGGGTTTGATTTCACAGCACCCACTTAAAGATGGATATAAAGCTGGATGCAAAGTGGAGCATAAGCCAGGCATGGTAGCACACGCCTTTAATCCCGGCACTTGGGAGGCAGAGGTAGGAGGATCTCCAAGAGTACTAGGTCACCTTGAGATTACATAGTAAATTCTAGGGCAGCCTGAGCTAAAGTGAGACCCTGCCTTGAAAAACAAAAGCAAACAAACAAAAAAAACTGGAGCATGCATCTGTGATACCAATGCACCTTCACGATGGGAGGCACAGCCAGGAAAATCCCAAGCACCAATGCAGCTCATCTGCAGCAGCAAGATTTTTTCATAGACAGTGTAATACCTTGTCCTCTGGTGGTCCTCTGACCTCGTTCATGGCACATGCACACAATGTTCAATTTTTTTAAATGCCAAAATCCACAGTTGAGAAACCCTGCTACAAAGGCATTAAGTTATTTTCCTAGTATATGCCCATCACTTTAGCAACTGAAGAAACAAGACAGTATTTCTTTTGTTTTAAATGCTTTTATTAATGATTTGAGGGAGAGGATGGGCACGGCTTTTGCTACTGCAAATAAACTCCATGTACACGTGCCACTCTGTGCATCTGGCTTTAACCTTGGGTTCTGAGGAACTGAGACCTTGCTGGCAGGCTTTGCAAGCAAGTGCCTTTAACCACTGAGCTATGTCCCCAGCCAAAAACATTTCTTACTAGTATTATTCTGACTTTAAAAGAGGCCAGAACTGAGGTGAAGTAACTGTAATCCCAGCCTTATGACTCCTTTCTAAGATAGAAATAACTTCTTTGGGCTGGAGAGATGGCTTAGTAGTTAAGGTGTTTGCCTATGAAGCCAAAGGACCCAGATTCAATTCCCCATGTAAGCCAGATGCACTGGAGCTCATTTATAGTGGCTGAAGGCCTTGGTGTGCCTATTCTCTCTCTCTGCCCCTTTCTGTCTCCCTCCCTTCCTCCCTCCCCCGCAAGATAAAATAAAATTTAAAACAGAAATAACTTATTTTTTTTTTTCAAGGTAAGGTGTCACTCTAGCCCAGGCTGATCTGGAACTCAGTTTGTAGCTCCAGACTGGCATCGAACCCACAGCGATCCTCCTACCTCAAACTCCGGAGTGCTGGAATTAAAAGCATGTGCCTTTGCAGAACTAACTTCCTTTTAAAATTTCTATCAATTTATTTAGTGGTACACGTTAATGGGTGTATATGTATTGGTGCGCCCAGGCCTCTTCCCCCTGAAAAGGAACGCCAACAACTTGCATTGCACCACGGCTGGCTTATGTGAATGACTTGGAAATTGAACCTGGGGCCTGCAGGCTTTGCAAGCAAACGCCTTTAACCACTGAGCCATCTTCGCTAGCCCCAGTATAGAAATAATTTTTCATCTCACATGGCATATGTATACAAAATGGTTCACTCGGTGGGCGGGTAGTCTTATCTTAAGATGCAGGGAATGCGGTCATATTTCAAATTTGAAATAAACTCGAACACAAAAACAAAACTTCCTAGGATTGGCCCACCTGGGTTAACCCACACTCAAAGGACCAAAAGACCCGGAAGCGGCGTGGCGATGGCCAGACGCCAGGAGGCTTGCATTCGAGTCCACTTTAATAGCCAAGTAGTCGCTGCTAACATCTGCTTTTGAAGCACTGAGAAGGCGAAGACACAGAGGGAGTTATTGGGACGGATTAGTGGACTGTCTGTGGCCCAAGACCCGCACTCACCTGCCTGAAAGACTCTTTCCATGGCGGAGAGCCCACAAGTTTGTACAGCAAGCGGTGAGGAGATCCTGAAGGCTCAGCCATCCCTTAGCCAGACTTCGCCTAAGCCCCGCCCCTGGGGGCGCGCACAGGACCCTGGGAGTTGTAGTTTCTGGTTGTTGCTTCCACTTTAAGTCCTAGAGAATTCGGAGAAGTGTCCTAGGAGCAAATCCATCACGAAGACAGATCTGAGCTCTTAGGCCTGGTCCTCCCCCAGAGTGCTTCCGAGGAGGTCTGCTCGATGATTGGCTACAGATAATTGGTACAGACGTCCGCGGATTGGTTGCCTTCAGCGGGCGGGCTGAGCAACTGGAGAGGGAAGCAGTTGAGCCAAGATGGCGGCTGCCGAGGGTCCTGTGGCTGATGGTGAGCTGTGGCAGACCTGGCTTCCTAACCACGTCGTCTTCTTGCGGCTCCGGGAGGGCCTGAAAAGCCAGAGTCCAAGCGAAGTTGAGAAGGCATCGCCTTCATCCTCGTCCACGCTACCGCCTCAGCCACCGCAGTTACTGACGAGAAACCTGGTGTTCGGCCTCGGAGGCGAGCTCTTCCTGTGGGACGCCCAAGACAGCTCCTTCTTGGTGGTTCGTCTTCGGGGACTCGGCGGCGGCCGGGAAGAACCGCCCCTCTCCCAGTACCAGGTACGGCCTTGCCACGTCGGAAGTGACCCTTAGCTGGCACCTCAACTCGTTTTTTTCCCATCTTGTCTGCTATTATTCTAGTGCATTGGGTGTGCTTTTGGGACTACTAAGCAGATGTCCTTTTGGGAACATCCCACTTCGCGAAGAAAAGGCCTTCCATCTCATTAATATTTTACATATTCATTTATTTGGGGGAGAGAGGCAGATAGAGAGAGAATGGGCGCGCCAGGTCCTCCAGCCACTATAAATGAGTTCCAGACGCAAGCATCACCTTGTGCATCTGACTTATCTAGGTACTGGGGAATCAAACTTGGGTCCTTAAGCTTCGCAGGTAAGCAGCTTAACCGCTAAGTTATCCCTCCAGCCCCATCTCATTTAAAAAATATATATATATTTATTACAAGCTGAGAGAAATAGAGAATGCTAGGACCACCAGCTACTGCAAACGAGTCCAGACACATGTGCCACTTTCTACATCTGACTTTACGTGGGTACTTGGGGAATCAAACCCTCTTCTTAGGGCTTTGCAGGCAAGCGCTTCAACCGGTGAGCTATCTCTCCAGCCCCTTCCCTCTTATTTTTCTTTTCCACATCCTCGCCAGCATTTATGGTTATTTGTTTTCATGATGGTGTTGTGCCAAGACCCCTGACCAGGAGCCAAGTCACCCAGGAGTCACCCAGAGAACCGCCACAGAAGCCTAGACACTCGAATGCAAAAGCAACAGGTTTCTTTATTGCAACCCTAGCCCTGGGCTCCATCCCCACAGTCCAGCACAGCGGTAGTGAGGGACAGAGCCCCTTTCTTTTGGGGGAAGGGGTTCATATAGGAATTCGAACAAAGAAATAGGGGATAAATACATGATTGGTTGATTTAAACAGTTCTGATTGGCTTGGGGTTTCAGCGGGCAAAGTTGGGGGCCAGAGCTAGGGGCACTCCAGGCAGATGAAGTCATCTCCATTGTCCTTGAAGTGGAGATTCCTCAGTTTCTTATCTAAGCAGGTGGTCAGGAGGCCCCCACCTCCCCCAGTGGAGTGTTTCTGCAGTGTCCTTGAAGTGGAGATTCCTCAGAAACATTAGGGGGCAAGGCAGCAATTAAACCAGCAAAGTTTACAGAAGCAAAAGGTCAGCACATTGGCCGGCTAGTTCTCTAAGTCAGGCCTGGGCTTTTTTTTTTTTAAACTTAAAACGGTTATATTTGGGCTCACAATGGTAGCCAATCTAACAGGAGTGAGAGGGAATCTCAACATAGTGTTAATTTGCATTTCCCTGATGACTAGGGATGTAAAACATTTTCTTAGATGTTTATATGCCATCCCTATTTCTTTTGAGAGCTCTCTATTTAGTTCCATAGCCTATTTTTTTAATTGGGTTGTTTGATTTCTTATTATTTTGAGTTCTTTATATGTCCTACATACTAATCCTCTTTCAGATGTATAGCTGGCAAAGATTTTCTCCCATTCTGTAGGTTTCCTCTTTGCTCTATTCACAGTGTCTTTTGCCATAAAAAAGCTTTGTAATTTCATGAGGTCCCAGTGGTTAATCAGTGGTTTTATTACCTGAACAATTGGGCTTATGTTCACAAAGTCCTTGCCAGTACCAGTATGTTGAAGATTTTCCCCTGCATTTTCCGCTAGCAGTTTCAGAGTTTCAGGTCTGATATTAAGGTCTTTGATCCATTTGGACTTAATTCTTGTGCATGGAGAGAGAGAAAGATCTATTTTCATCCTTCTACAGATACATATCCAGTTTTGCCAGCACCATTTGCTGAAGAGGCTGTCTTTTCTCCACTGAGTATTTTTCGCATTATTATCGAATATCAGGTGGCTATAGCTACCTGGACTTACATCTGGGTCCTCTATTCTGTTCCATTGATCTACATGTCTGTTTTTGTGCCAGTACCATGTTGTTTTTCTAACTATGGCTCTGTATTATAGGTTAAAATCCGGTATGGTGATAACACCAGCCTTATTTTTGTTGCTCAAAATCGTTTTAGATATTTGAGGTTTTTTTTTTAATTCCAAATGAATTTTGGATTGTTTTTTCCATTTCCGTGAAGAATAGCTTTGGAATTTTGATGGGGATTGCATTAAATGTGTAGATTGCTTTTGGAAAGATTGTCATTTTTACAATATTGGTTCTTCTGATCCAAGAACAAGGGATGTCTTTGCATTTCCTAATGTCTTCTGCAATTTCTCGCTTGAGTGTTTTAAAGTATTCCTTATAGGGATTCTTCCTTGTTTAGGTTTATTCCAACATACTTTTTTTTTTTATGTAATTGTGACTGGGAATGATTCTCTGATTTCATCCTCTGTGTGTTTATTAAATAAAAGTGGGAACAGTGGAAACCCTTGTCTTGTTCCTGATTTTAGTGGAAAAGCTTCCACTTTTTCCTCATTTAGTAATATGTTGGCTGTAGGCTTGTCATAAATAGCCTTTATTATATTGAGTTATGTTCCTTCCATTCCCAGTCTCTGAAGGACTTTTATCATGAAGGGATGTTGGATTTTATCAAATGCTTTTTCTGCATCTAATGAGGTGATCATGTGATTTTTGTCCTTCAGTCCATTTATATTATATATTACATTTACTGATTTGTGTATGTTGAACCATCCATGCATCTCTGGTCAGGATGAATGGTTTTCCTGATAAATTCTTGTATTCTGCTTGCCAGTATTTTGTTGAGAATTTTGCATCTATGTTCATGAGGAAGATTGGTCTATAATTTTCTTTTTTTGTTCTATTTTTGCCTGTTATTGGTATCAGGGTGATGCTGGCTTCATAGAAGGAGTTTGGTAGGATTCCTTTTATTTCTTTTTGTTTTGTTTTGTTTTGGGGGGGGTGTTGAGGTAGGGTCTTACTCTACTAGCTCAGGCTGACTGGAATTCACTCTGTAGTCTCAGGTTGGCCTTGAACTCATCGCAATCCTCCTACCTCTGCCTCCCAAGTGCTAGGATTAAAGGCATGCACCACCATTCCTGGTGGATTCCTTCTTTTTCTATTTTATGGAAAAGCTAAAAAACATTGTTATTAGTTCTATTAAAGTCTGGTAAAATTCACCAGTGAATCCATCTGGGCCTGGGGTTTTTTTTTAGTGGGGAGATTTTTGTAGATAATTTTTTTGTTCATTTTTATTTATTTAAGAGTGACAGAAAGAGAGAAAAAAAGAGGGGGAGAGAGAGAGAGAGAGAGAGAGAGAGGGAGAGAGGGAGAGAGAATGGGAGCGGCAGGGATTCTAGCCACTGCAAGCACTTAACCGCTAAGCCATCACTCCAGCCCTAGTGGGGAGATTTATTGTTTTTACTTTTTTTTATTTATTTGAGGGCAACAGGCAGAGAGAGAGAGAGAGAATGGGCGCACCAGGCCTCCAGCCACTGCAAATGAACTCTTAGACGCGTGCGCCCCCTTGTGCATCTGGCTAACATGGGTCCTGGGGAATCGAGCTTCGAACTGGGGGTCCTTAGGCTTCACAGGCAAGCACTTAACCACTAAGCCATCTCTCCAGCCCTAGTGGGGAGATTTTTGATAACTGCTTAGATCTCCATACTTGTTATAGGTCTATTTAAGTGGTTGATTTAATATAGGTAGGTCATATAAATCAAGGAAATCATCCATTTCTTTCAGAGTTTCAAACTTAATGGAGTATATGTTCTTATAGTATGTCCCTATGATTTTTAAAAATTTCTCTGGTATCTGTTGTGATGGTACCTTTTTATCTCGAATTTTATTAATTTGTGTCTCTTCTCCCTTTCTTCTGGTTAGATTTGCTAAAGGCTTATCAATTTTGTTTATCCTTTCAAAGAACCAACACTTTGTTTCATTGATTCTTTGAATTATTATTTTTATGTTTCTATTCCATTAATATCTGCCATAGTCTTTATTATTTCTTCTGGTCTACTAATTTTTGGTTTGCCTTGTTCTTCTTTTTCCAAGTTTTTAAGGTGAAGCATTAAGTTGTTTACTTGTGATCTTTCTAATTTCTTAATATATGCACTTAAAGCTATAAATTTCCCTCTTAGGACTGCCTTCATTATGTCCCAAAGGTTTTGGTATGTTGTGTTCTCATTATCATTTGACTCTTATGAATTTTTTGATTTCCTTCTTGATTTCATCATTGACCTATCCATCATTTAGTAGTGCATTATTTAGTTTACATGATTTTGTGTATGCTTTATAGCTTTTCTTGCTATTGATTTGTAGTTTGATCCCATTGTGATCAGATAAAATGTGAGGAATTATTTCAATTTTCCTGGATTTGTTAAGATTTGTTTTGTGTCCTAATATGTGGCCTATTTTAGAGAATGTTCCATGTGCTGCTGAAAAGAATGTGTATTTTGCAGCATTTGGATGAAATGTCTTGTATATATCTGTTAGGTCCATTTGTTCTATGACCTCATTTAATCCAGATGCATCTTTATTTTTTGCCAGGACGACCTGTCAATTGATGAGAGTGGGGTGTTGAAGTCACCTACTACAACTGTGTTTGGTGTTATCTGTGACCATAGTTCTAATAGCATTTGTTTGATGAAGTTAGGAACCCCCACATTAGGTGCATATATGTTTGGAGTGTAATGTTACTCTGTTGCAGTGTGCCTTCAGTAAATATAAAGTGACCTTCCTTATCTTTTCTAACTAATGTTGGGCTGAAGTCTACCTTATCAGATATCAAGATAGCAACTCCTGCTTGTTTCCTAGGCCCATTTGCTTGAAATACTGTTTTCCCACCTTTCACCCTAAGATAGTGTCCATCCTTTGTAGAAAGGTGAGTTTCTTGGAGGCAACAGATTGAAGGATCCTGCTGTTTAACCCAGTCTGCAAACCTATGTCTTTTGGTTGGGGCATTGAGGCCATTGATATTAACAGTTATTATTGATATATTTTATTATTATTGATGTATTATTTTGCCATTTTTCTTGTTTTGTAGTTCTTCCAGTTTTACCTTTGCTGCCTTGTATTAACTAGTATTTGAGTATGGCTTGTTTTTTCCAGGTTCTTTATATTTGTTCTTTTCTTTCTATTCAGCATGTAGGATCCTTTCAAGTATTTTCTGTAGAATAGGTTTTGTCTTCAAATATTCCTTTAGCCTGCTTTTGTTATGGAATGTCCTTATTTCTCCTTCTATTTGAATGGATAACTTTGCAGGATAAAGTAACCTTGGTTGACAGTTGTTATCTTTCAGAACATGGAATACATCATTCCAATCCCTTCTGGTTTTTAACGTTTGTGTTGAGTATACTGTGATCCTGATGGGCTTGCCTTTGAATATAACTTGATTTTTCTCTCTAACTCCTTTCAATATATTTTCTTTGGTTTGTATGTTTGGTAGTTTAGTTATAATATGGTGCAGATTATAATATGGCGCAGAGAGGTTTTTTCCAGGTTTTGTCTAGTTGGTGTTCTAGAGGTTTCCTGTATCTGTATTGGCGTGTGTTTCCCAATTTGGGGGAAGTTTTTCTTCTGTGATTTTGTTGAAAATACCTACTATGCTTTTGGAGTGAAATTCTTCTCCTACTATACCCTGAATTCTTATGTTTGATCTTTTCTTAGTGTCCCGAATATCTTGAAATTCGCATTCATACTTTCCTATTAGTTTGTCTTTCTCTTTGTTGGACTGTATTAGCTCTGCCACCTGGTCTTCTAGTTTAGATATTCTGACCTCCCCTACATCCATCCTACTGGTGAGATTTTCTACAGAGTTTTTTATTTCATTAACTGTGTTCTTCATTGCTAGTAATTCTGGCTGGTTTTTCTTTATTATTTTTATTTCCTTATTTATGTCTTGTATTGACTTTCTTATTTCATTAAATTGGTTTCCTGTGTCTTCTTTCATTTCCTTGATTTCCTCTTTTATTTCTCTGAACACATTTATAATCATTCTTTTGAAATCTCAGGCATTTGCTCTAAATTATTCTCACTGGGGGTCATTTTTGATGCATTAATACTTTTTGGTGGATTTATATTGTTTTGATTTTTTT
Source organism: Jaculus jaculus (assembly GCF_020740685.1). Classification (NCBI taxonomy): domain Eukaryota; kingdom Metazoa; phylum Chordata; class Mammalia; order Rodentia; family Dipodidae; genus Jaculus; species Jaculus jaculus. The sequence goes on along the minus strand of NC_059110.1, from coordinate 76,290,802 downwards.
GTTTCTTGGGTTATAATGTATATATTTTTGCATCTTAGATTAATTTAATGCTGGGGCATTTTAATTATCTGCAGTCAGTCTGATGTTATATAACTTCAGTGTATAAGCTTAATTTACTAGGTGTGGCTCTAAAGACTCTCACAGTACCTACACAAGTGACCCTGGATATTGGGTTTGCCTGCTATGAGAGTATTCAAGTAGGCTGAGTGGAACTAAATACAGGCAGATTCTAAAATTTAAGTAAACAATTACACATTTAGTGAAAAACAGCGCAGAGTATTTGTGCAACTCTAGATATTATGACAACCAGATCCTCTAACAAAGTCACAGTCCCTTAGAAAAAAAATTGAATTATGCCAGGCATGGTGGTGCACGCCTTTAATCCCAGCACTTGGGAGGCAGAGGTAGGAGGATCGCCCTGAGTTCAAGGCCGCCCTGAGACTACATAGTGAATTCCAGGTCAGCCTGGGCTACAGTGAGACCCTATCTTCAAAAAACAAAACAAACAAACCAAAAAATCTGAAGCATAACTGGTTTTTTCAGTAATTCATTTATAGGTTCATTTAAATTAACCATTTTGACCAATTTGCTTTAATTTTCAGAGGTTGCTTTGCATAAATCCACCCCTCTTTGAAATTTATCAAGTCTTGTTAAGTCCAACACAACATCATGTAGCACTTATAGGAATAAAAGGACTTATGGTATTGGAATTACCTAAAAGATGGGGGAAGAATTCTGAATTCGAAGGCGGAAAAACAACAGTGAATTGTAGGTAAGTTGTTTTTCTGTTTCGTGTTTACCTGTGTAAGTTTCAACACGTAATTAAAATTGCTCAGTGCCAGGCGTGGTGGTGCACCCCTTTAATCCCAACATGTGGAAGGCAGTGGTAGGGGGATCGCCATGAGTTCGAGGCCACCCTGAGACTACATAGTGAATTCCAGGTTAGAATTCCCTGGCTAGAACGAGACCCTACATTAAAAAAAAAACAAAACAAACAAACAAAAAAAACTCTTTATGTACTTTTATTCTGCCTGGAGTTTTACATTGTTGTCTCATTGGGGAAGCTCTTCTTTCAGTTTGGTAGATTCACAATTTTTCTTTTCTTTTTTTCTTTTTTTTGTTTTTGCATGAAAGGTGTGCATGTGTGAGTATACATATGTTTGCATATGTAGAGGCAGAGGTTGACATTGGGTGTCCCCCTCCACCATAGTATTGAGATAGGGTCTCACTGAACCCAGAGCTCACAAACTCAACTAATCTAACTAGTCAGCTTGCCACAAGGATCCACCTGCCTCTGCTGTCCAAGGGTATACCTCCATGCCTGGCATTTATGTGGGAGGTGGGGAACTGAGCTAAGATTCTCATGCTCTCAGGGCAAGTTCTTTTTCCCATTGAGCCATCTCCCCAGTCTCAAGGTTTTTTCTTAACTTTTTATTTTTTATTATTGATCACTTCTATAACTACAGACAATAAACCATGATAATTCCCACCCCATTTTTCCCTTTACCACTCCACTCTCCATCATATTCCCTCCCACATTCAATCACTCTCTCTTTTATTTTGATGACATATTTTCCTCATTTTGTACTGGTCTCATGTAGGTAGTGCCAGACACTGCAAGGTCATGGTTATCCAGACCATTTTGTGTCTGGAAGAGTCCTATCCTTCCTTTGGCTCTTACGTTCTTCCTGCCACTTCTTCTACAATGGATCCTGAGCCTTGGTAGGTGTGATAGAGATGTTTCAGTGCTGAGTACTCCTCTGTCACGTCTCAACACTGTGATGCCTTTTGAGTCATCTTAACAGGTCACCACCATCTGAAAAGAAAAGCTTGTCTAACCAACAGTGAGAGTAGCATTAATGTATGGGTATGAACATTAAGAAAAGTGCCAAGAGCTGGGCGTGGTGGCACACGGCCTTAATCCCAACACTCAGGAGGCAGAGGTAGGAGGATTGCCATGAGTTCAAGGCCAAGTGTTTGCTGGGCAATTTGGTGATCATTATGTATACGTTTAGCCAGACACAGACTGGCATTACACCATTAGGGCTCGTGACCATCACAGGTTTTCAGTATCAGGCATGTATTCCCTCCTGCAGAGTAGACCTCCAGACAATTAGAGAGCGGTTGGTTTCTCTCATAACAGACATGCCAGTATTGCACCCTTTGGCTCATTTGGCCTGGCTGGCCAAACTTAAGGCTTTCAGTATCCACTGTTGTTTATCTCCACTGATGACTTCTGTTCCATGGAACTGCTTGCAGTGTAGCTTTTTCCAGCTTTCTGTCAGCTGGTCAACAGGGAGGAGGTTTTCAGCTCAGCTCCAGGAAAAATTTTCAGTGTCCTTGCAGCCCAAACATGTGGAGATTTCAGCAATAGGGTCTTACCATCTATTCCTGGTAGGAAACCAAAGCCTCAGCAATGGCCTGTAATGTTTTGGGGGCATCGGGGACCTCCCTGGCCAACAGCTCAGTGGAAGGTATCCCATCCCTGGCACTGAAAATTTTGTAGTAATAATCTATGGCTTCTGGATGAGCCATTGTCCAAAAAAGTAGGTTTCCATATGACTTATTCATACTCTTAGATTTTGATTAACCCTCTCCCCACCCTTCCTTTCCTCAATCTCTTTCAAAATTTTTGAAAATTAATTTATGTGGTATGGGGTGCACACATGATATTCACACACCACTTTGCACCTGGCTTTACATGGGTTCTGGGGAATTGATCCTGAGCTCATAGGGTTTTCAAGGAAGTGCCTTTAGCCACTAAGCAATATTACCAAGCCTTCAACTTTCTTAGGTTTTTTTTTTGAAGCAGACTCTCACTGTAGCCCAGGCAGGCCTCAGACTCACAGCCATTTTCCTACCTCAACCTCCCAGGTGCTAAGATGAAGGTGTGTGCTGCTATGCCCATTAGCATTTTTAAAATATCCTTTTATTATTTGAGACAGAGTGAGTTGGGCCTCCTGCCACTGCAAATGAACACAGGTGCTTGGGCCATTTTGTGCATCTAGCTTTATATGGTCCTGAGTAATCAATCCAGGCCATCAGGACTTGAAGCAAGTACCTTTAACTGCTGAGCCATCTCTCCAGTGCTGTTTTTATGAAATATATTTAATTTATTGGAGTGAGTAAACATGGGTATGCTAGGACCTCTGCCACTGCAAACAAACTCCTCCAGGTGTATGCACCACTTTGTATGTCTGGCTTTACATGGGTACCAGGGAATCAAACCCATGCCACCAGGCTTGCAAGCAAGTGCCTTTAACTGCTGAGCTATTTCTCCCACCCCACCACCACTTTTTTTGTTTGTTTGCTTTTTTGAGGTAGGATCTTGCTCTAGTTCATTCTGACTTAGAATTCACTATGTAGTCTCAGGTTGTCCTCAAACTCACAGTGATCCTCTTACCTTGGCCTCCTGAATCCTGGGATTAAAGGCACGTGCCACCAGGCTTGACCCAATTTTATTTTTAAAATATTTTCTTTATTTGAGAGAGAAAGAGGTGAACAGAGAGAAAGAATGGGTGTACCAGGACTTCAGCCACTGCAAACAAACTCCAGACACATATGACACCTTGTGTATCTGGCTTACGTGGTTACTGAGGAGTCAAACCTGGGTCCTTAGACTTCACAAGCAAGTGCCTTAACTGCTAAGCCATCTCTCCAGCCCCCATTTTTTTTAAAGTATATATTGGGCTACAGAGATGTCTCAGTAGTTAAGAACACTTTGTATAAGCATGAGGGACTAAGAGACCATTGAAATTTTGTCCCCAGGACCTTCATAAAGAGCTGGCCATGGTCATGTACCTCTTTAACCCAATCATGTAGGGGAGCAGAGAACCAAGAGTTCCTGGAGCTCATAAAAAAAGAGCAAGCTCCAGGATCAGTGAGAGATTGGCTCAAAAAGAACTGGTAAAGAACAACAAAGTAGGTACCCAGTGTTCTGTTTCAGCCATCATAGGCAAGCACACTCTGCCACATGTAAGCACACGGCATACTGCATGACCACATTCATGTGCATACACCACAAACCACATTACACAGGCACACAGCAAGATCTTTTGGAGGCAGGTCCTCACTCTAGCTCAGGTTTACTAAGAACTCTATAGCCCCAGGCTGGCCTTGAACTCATGGTGATCCTCCTCAGCCTCTTAAGTGCTGGGGATAAAGGCATGTGCCACCACACGTGTGCAACTAACAAAGTCCCCCCTTCCCCTCTGCCAGGTAGTCTTTAGCCAGGCTGACCTGGAATTCACTGTGTACTTTCTCAGGCTAGTGTCAGACTCACAAAGATCCTCCTCCTCTGCCTCCCGAGTGCTGGGATTAAAGGCATGCACCACTACGCCCAGCAAAACCCACTTTTAATCTACCCGAATTCCTTAATATTTTTCTAAACTTGTTTCCTGATTTTCAAAATAATCATGATGGTATCTGCCCTTGCTTCCTTACTCTATTAGTAAAAGAATTAAATAAGACACCATATCAAAGAACTATTTATTTATTTGTATTTTTTGGGTTTCTGAGGTAGGGTCTCACTGTAGCCCAGGCTCACCTGGAATTCACTATGTTGTCTCAGTCTGGCCTCGAACTCACAGTGATCCTCCTACTGGGATTAAAGGTGTGTGCCACCATACCTTGTTCTCAAAGAATTATTTATATGTGGTAGTATATGCCTATAATCCCAGAATTCAGGAGGCTGAGACAGGAGGATTACTGTGAGTTTGAGGCCAGCCTAAGGTACATGCAAGACCCTATCTTAAAGCAAAATCCAAACAGGAAAAAACTGTATATAATATGCTGCTTCAGGACTGGAGAGATGACTTAGCAGTTCAGACACTTACCTGCAAAGCCAAAGGGCCTGTGTTAGATTTTTCAGGTCCCACATCAGCCAGATGCACAAAGGAGAAGCAAGTGCAAGGTCGCACATACCACTAGATTTCACAAGTGTCTGGAGTGTGATTGCAGTGGCTGAGTCCCTGGCATTCCATTTCTCTCCTCTGTCTCTCAGTCTCTTTCTCAGTCTCTCTTTCTCTTTCTCTCTCTCTCTTTCTCTCTAAAATAAAAAACAATTTTAAAAATATGCTACTATAATTTAGAAAATATTTTAACTTTAATTCCTTGATCAATCTCAATCTTTGATAGGATTTTTGTTCTCAGCAAAATTTAAGAGAAAGAAATTTGGCAGAAAGAAAACCTATAAATGCTAAAATAGATTTTCCTTTAGGATTTTTATCCAAGTTCTATTAATCTTTTCAAAAATTATCTTTATTGTAGTATCACTCCAGTTGCTGAAAGATTTTTCACTAGTTCTACCTCTCTGACTCTGAAGCATGCTGCCTGGTATCCAAGTGAAATACTAGATCCCCACATAGTATTGTTAACATCAGACAATGTAATAAGGTAAGGCTTATATTTATATCCTTTGTACTTTTGTGACTGGAAAGCTGTTCTTGTTTGCCCATTTGCTGATTAATAACTAATGTAACACCAAGTAAGTCAACTAGGTGTTAGAATGCTTTTAGCTTCTATAAACCATTCTCAATGATAAGAACTAAATGCCCTTACTTGGGTTCCTTAATTACTACTATTCCTTATCAACTGTCTTTCTACCTCCAGTCTCCAAATCTGACCTTTAAGTGCTATTGCAGTAATATTGCCTAAATTCTTCACCACTTTGACAATAATGTAGCACAAGGAAAGAAGATTTGAATTCATAGTGCTCCAATGACATTTCTATTGTCTTTGAAATCTAGCCCAGGCTGAGCTGGAATTCACTTCATAGTCTCAGGGTGGCCTTGAGCTCACAGCAATCTTCCTACTTCTGCCTCCCTATTGCTGGGATTTAAGGCATGCACCTTTTGAAATCTTGAGTTGTTTTTTTTTTGGTGGGGGGGGGGGAAGGCAGAGAGAATGGATGTACCAGAGCCTTTCAGCCGCTGTGAATGAACTCCAGACTGTGTGCCCGTTGTGTGCATGTGTGACATTGCACACTTGTGTCACTGCATCTGGCTACATGGGACCTGGAGATTTGAACAGCAGTTCTTAGGCTTGGCAGTCTAGCACCTTCATTGCTAAGCCATTTCTCGGGCCCTTAAACTTTTGCTGTGCAAAAGAGCCCAGTTTCCAATCTGTAGAAAGGGCAAGTTTGAGTTGATAATTTCTAACATAATTTTTTCTTTTTTCTTTTTTCTTTTTTTTTGTATTGACCATCAGACATACTAGGCAAGCACTCTACCCCTACCTTCCCAGCTAATTTTTTTAAATTAAATTACTATATTTATTTAGAAAAGGCACCCACGTGGCTAGAGATCCCATGTGGAAGTCCTAAGAAAACCATGGTGGTGTATTTTTGTTTGTTTATGATTACCAAACCCAGGGCCTTGCACTTGCTAGGAAGTATTCCACTAAGCTAAAATTCCTCAGACCCTGTTTGGTTTTTTAATCTCATAATTAAAACAATTTTTTTTGTTTATTTTATTTATTTATTTGAGAGCAACAGAGAGAGAGAGAGAGAGAGAGAGTGAATGAATGAGAATGGGTACACCAGGGCCTCTAGCCACTGCAAACGAACTCCAGACACGTGCGCCCCTTGTGCATCTGGCTAACGTGGGTCCTAGGGAATCGAGCCTTGAACCAGGGTCTTTAGGCTTCACAGGCAAGTGCTTAATTGCTAAGCCATCTCTCCAACGCTTTAATCTCATAATTTTAATACTATATGATTTTCAAAAAGTTAGAAATAGTGATTAATATGAATGTACAGAAACATATCAAACATTTATTAACTTATTGGTAAAGGAAGTAGAGGGTGCAAAACTTACGTCCAAAGGCAGAAGCAATAAAAACCAGCAGTCCAGATATCAAAAACTTGTTCATTTCAGTGGTCATAAAGTATTTCCCAATTCACTTAAGCTCAAAAACAATGACACCAAAAAAAAAAAAAAATTCCCAAAGATCATTCATAGAGACTAAGGAATGTTTGTGTAGCAGACAGCCTCAGGTCGCTGAGATGAACTTCTAAACCTGGCACAGTTAAGGAGGAAGGGATATTTATTGAAGTTTACAGATCCAGAGTAGTTCCATAATAGCTGAGGAAACAGGCCTGCTTTCACATGTCAAAGCAAAAAGAGGGAAGCCCAAGGCAAAAAACTCAAAAGCTACACTACACATAAATACTCTTAGGAACTCCTGGCAGAACTTAGGCATTTTGTATATCTTTAGGTTCCACCATACCTTAGGGCTGGAACCCTAAGATCTGCCCAGTGACACCTCCTCCAGCCAGGTGGCTGGAAATCTAAGAAGTTTTTTGGGTGGTGGGGCAGGGTTCAAGGTTGGGTCTTACTCTAGCCCAGGCTGACCTTGAATTCACTCTGTAGTCTCAGGGTGGTCTTGAACTAATGGCGATCCTCCTACCTCTGCCACCACTCCAGCTTCCAAGAAGTTTTAAATAAACTCCTAAATAAATGGGGGGCATCTATTCAAACTGCCACATTCCTCCCCTGGTCCCCAATAGATTCATAACCATCTCATATTATAAATTGTATTCAGTCCACATTTAAAAAATTTTACAGTCTGTACTAACTTTGGATAGTCCACAAGTCCCAAATCTCTGAGATTTAAGATTTTCTCTTAGCTGTGAGAATTGTAAAATCAAACAAATTTTATACTTTCACTCTATAAAGGCACAGAATAAATATAAATAAATATATAAATATATATATGAATAAATATAATTTAGCTATTATAAGGTATATCACTCAACAACCATCAAGCAAACATCAAAATTTTTTAGTTTAGGTCCAATGTAGCCAGTGACTGAGAGTCTCTGGATTTTCCAATCCTTTCTCCCCCCCCCCTCTCCCCCCCCCCCCCCCCTCCTGCAATCCAGCTGGGCTGAGTCATTGGATTGTAGATGTGAGCTGCTACACTTAGCTTAATTTATAATTCTAAAGCCCCTTCCAAGCTTTCTCTATATTCTGTGAATAAATGCTGTTCTATTGTTAGTTTAATTTCTAGATTTGCCTTATGTTAAGTTTATTGGGAGGGCTCAACAAAGGTATAAATACCTTCAGGTTAACTTTGCCTAATCACTTCTCCTTTTAAAAAATAATTTGTTTATTTGCAAGCAGAGGGAAAGAGAAAATGGGTGTGCTAAGGCTCTTGCCACTGAAAACAAACTCCAGAGGCATATACCATTTTGTGCATCTGGCTTTACATGGGTACTGGGAAATTGAACCCTGGCCATCAGGCTTTGCAAGCTAGCGACTTTTAACTGCTGAGTCATCTCTGCAGTCCCTCTAATCACTTTATTGTTTGTTTTTGTTTTTGTTTGGTTTTTTGAGGCAGGTTCTTACTATACCCTAGGCCAACCTTGAACTCATAGTGATACTCTTGCCTCAACCACCCAAATGCTGAGATTGCATGTGTAAGTTACTATGCTGGGCTCAAAAGAGAATTTAAGTGCTGGTTTTGTTTATTGCCAGAATTTACTCTCTACGTGAGCCCCAGACACCCACTAAGGTGATTGTACTTTCAGAGACTGAAGAGGAAAGTTTAATACTCAATAAAGGGTAAGTTTCTATTTGTGACAAAAAAAAAAAAAAAACCACTTCATTTATCATTATAAATGCAGTTTTAACAGTCATTGCAAGGATTTCCAGAGGTGAGTTTTAACATGCTTTGGATAATATGGCAAGTACGCAGAGTAAATAAGTAGTTGGTTACAACTCTGAATGTTAATTACTAGCTTTTTCTCTTGTTGGGGAAGTTCTAAAATATGAATGGCAGAAATTAATTTTTCTTTTTGTTTTTTTGAGGTTGGGTCTCACTCGAGCCCAGGATGACCTGGAATTCACTGTGTAGTCTCAGGGTGGCCTGGAACTCAAGGCAATCCTCCTACCTCTGCCTCCTGAGTGCTGAGATTAAAGGTGTGTGCCACCCTGCTGAACCAAAACTTGATTCTTTATAACTTGGATAAGTGCAAATCCTGGTTTGTTTGTTTGTTTTGGTTTTTCAAGGTAGGGTCTTACTCTAGCCCAGGCTGACCTGCAGTTCCCTATGTAGTCTCAGGGTGGCCTTGAACTCATGGCGACCTTCCTACCTCTGCCTCCCAAGGGCTGGGATTAAAGGCATGCACAACCAAGCCTGACTTTTTTTTTTTTTTTTTTTTTTTGAGGTAAAGAGTAAGGAAGGTGGCTCACTGAATAAAGCACTAGCAAGTGAGTTCTAGAGTTCCCACTACACCTGACTGGCCAACAGTTGTTTCTTTTTTTAAAAAGAAAAAATTTATTTATTTATTTGAGAGTGACAGACACAGAGAGAAAGAGGCAGATATTGAGAGAGAATGGGCGCGCCAGGGCCTTTAGGCACTGCAAACAAACTCCAGATGTCTGCGCCCCCTTGTGCCTCTGGCTAACGTGGATCCTGGGGAATTGAGCCTCGAACCCGGGTCCTTAGGCTTCACGGGCAAGCACTTAGCCGCTAAGTCATCTCTCCAGCCCCATCATTTATTTGTTTGTTTTGTTTTGTTTTTGTTTTTTATGTACAAGAATGTTTATTACAACACTGCTTGAAATAGTAAAATAGTAAAAACAAAAAACCAACATTTCCCCCCCCCAAAAAAAAAAAAACTATTGCTTATTGTAGAGGGAGCAGGCTTGGAAGGGGACTGGAACCCCAAACTTTTTCACTATCATAGGCAGCTATTACTTTTATTTGAAAAGGGCAGGCATGTGCACCCACCAGCCTTTTTGTCCTCAGGAGGAGCCCCTTTGCCCCTACAGTACAGCCCAACATCCAGCCAGAGGGAGTATGCGTCCAAGCAGCCAGCCAAAACCACCTGTCTTACCCCCATCCTGGTGGCACACTCCCACCTCCAGCCAGTCAGCATGTGCCAGGCCAGAGTGCAACAGTTTTTAACATGGGTACTGAGGATCAAACTCAGGTCCTCATGCTTGCACAGAGTACTTTACCAACTGTGCTATCTCCCCAGCCTGATGCTAGGCTTTTTTTTTTTTTTTTTCTGTTCTCGTACTTAGAAAAAGGGCACGCTCCTGTGCTGTGACCACTAGAGAGTCATCCTTAGAAGTTACAAGCTTCATTCCTCTGGCTTCTTTATTATCCTTTCTAGTGATGACCACACTAGTCACACCTAGTGTGTTCATGTAGACTGAAACTTGTTGCAGTGTTACTGTTACTTTCCTGTTACTTCCATGTCTCTAGTGGTCATATATAACTGTCTTGTTTAGTTTTTCTTGTTCTAAACTTTATTTCTTTAATGTTTTATAAGTAGTTATTCTATATTCAGTAGTTTTAATATCTGAAGGTCTTGGTGGTGGTGGTGGCATTTAAATGTATATTTGTTAGCCAGGCATGGTGGCACACGCCTTTAATCCCAGCACTTGGGAGGCAGAAGTAAGAGCTCACTGTGAGTTCAAGGCCACCCTGAGACTACATAGTGAATTCTAGGTCAGCCTGGGCTAGAGTGACAGCCTACCTCAGAAAAACACCAAAAAAAATGTATATTTGTTATTTCCTGACCTTATTAGTGCTGACCTCTTAACTGTGAACTTATATTTATTCAATCATAATGTTTGGAAATACATCCTGAATTGGGCTATATTTCCTCAGAATGGATTTGCTTCTGCTTGGAGCTTGGGATTGCATCTTACATGGATGTGACTACTTTATTCTTCTTTGGTTCTTAAACCAGTTACAAGACAAAAAGTCCAGTACATCTGTCTCCATGATGGGAAAATTACTGCCTCTGGGATTGATATTATTCTTGAGTTAGTACATTTTCTCTTGGGCAGTATGTTCCCAGAGGGGTTTTTGTTGTTGTTGTTGTTTCTTTGAGGTAGAGTTTCACTCTAGCCCAGGCTGATCTGTAATTCACTATGTAGTCTCAGGATGGCCTTGAATTCATGGCAATCCTCCTACCTCTGCCTCCTGAGTGCTGAGATTAAAGGCATGTGCCACCATGCCCAGCTTTTTTTTTTTTTTTTTTTAGATAGGGTTCATCACTAGCCCAGGCTGAATTGTAATTCACTATGTAGTCTTAGGGTAGCCTTGAACTCATGGTGATCCTCCTACCTTTTCTTCCCAAGTGCTGGGATTAAAGGCATGTATCATCATGCCTGGCTTTTTTTTTTCCCAGAGATTTTTTTTTATATATTTTATTTATTTGCAAGCAGAGAGGTGGAGACAAGAGAGTGTGTTTATATGTGCACTAGAACCTTTAGCCACTGCAGACAAACTCCAGATTCATACACCACTTTGTGCATCTGGATTAATATGAGAACTGGGAATCGAACCCAGGCCATTGGGCTTTGCAGGCAAGTGCCTTAACCACTAACCTACCTCCCCAGTCCCTAGAGTTTTGTTTTTTTTTTAAGTTACTTCATCAGACTTTTGTTTTTTTCTGGGCATTGTTGCACATGCCTTTATGAGAGAGAGAGAGAGAGAGAGTTAGAGTTGGCACACCGGAGCCTCTGGCCACTGCAGTTGACGTGTGCGCCGTCTGTGTGCACGTACAACCTTGTGCACTTGTGTCACCTTGTGCATCTGGCTTACATGTGATCTGGAGAGTCAAATGTGGGTCCTTTGGCTTTGTAGGCAAGCACCATCTCTCCAGCCCAACTTTATTTTTTTAATATTTTATTTATTAGAGAGAAAGGCAGATAGAGAGAGTGGGCCTGCCAGGATCTCCAGCCCCTGCAAACAAACTCCAGACACATGTGCCACCTTGTTCATCTGGCTTACATGGGCACTGGGAAATCAAACCTGGGTCCTTAGGTTTCTCAGGCAAGTACCTTAACTGCTAAGCCATCCAGGCAACATGAGATTTTTTTTTTTTTTTAATAGGCACAACATCAAGGTGAGAGGCAACAGAGCAAATGCAGTGTTAAAACAGCTCTGCTGTCAGTCAACTTACCTGGGTTCTAATCTAAGATCTATTACTTGCCTGATACAGTATCTAGACAAGTTTTCCAATTGTGCCAAGCTTCATTTCCATGCGTATCGAAAAATTGCATTGTTCATTTCTTAGGATTATTGAACAGAATCAATATGATAATGTATAAAAAATGCATAGCGCCCAGCACTCGGCAGGCAGAGGTAGGAGGATCACAGTGAATTCGAGGCCACCCTGAGCTAGAGTGAAACCCTCCCTCAAAAAAAAAAAAGTGCATAGCAGGCTGAGGGTACAACTTAGTAGTAGAGTGTTTGCTTAGAATTCATGAAGCTCTGAGTTTAATGCCCAGCACCACAAATAAAGTGCTTAATATTAAGCTTAGCTTAAGTATGAGTACTTACTGATACTTACTGCCTGTCTGTCTCTGAAATAATCTCACACGAGCCTACTCACTTATGTAGCCCTGGCTGGCCTCACTTCTTTTTCTTTTGGTTTTTCAAGGTAGAATTTTGCACTAGCCCAAGCTAACTTGAAATTCACTATGTAGTCTCAAGGTAGCCTTGAACTCACAATGATTCTCCTTCCTCTACCTCCCAGCTGCTGGCATTAAAGGTGTCTACCAACACGCCCAGCTCTCATGCTTTTTTTGTTTGATTTTATTTTTTAATGTGGATTCTTATATTTCACTACCTCTTCTAGAAGGTACTTATGAATGTGCTAAGCTTCTCTTTGAACTAAGGGAATCACCTAAGACTGCACAATGCAAATAAACTAGTAGGGACAATCTAACCAGAAAGATAATAACTTAATCTTGGACTACCTTACCAGAGGTTATGGCACTGGGCAAAATGTAAATACCTTTAAGCTCCTGTTTCTTCATGTAGGAATATTTTCCTGTAGACATAATTAAGGTAAAGGGTAGGAAGTGATCCCTGAAGCTATTGGCTACAGCATGGATGATAATCTAGAGTGAATATATAAATTATCTGCCGATATATGCATGAACGTGGCAGTAAAGTAGAAGTAAGGTTTTTTTGTTGTTTGTTTGTTTTTTGAGGTAGGGTCTCACTCTAGCTCAGGCTAGCCTTGAATTCACTATGGAGTCTCAGGGTGGCCTTGAACTCATGGTGATCCTCCTACCTCTGACTCCCAAGTGCTGGGATTAAAGTCATGCACCACTACACTCGGCTTAGAAGTAGGTTTTTTTCCCATTGTATTCCAACCTTTTTAAAAAATTATTTATTTGATACTGACTTGTTTGTGCACATTCGTATATATGTTTGTTTATATGAGTGCAGTCATGTACATTTTGGCTTCAAACTTTTGGCAAACCTCTTGCCTCAGCCCTTTGAGTACTAGGATGACATGCAAGAGCCACCATACCTGACTCCTGTCATCATTAGATATAATATTTATTAAGGTTCATTTTTAAAATATTTTGTTTATTTACTTATTTGAGAGAGAGAGAAAGAGGCAGATAGAGTAGAAAATAGGCACACCAGAGCCTCCAGCCACTGCACATGAACTCCAGACACATATGCCAATTTATGCATCTGGCTTATGTGGATACTAGGGAATTGGACCTAGGCCCTTAGGCTTTGCAGGGAAGCACCTTAACCACTAAGCAATCTATCCAGCCCTCAGTTAAGTTTTTATTGCTTTTGTTTATGTTACTTTATTTTTTTGAAGGGTCTCACTCTAGCCCAGGCTGACCTGGAATTTACTATGTCGTTTCAGGATAGCCTCGAACTCATGGCAGTTCTCCTACCTCTGCCTCCCGAGTGCTGGAATTGAAGGTGTGCACCACCACACCCAGCTTATTTTATTTTCATTTATTTATTTATTTACTTATTTGAGAGAGAGAGAGAGAGAGAGAGCGAGAGCGAGAGAGAGCATGCCAGAGCCTCCAGCCACTGTAAATGAATTCCAGATGCATGTACCACCTTGTACATCTGGCTTTATGTGGGTCCTGAGCAATCCAACCTAGGACCTTTAGCTTTGTAGGCAAGTGCCTTAACCACTAAGCCATCTCTTCAGCCCTTGAGAGGTTTTTTGCTTACTTTTTTTTTTTTTTTTTTTTTTTTTTGAGGTAGGGTCTCACTCTAGCCCAGGCTACCCTGGAATTCACCATGTTGTCTCAGGATGGCCTCAAACTCATGGCAATCCTACTACCTCTCCTTCCCAAGTGCTGGGATTAAAGGCATGTGCCACCATGCCTGTTGAGAGGTCCTTCTCCCTGTTCCCCCTCCCCCCCAGGGTCTCACTGTAGCTCAGGCTGACCTGGAATTCACTATGTAGTCTTAGGCTGGCCTGGAAGTCACAAAAATACTCCTATCTCTCTGCCTTCTGTTTTGTGGGATTAAAGGCATCTGTCACCACACCGAGCTTCTCCAGAGTTTTTGTACATCTCATTAAACTTCTGTTTGTTTCCATTATCTTGATTTTTTTTTTTTTTTAGTTTTATTCTATTTGTGATTTATTGTTCTTTTGTTTTGTTTTGTTTTGTTTAGGGTCTTACTGTAGCTCAGGCTGACCTCAAATTCACTATGTAGTCTCAGGGTGGCCCCAAACTCACAGTGATCCTCCTACCTCTGCCTCCCCAGTGCTGGGCTTAAAGGCATACACCATCACATCTGGCTGAGTAATTGTTCTTATCTTTTGATTCCATATACCTTTCTGTGTCATAAACTAAGGTATACTATTTATTCTACCTTGCAGTGATAATAACTGTTTAAACTATATGGAGCTTTTTTTGATCCCGTGAGCTAGGGTCTCACCCTATAACTGGTCTAGGAACTCTTAATGATCCTTCTGTCTCTGCCTCCCAAGTGCTGGGATTAAAGATGTGCACCACCAAGCCCACCTTGCCCCACTGTATTTTCTTTAACATAATGTTTTGTCAGGTGTGATGGCTTATGCCTGCCCCAGTACCCAATGGGGTTGGTTGAGACAAAATTGAGAGCTTGCAGCCAACCAGAGCTATATAGTAAGATGCTATCTCGAAACCAGCAACATGTAGGAGCTCAGGCTTTTAATCCCAGCACTTCAGGAGGCTGAGGCAAGAGGATTGCCATTAGTTCAAGGCCTGCCTGACTTAGAGTGTATGACCCTAACTCCATAAAACTAAAACTGACAAATCATTTCCTGAGTTTGTGTTACATGTTTATTTATTCTGTTTATTATTTGTCTCTCACTGTAAAGAGCATGACCTTTGTTTAATTTGTTGATATATTATTATTCTCAGAACCTAGAACAGTGCCTGGCACATAGAAGTGGTTAGTAAATAGTTGTGGAACAAATTGTGCTGCTCATCCTGCTTTCATGTGTTTTCTTATTTCTATGTGAATGTATACATGTGTGTGTTGTGTGTATGTGTATATATATATATATATATAGAGAGAGAGAGAGAGAGAGAGATTGTATATCTGTTTAACCTTTCAAAATTGAAGTAGCACCAAGTAATTTATTTTTTTTAATTTACTTATTATTTATTTTAATATTTCAAGGCAGAGTCTCACTGTAGCCCACACTGACCTGGAACTTTTTTCTTTTTTCTTGTTTTTGGAGATAGGTTTTTCACCCTAGCTCAGGCTGACCTGGAATTCACTATGTAGTCTCAAGCTGGTCTCAAACTCACAGCGATCCTCCTACTTCTGTTTCCCCAGTGCTAGGATTAAAGGTGTACACTACCACACCCAGTTCTGGAACTCATTCTTTATCCCCAGGCTTACCTCAAACTCATGTCTAACTCCTACCTCCAGCCTCCCAGTTTGCTAGGATTAAACCCATGTGCCACCACACGAGGTTAGCACCAAATAATTTTATGGCCTGCTTTTTGTTTCCCCCTGAAGTACTGTTTCACTCTAGCCCAGGCTGACCTGGAAGTCGCTCTTACTTCAGCCTCCCCTGAAATTAAAGACTTGTGCCACCATGCCCATCTGGCTGCTTCTTCTACATACTTTGATGAGAATTCCAAGTCAGCATCTTAATCGCTTTGCTTGCTTCCTTTGACACTGTTGCAGTCAGTTTAGCATTGCTGGCAGAAATCACCCAACCAAGAGCAGCTTTTGGGGAAAAGGGGGATTATTTTGGCCTACAGACTGGAGGGGAAGCTCCACTATGGCAGGGGAAAATGATAGCATGAGCAGAGGGTAGACTTCAAGCCCTGGCCAGCATCAGGTGAACAATAGCAACAGGAGTGTGTGCCATATGCTGGCAAGGGGAAACTGGCTGTAACACCCATAAGCCCACACCCAAAAATACACTGCCTCCAGGAGGTGTTAAGTCCCAAATCTCCATCAGCTAGGAACCTAGAATTCAGAACACCTTAGTGTATGGGGGACACATGAATCAAACCACCACAGATACCGATTCTATACATACTCATTTCTTATTAGTAGAGATTCGTTTTTGTTTTCAACAGATTTTTCTTTGCTTTTTCAAATCTTTTTGCAGAAGGGCATATACAGCATCTCTAGGAGAAACAGCAGTTGCATTTGACTTTGGGCCATTGACAGCAGTCCCAAAGAATATATTTGGACAAAAAGGCAAAGATGAAGTAGTGGCATACCCTCTGTATATCTTATATGAGAATGGGGAGACCTTCCTTACCTATGTGAGTCTGTTACACAGGTAAGTTGAGGTAGTGACCACCTGAAATGAAATTTCCATGTATTCCAGCAAAGATTGTCATGATTGGACATTTTTGAGTTTGTGGAAGTAAGCAGCCTTTAGACATTTGGTTTGCACAATTTGGAGAAATTTGAACCTATCATTTGACTTTGATTTCCTTATGGTATTTGGATAATTTGTATAGTTTAAGATAGGACCACATCTGGTTCACAAAGTTTAGTTAACTGAAAAAGAATTGCTTATCTTACTTGAACAAGGCACCGTGGTGATGATTAGGTATAATCCTTGTGTCTTACGTCCCAAGTATGGGTTAAGGCATGCATATACATGAACATACACTCACCCATTCCACAGTACCTGGGACACAGTAGGAACCCAAAGATCATTTTGACTGGAGAAGTTAAGGGTATTTTCAGAGAAGGACTGATGTAATGTGGAACTTAACAGTTGAAGCAAGATTAAATGAAGTATCAAGGAAGGTTAGACCATTTTAGACCTAAGGGTAGTAGGGTATGCAAATAAGCAAGTACAACTGCTTTTCAAGGTTCGGTGATTAGACATCTTTGTCTAGGGCAGAGGATTCGTGTAAGGACCATTGAATAATGAAGCTGGGATTATCTGCTGAGAGAAAATTGGATGGAATTACATACCTAGCTAATAAACATGGGTTCTAGCCTATAAGAATAGGGTAGTAATAGCCAGTGATAATTTCTGAGCAGGAGAATGATAGTTAGGGATTAGACTGGGCAGAGAGTTATTCAAAGACACTCTTGAGGAATTGAACTTATAGACTAGGGGAGTTTGAACTAGGGTGGTGTTAGTGCACATGAAAAGTTAAATCAAATAGACACTACAAAGGAAGGATCAATAAGTTACTTTTTCTGCAAGGTAGGGTCTCACTCTAGCCCAGGCTGACTTGGAATTCACTATGTAGTCTTGAATTCATGGTCAACCACCTACCTCTGCCACCTCCCGAGGGCTGGAATTAAAGGCATGCGCCACCATGCCTGGCTTCAGTAAGTTATTTTGAAATAAGGGCATGAACCATTAATAGACAGGTTAGGGATGCAGGTAATATGAGAAGATTTATTTTTATTAATGACCAATGTAAGTTTTAAAACAAATATTACATGAACATTTAGAAATAGATGTTAGAATAAATAAAAGTAGCCAGGCATGGTGGTGCATGCCTTTAATCCCAGCACTTGGGAAGCAGGGGTAGGAGGATCACTGTGAGTTCAAGGCCACCCAGAGACTACATAGTGAATTCTAGGTCAGCCTGTACTAGAATGAAACTCTACCTTGGGTCAGGGGGTGGGGAGAAATACAGTACAGTGAGAGACAGTGACAAAAAGGTATAAATAGAGATATGAGAATCATCTGTCACGATGAAAGAGTAAACACAATGAGAATTTGAGGAACAAAAACAAAACAAAGCCCCCAAATCCAGAATGTCTTAAGACATTGCAAATGTCTCCTCAAGGGCAAATTATTTCTTAGAATCACTAGATTAGGAATATAAATGGGAAAACATAAAAGTCAAGACACTGGGATTATACTAAATAGTAAAGTTGTGACTGAAGGAAGAGAAAAATAATAAGAGCATGATTATCTTGTGTCAACATTTTCTAGACATTTCCATTCTTTCTTTAGCCCTGGGAATATCGGAAAGCTGCTGGGCCCGTTGCCTATGCATCCTGCAGCTGAAGACAACTACGGTTATGATGCTTGTGCTATACTCTGCTTACCCTGTGTTCCCAACATCTTGGTGATCGCAACAGAATCAGGAATGCTATATCATTGTGTTGTGCTCGAGGGGGAAGAAGATGATGATCAAACAGTAGGTGACAAGCTAGTGTTCTCATTTGTGTAGTATATTTCATCTTTTTTTTTTTCCTAAGGTAGGGTTTCACTCTAGCCCAGGCTGACCTGGAAATGTTTCATATTTCTAATATCAGGTGTATTTCTAGACCAATTTGAATGCATAGTACAATGAATTTTAGTTTACATGTGACAACTCTGATATTTTGGTAATTAACCATTTAAAAACAATGGAATAGGGCTGGAGAGATGGCTTAGCAATTAAGGCACTTGCCTGTGAAGCATAAGGACTCATGTTCAACTCTCCAGGTCCCACATAAGCCAGATGCACAGTGATACAAGTGTGCAAGGTCACACAAGTGCACAAGGGGGCACACACATTAGAAGTTTGATTGCAGTGGTTGAAGGCCCTGGCATGCCAGTTCTCTCCCTCTGCTCCCCCCAACCTTGCATAAAAAAAATAATAATGGGAGCTGGGTGTGGTGGTGCACACCTTTAATCCCAGCACTCAGGAGGTAGAGGTAGGAGGATCACTGAGTTTGAGGCCACCCTGAAAATTCCAGGTCAGCCTGGGCCAGAGTGAGACCCTACCTGGAAAAACAAAAACAAATAATAATAATGGAATACACTTAGAAGTCTAAAGGGAAAGAAGTTAGAAGTTGCCAAGTTTATTTGGTTACCAACCTGCGTATTTGTTTCTGAATTCTGTCAGAAGAGTTTCACACCAAACCGTCTGCCATTAAGGTGAATCCTACCAGTAGTCTCTTCAGACTACACTTATTTATATTCTTGGCTTCTGAGGCAAGTCCTCAATATATAATTGATACTGGTCTTGAACACAGGATATGGCCCATACTAGACAGCCTCTAACTTGAGATCCTCCTGTTTCAGCCTCCCCAGTCAGTGCTGGGATTACAGGTGTGCATGCCAGCCACCACTGTGCCCAGTTTCCCAACCATTTATTAACATTACTATTAGTTGTGTTTCTGACTGTTGCAGTCTGGTTCGCATTGCTGGTAGAAATCACCCAACCAAGAGAAGCTTCTGGGAAAAAGAGATTTATTTTGGCTTACAGGCTTGAGGGGAAGCTCCACGATGGCAGGGGAAAATGATGGCATGAGCAGAAGGTGGACGTCACCCCCTGGCCAACATAAGATGGACCACAGCAACAGGAGGGTGTGCCAAACACTGGCATGGGGAACCTGGCTATAAAGCCCTTAAGCCCGCCCCTAACAATACACTCCCTCCAGGAGGCATTAATTCCCAAATCTCCATCAGCTGGGAACCTAGCATTCAGAACACCTAAGTTTATGGGGGACACCTGAATCAAACCACCACACTGACCTTTATATTGTCCTTGGTTACAAATATAAAGAACCTTTGAGTCAGTGGACGACTTCCCAGAATTTTTTTTTTAACTTTAACAATGTCATTGTGCACTATTAGGAGGTGGAATTAAAAATAATTTGAAAATGTTGTTTGAGGGTTAGAGAGATGGCTCAGTAATTGAAGATGCTTGCTTGCAAAGGCCAACCATCTGGGTTCTATTCCCTAGTACCCACATAAAGCCAGATACAAAAAGTGATGCAAGTGGCCTAGAGAGATGGCTTAGCAGTTAAGGCATTTGCCTGCAAAGCCAAAGGACCTAGTTCCATTCCTCAGAACCCATGTAAAGCCAGATGCACATGGAGGCACATGTGTGTGGAATTCATTTACAACAGCTGGAGGCCTTGGCATGCCCATTCTCTTTCTGTCCATCTTCCTCTTTCTCTCAAATAAATAAAAAATGTCTTTTAAAAAAAGTGATGCATGGATCTGGAGTTCGGTTGTAGTGCAAGAGGCTCAGGCATACCCATATTTTATCTGTCTCTGTGTTTATCACTCTCAAATAAATAAAACTCTTTGAGCCAGTCATGGTGGTACATGCCTTCAATCCCAAATGCAGAGGTAAGATCACCATGTGAGTTCAAGGCCAGCCTGGGACTAGCATGAGTGCAAGTTAGCATATGCTACAGTGAGACCCAACCTCGGGGGTAAAAAACAAATACAAATATAATTGTGTGTGTGTGTGTGTGTGTAATGTTTGACTTAGAGTTTTTGCTTTTGTGTTTGATTGTGTACCTTTTCAAATGAATATGCAAAGGCAAAATAATGATACCCTTTTTTTTTTTTTTTTTTTTTTTTTACAGTCAGAAAAGTCCTGGGATTCTAGGGTTGACCTCATTCCTTCTCTGTATGTATTTGAATGTGTTGAGCTGGAGCTTGCCCTGAAACTGGCATCTGGAGAGGATGATCCCTTTGGTTCTGACTTTTCTTGTCCAATTGAACTTCACAGAGGTAGAGTATTCACTAAATTATCTGTTGTATTCATACCAATATTATCACAGGCTATTGCATGCAATTTATTTGTTTTATGGTTTCATCCTTTTAAAAGGTTGACTGGGTGCACTGTACCGTATATCAAGTTTTAACATACTGATCTTCAGTGTGGATTCATCTCTGGGACTCAGTGACAGACAGCAGCTCCAGGTTGAGGGGAAAAACCCTGTCTCAAGGAAAAATATGGATAAGCCATAAGAGAAAAATAACCTGATTTTCTCCTCTGTTCTTCACACTTGAGGTGTATAAATTTGCACAGACATGCATACATCACACATATACTCTATACACATGTACACAAAAACAAACCATTGTCTTCATATATTATTGCTTTGGTTTTTTATTTTTGCTGGTGTGTGTTGCATGCCCAAGTATGTGCCCATGTAGCACCCCAAGCACTTGCCTCTGTGGTGGCCAGAGCAGAACAGAAGTCCCATTCCTCACGCTTTGGCCCATAAGCATTTAAGCCAGAGTTGCTTATTGGTCCTGGAGTTTCTTGTTTTATTCATGAGCCCCAGGTCTCTGCTCTCCTATGGGGCTATGGCCATACCCAACTGTTTATATAGGTCCTTGCAATCAAACTTGGGCCTCCTCAGGCCCTTGGGCTTGCACAGAAAGTGCTCTTGACTGCTAAGCCATCTCTCTAACCTGTCTTGTTATACTTGCACTCAGTTAGAATGATATCCTCTCAAATCTCTACTTGTTCGTTTTTGTTTTTTCGATTTTTCGAGGTAGGGTCTCACTTTAGCCCAGACTGACCTGGAATTCACTATGTAGTCTCCAGGTGGCCTCAAACTCTTGGCAATCCTCCTACGAAGTACTGGGATTAAAGGTGTGTGCTGCCATCAGGCTTAATCTCTATTTTTTCCTTTCCTTATTTGGTGGTGCTGAGAATCAAATCCAGGACCACCCATATTTACAAGGCAACTCAGACATACTCAGCCACTAAGCTCTTTGACTACCTTGGTACCAGATCTATATCTTAACTTATCTCCATTATCTAGGGAGATCGTGGATTGTTAGTACAAAGAATGTATTACTCAGATATACATTGACTGAGTGGAAGGGGTTTGTGACCAGAAATCTGGAGTAGCTTAGTTTTTTTTTTTTATAATTTTTTTTGTTCATTTTTTATTTATTTATTTGAGAGCGACAGACATAGAGAGAAAGACAGAGGGAGAGAGAGAGAATGGGCACGCCAGGGCTTCCAGCCACTGCAAACGAACTCCAGACGCATGCGCCCCCTTGTGCATCTGGCTAACGTGGGACCTGGGGAACCGAGCCTCGAACTGGGGTCCTTAGGCTTCACAGGCAAGCGCTTAACTGCTAAGCCATCTCTCCAGCCCTGGAGTAGCTTAGATTTTAATTCTAATTCTACCATTAATAGACTTTATAGTCTTGGGCATTATTCAGTTTCTCTCATCTTTAGGGATTTTTTGTTTGTTGGTTGGTTTCTTTTTTATTCAAGGTAGGGTTTCACTCTAGCTCAGGCTGACCTGGAATTCACTATGTAGTCTCAGGGTGGCCTCGAACTCATGACGATCCTCCTACCTCTGCCTCCTGGGTGCTGGGATTAAAGGCGTGCACCACCACTCATCTTTAGTTTTGATACATGAAAAAAGACCTAATAGTAGGTTATAGATTCTAGTGTGGTGGCACACATCTATAATCCCAGCACTCGGGGTGCTAAGGCAGGAGGATCCTTGAGTCTGTCTCAAAAGGCAGATAAACAGAATATGACCTCTAAGGTCCCTTCTGAAATGAACATCTTGTCATTTGTATGCCATTCCTCAACTTTGTTTTTAGATTTCCTCCTAGCGTCTTGTCTTTCTCCCAGTATAGAATAAGGAAGTAAAACATATTCATCCTAGAATAACTAGGGGTACCTTTCATGGATTTTTTAAAAAAAATTTTTTTTAAGGTAGGGTCTCACTGGAGCCCAGACTGACCTGGAATTCACTATGTAATCTCAGAACTGCCTTGAACTCACTGTGATACTCCTACTTCTGCCTCCTGAGTGCTGGGATTAAAGGAGTGTGCCACCACATTTATTTGTTTTCTTACTTTTTTTTCTTAAAAATGTTTTTGTTGTTGTTTTGTTTTGTTTCTTTTTTGTTTTTCTTTTTGTTTTTCAAGGTAGATTCTCACTGTGGCCCAGGCTGATCTGGAATTCACTATGTAGTCTCAGGGTGGCCTTGAACTTATGGCAATCCTCCTACCTCTACCTCCAAAGTGCTGGGATTAATGGCATGCGCCACCACACCTGGATCATTTGTTTATTTTCTTTGCAAGGAGAAAAAGAGAATGAATTAAGAATGAGAGGAAATGAATGCACCATGGCTTCTTACCACTGCAAATGAACTACAAATGCATGTGTATCTAGTACAGAGAATAGGATTCCAATCTTGTAGCTTATAGTTTTACCTGATCTGATGACAGCTCATTAGCCAGTTTGTCTTGGTTTGGTAATAATGGCTTCAATTCTTCACTGAAGTATGGCAAACATTTAAACATGAAACATTAAGAAATTCCTTATATTATAAGCCAGCAAATACCACTCACTGGGCATGTCTAATGAAGGCATTTTGAGGGATAGAAACATTACAGATATACAGACAGATCTAGTAAGGTAAAGAAATAAACAACTATTTGGTTTCCTCATAAAGACACAAATCATCCAACCTTTGGTTCATTTTCATGTTTCAAAGAAATTGACTTGTTCATATTTGTTCTTTTTAAAAATTACTTATGTTGGGCTGGAGAGATGGCTTAGCGGTTAAGCGCTTGCCTGTGAAGCCTAAGGACCCCGGTTCGAGGCTCGGTTCCCCAGGTCCCACGTTAGCCAGATGCACAAGGGGGTGCACGCGTCTGGAGTTCGTTTGCAGAGGCTGGAAGCCCTGGCGCGCCCATTCTCTCTCTCTCTCCCTCTATCTGTCTGTATCTGTCATAAATAAATTTTAAAAAAAATTACTTATGTGAAAGAGACAAGAGAATGGGCATGCCAGCACCTTCTACTGCTACAAATGTACTTTAGACATAAGCCTACTTTGTGTAACTGGCTTTATGTGGGTACTAGGGAACAAACTCTGGCTGTCAGGCTTTGCAAGCAAGTACCTTTAACTATCTCTCAAGCCGTTATGTTTGTTCATAAGGCATGCAAGCACTGAAACATACCCAGAATTTTTTTTTAATTTTTGTTCATTTTATTTATTTATTTGAGTGTGATAGAGAGAGAGAAAGAGACACACAGAGAGAGAGAGAGAGAATGGGCATGACAGGGCTTCCAGCCACTGCTAACGAACTCCAGATGCATGTACCCCCTTGTGCATCTGCTAACATGGGTCCTGGGGAATCGAGCCTCGAACCGGGGTCTTAGTCTTCATAGGTAAGCGCTTAACCGCTAAGCCATCTCTCCAGCCCACATACCCCAGGATTTTAACACTTTCCTTCCTCCCTCCCTCCTCCTCCTCCTCCTCCTTCCTTCCTTCTTTCTTTCTTTCTTTCTTTTTGTTTTTTTGAGGTAGGGTCTTGCTATAGCCCAGGCCTAGAATTTTGTAATAAAAGTAAAATGCCTACCAACTAATAAGTGTGTATGGGATTCTACACATTTTCTATTTCAGTGACTTAAATATGAGCTATATGAGCTATTTTTCATAACATAGATCTGTTGCAATATCAAAATTTGTTTTCTGTTGACTTTAACATCAGAAGTATTTTGGGAAACTATTTTAAGCAAAGATCGATCAGATAAGATGATTTGAGGCTTAATTCCTATTTTTGTTTTGGTTTGGTTTTTCAAGGTAGGGTCTCACTCTAACCCAGGCTGACCTGGAATTCATTAGGTGGGTTTGAATAATCCTTTTACCTCTGCCTCCAAAGTGCTGGGATTAAAGGTGTGTGCTACCACGCCCATCAAGGCTTAATTCTTTCTTTATTATTTTTATTTTTTTTTGTTATTTTATTTATTTGAAAGCAAGAGACAGAGAAAGAGGCAGATAGAGAGAGGAAGAGAGAATGGTCGTGCCAGGGCCTATAGCCACTGCAAACAAATTCCAGACACGTGCTCCCCCTTGTGCATCTGGCTAACGTGGGTCCTGGGGAGCTGAGCCTTGAACCGGGGTCCTTAGGCTTCACAGGCAAGCACTTAACTGCTAAGCCATCTCTCCATCCCCAGGCTTAATTCTTAAACTTGGGCACATGAAAGGAAATTTTTCAGTATTTTATTGTTCAAACTAAGGAATTATTCCTGTAGGCCAAGATGGGTTTCTTTGCTTACTTGTGATTGCTTTCATTGCTTTGCTTTTGTTTTTGTTTTTTGGTTTTTTGAGGTAGGGTCTGGCTGTAGCCCAGGCTGACATAGAATGCTCTATATAGTCTCAGGGTGGCCTTGAACTCAAGGCAATCCTCCTACCTCTTCCTCCCAAGTACTGGGATTTAAGGCATGTCCCACCATGCCTGGCATTTTTAAAAAATATTTTTATTCATTTATTTGCAAGCAGAGAGAAGAAGAGAGACAGAATAGGTGTGCCAGGGCCTCCTGTTACTGCAAACAAACTGAAGATGCATGTGCCACACTATACCTCCAGCTCTACATGGGTACTGAGGAATCAAACCCAGGTGGATAGGCTGTGCTGGCAAGAGCCTTGACCACTGAGTCATTGCTCCATCTTTTTTTTTGTTTGTTTTTTGTTTTTTTTTTTTTGTTTGTTTTTCAACTAACTCTAACTCTAGCCCAGGCTGGTCTGGAATTCACTATGTAGTCTCAGGGTAGCCTTGAACTCACAGGTATCCTCCTACCTCTGCTTCTCCAGTGCTGGGATTAAAAGGGTGAGCCATCACACTCTACTAATATTTTTAAATATAATAATAGGAATTCAAGAAGAGCCTAACTTTTTTTCTTGTTTATTTGAGAGAGAAAAGCAGATATAGAGAAAGAATGGATACTTCAGGCCCTCCAGCCACTGCAAATAAACTCCAAACACATGCTCCAGTCAGTGCCTCTGGCTTATGTGGAAATTGAACCTGGGTCCTTAAGCTTTGCCAGCAAGCTGCTTAACTATTAAGCCATCTCTCCAGCCTAACTTATTAATGTGCACTATAATCACAGATATTCTGGAGGCTCAAGTAGGGGGATAATGATATCCAGGCCAGCCTGGATTATATCATATCAAAAGTTCTTTTTTTTTGGCCTGGAGAGGTAGCTTAGTGGATAAGGCGTATGCCTGCAAAGCCTAAGGACCCAGGTTCAGTTCTCCAGGTACCATGTAAGCCAAGTGCACATGGTAGCATATGTGTCTGGAGTTTGTTTGCAGCAGCTGGAGGCCCTGGCATGCCCATTCTCTCTCAAACTCTCTCTCTCTGCCTCTTTCTATCTCAAATAAATAAATAAAATGTTTAAAACTATATCTTTTTTTTAGTATCCATCTTTAAAAAAAATTTTTTTTGTTCATTTTTATTTATTTATTTGAGAGTGACAGAAAGAGGCAGAGAGAGAGAAAGAATTGGCATGCCAGAGCCTCCAGCCACTGCAAACAAACTCCAGACGCGTGCACCCCCTTGTGCATCTGACTAACATGGGTCCTGGGGAATCAAGCCTTGCACCAGTGTCCTTAGGCTTCACAGGCAAGCGCCTAACTGCTAAGCCATCTCTCCAGCCCTAAAACTGTATCTTTAAGAAAAAGATTCGAGAAACAAAAGTTCATTTTTTTAGGGGTAGAGAGATGGATTACAATCAAGGCACTTGTCTATGAATCTAAGGACCTATGTTCAACTCCCCAGATTTCATGTAAGTCCAGTATACAAGGTGACACATGTGCAAGGTCATGCACGCACACCAATTTTCTCCCTTTCTCTCTGTCTATCACGCCTTTA
Source organism: Jaculus jaculus (assembly GCF_020740685.1). Lineage (NCBI taxonomy): Eukaryota > Metazoa > Chordata > Mammalia > Rodentia > Dipodidae > Jaculus > Jaculus jaculus. The sequence continues at coordinate 76,264,197 of NC_059110.1, read as the reverse complement.
CTGCCAGCATTCAGGAGGCAGAGGTAGGAGGATCACGGTGAGTTTGAGGCCACCCTGAGACTCCATTGAATTCCAGGTCAGCCTGTACCAGAGTGAGACCCTACCTTGAAAAACCAAAAAAAAAAAAAGAAAAGAAAAGAAAAAAAAGGTCTCAGGATTATTTTGTTGATGAGTCTGAAAGGAAGTTTGTAAGTTCTTATTTCAAAGCCAGTTAATTAAATAAAAACTGCTCAAAGGCTAGAGAGATGGCTTAGGGGTTAACACACTTGCCTATAAAGTGAAAGAACCCCAGTTTGATTCCCCAATACCCATATAAGTCAGATGCACAAGGTGGTGGATGCATCTGGAGTTTGTTTTCAGTGGCTGGAGGCCCAGCATGGCCATTCTCTCTCTCTCTTACTACCTCATTCTTTCTCTTGCTCTCTCAAATAAATAAATATATTAAAAAAATAGAAAATAGCTGTTTATATGCCAGCATTTTTATTTATTGTTTTAATTTTTCAGGGTAGGGTTTCACTTGAGCTCAGATGACATGGAATTCACTATGCAGTCTCAGGATGGCTTCAAACTCACAGCAGTCCTACCTCTGCCTCCCAGGTGTGGGGATTAAAGGCATGTACCACCATGCCTGTCTTTTTTTTATATTTTGAGACAGGGTCTTACTCTAGCCCAGAATGTCCTGGAGCTATCTATAGCCTAGGCTGGCCTTGAACTCCCAGCAATCCTCCCACTTCAGTCTTCTGCATATTGGGAGCTACCACTTTTAATCATTCATTTTGTTGTTGTTGTTGTTTTTGTGGGGTTTTTAAAATTTTTTTATTTTATTTTATTTTATTTTATTTTATTTTATTTTATTTTATTTTATTTTATTTTATTTTATTTTATTTTTGAGGTAGAGTTTCACTCTAGCCCAGGCTGACTTGGAATTCACTATGGAGTCTCAGGGTGGCCTCAAACTCACGGCAATCCTATTACCTCTACCTCCCAAGTGCTGGAATTAAAGGCGTGCACCAACATGCCTGGCTTAATCGCTCATTTTTAATAACTTTATCTTTTTAAGTATTTATTCACTTATTTGAGAGAGAGAGAGGTGCAGATGGGGGGGGGGTGAAATTGGCGCACCAGGGCCTCCAGTCACTGCAAATGAACACCGAATGCATGCCCACCTTATACATCTGGTTTTACATGGGACCTGGGGAATCCAACCTAAGTCTTCTGGCTTCAGGCAAGCGCCTTAACCACTAAGCCATCTCTCCAGCCCTTTAATAACTTTAAATAAATGTGAAAGGCATAAGTAATTTACCTGAAAACATGAATTCATATAACATAGCATTTAGATTGTGTTTATTTTTAATATTTGTAATATTTGAAAATTGAACACAGATTAGAAACTGAAGATTCCTGACACAGTGGACAACTATAAAAATACCTATTACTTCTGTGAACAAATGTGTATACAAGCTACTGGGGTAAATAATTTTAGATTTTTAAGAGGGGAGGGGTTGAGGTAGAGTTTCGCCCTAGCCCACCCAGGCTGACCTGGAATTCATTATGTAGTCTCAGGGTGGCCTTGAACTCATGATGATCCTCCTACCTCTGCCTCCCAAGTGCTGTGAAAGGCATGTGCCACCACACCCAGCTAATTTTACATTTCTAATGATACTTTTCTGTCATCAATGATTTCCTTTATAGATCCCAAGTGTCCTTCACGATATCATTGTACTCATGAAGCCGGTGTACACAGCGTTGGGCTAACTTGGATTCATAAACTTCACAAGTTTCTTGGATCAGGTAAGTTTAGTAACTTTCTGTAATTTCAGTAGGTTTGTGAGATTCAGCCGAAAAAGTAGTTTGCATATTTAAAAATAAAGACAGTGAAATCAGAAGGTCTTCGGAAAGATCAGCAGAAGTGATAAACCTAAACAGCTAGATGGACCAAAAACTGAACAAAAAGAAAATTATAATTACTACACTCTGAACAAAATGGGATATTATTGCCAGGATCACAGAAGTTTAAAAATTCCTTATAATTAAAAAGTTTTCTTTTTTATTTTGAGAGGGTCTGCTGCTGCTACCAAATAATTTGAAAAGCACTTTGTTCATCTGGCTTTGTGTAGGTACTGGGGAATTGATCCCAGGTTGGCAAGCTTTGCAAGTAAGAGCCTTTAACTGCTGATCCTTCTCTAGCCCTAGAAATTTTAAATTGATTCTAAGGGAATACTATATGCTGGGTAGATAAGCAAGATGAAATGGATAAACTCTTAAGAAATGTACAAGGCTGGAGAGATAGCTTAGTGGATAAGCACTTGCCTGTGAAGTCTAAGGACCCTGGTTCAAGGCTCGATTCCCCAGGACCCATATAAGCCAAATACACAAGGTGGAGTTTGTTTGCAGTGGCTAGAGGCCCTGTTGTGCCCACTCTCTCTCTCTCTCTCGCTGTCTGTTGCTCTCAAATAAATAAGTAAAAATAAAAATAACAACAAAAAAGGAATACACAAACTATGAAAACCAACTTGAAAAAAATTCTTTTTGCTAGGTATGGTGACACATAGCACTTGGGAGACTGAGGTAGGATTGCCCTGAGTTTGAGGCTACAATGAGATCCAACCTAAAAAAAAAAAAATTTTTTTTTTTTTGTCTTTGCAAAGTAGACCTACAGATTGATTAGAAAAGGAGGGAAGCCTGCCCAATAAGCTATGCCCAACACCCAGTGACTTCATGTCTAAAGAATTAATACCTAGGCTGGGTGTGGTGGCACACACCTTTAATCCCAACACTTGGGAGGCAGAGATAGGAGCATCGCTGTGAGTTCAAGGCCACCCCGAGACAAGAATGTTAATTCCAGGATAGCCTGAGCCAGAGTGAAACCCTACCTCGAAAAAAAAAAAAAATTCTTACCAGTTCTTTACAGAAGGGGCCACTTCTTTCTTACCCCAGTCTATGGTGCCAAAACCAGACAGCACACATGAAAACTACTGGCAATTACATCTTACTAATATGGACAAAAATTTTCTCAACAAAATACTAACAAATCCAGCAACACATAAAAAGGATTATAAAGTACAATCAAATGGTATTTATTCCAGAAACTTACTCCAGGAATCTTAACATCAAAAATCACTACTGTGTTGATGTATGACTACAATATATATGAAAAGCCAAATGATCATCTTAGTAGATACAAAAAACATTTAAGAAAAGTTAACAGCTGTTGATGTTAAAAACAATCAACAAGGGCTAGACAGATGGCTTCGTGGTTAAGGTACTTGCTTGTAAAGCCTGAGGACCAGGGATTGATTCCTCAGTGCCCATGTAAAGCCAGATGCAGAAGGTGGTACATGCATCTAGAATTTGTTTGTGGTAGCTAGAAGCCCTAGTGCACCTATTCTTTCTGCCTCTCTCTATGTCTCAAATAAGTAAATAAAATATAAAAATAATCAACAACATTTGGGGATATAGCTCTGTGATCATTTGCCTGCCATGTGCAAGGCCCTGAGTCCATCCCTAGCAGTGAAAAAAGAAAAAAAAAGTTAACAGTTTAGTAATAAAAGGAACTTTCTAAATCATGTTTAATAGTAAAAGACTGAATGTTTGCTATATTGACTTTTTTTTCCCCCTGACATAGGTTCTTGCTCTAGCCCAGGCAAGCCTCGACCTCCCAAGTGCTAGGATTAAAGGCATGTGCCACCATGCCTGGCTTTTATGTTGACTTTTTTTTTGGTTTCTCGAGGTAAGGTCTCACTCTAGCTCAGGCTGACCTGGAATTCACTATGTAGTTTCAAGGTAGCCTTGAACTCATGGCAGTCCACCTACCTCTGCCTCCTGAGTGCTGGGATTAAAAGCGTGCACTACCACACCCAGCTCATATTGACTTTACTGCTAACTTAATTTATCACAAACTTAGTAATTAGAACAAAATTTATTATCTTAGGGCTAGAGAGGTGGCTCAGCAGTTAAGGTACTTGCCTGTAAAGCCTAAGGAAAGACCCAATTCAATTCCTCAGTGCCCACGTAAAGCCAGATGCATTAGGTAGTACATGTGTCTGGAGTTCGTTTGCAATGGTTAGAGGCCTTAGTATGTGTGTATTTTTTCTCTCTCAAATAAATAAATAATTTATTATCTTGCAGTGTGTCAGAAGTCCAGTGAGTCTTACCGAGCTCAGGTTAGCAGAACAGTTTTTTGTTTGTTTGGTTGGTTTTGTTTTTTGTTCTTGTTTGAGGTAGGGTATTCCTCCTGCCCAGGCTGACCTGGAATTCATTATGTAGTCCAGGGTATCCTCCAACACACAATGATCCTCCTACCTCTGCCTCCCAACTGCTGGGATGAAAGGCATGCAACACCACACTCTGCAGCAGATCAGTTTTTCTTTCTGGAGATCATGGTAGACTCTTTATTTCCTATCATTTTATACCTTCTACCATATTCCTAGACTTAACCTCCAATTCCTTCGTCTTAAGAGCCACCAATAGTTGGATTATTTATTCTTTATTTGAGAGAAAGAGAATATGAATGGGCATGCCAGAGCCTCTTGCTGCTGCAAATGAATTCAACATGCAAACACCACATTTTGCATCTAGCTTTAAATGGGTACTGGGAGTCATCAGGCTTTGTAGGTATGCACCTTAACTGCTGAGTCCTCTCTCCAACCCCATCTTTCATTTTAATTTAATTTTATCTTTTCAAATTTTTTTTTACTTTTTTTTTTTTTAATCTATCCAGGCCAGGTATGGTGGCACATGCCTTTATGGTTATTTTTTTTTCATTTTCATTTATTTATTTGAGAGTGAAGGATAGAAAGAGAGAGAGAATGGGCGTGCCAGGGCTTCCAGCCACTGCAAACAAACTCCAGATGTGTGCACCTCTCTATGCATCTGGCTAACATGGGTCTTGGGTAATCATTCCTCGAACCAGGGTCCTTAGGCTTCACAGGCAGTTAAGGCATCTCTCCTGCCCATTTTTTCAAATTTTTATTAACAACTTCCATGATTATAAAAAATATCTCATGGTAATATCCCCACCCCCCACTTTCCCCTTTGAAACTCCATTTCCATCATATCCCCCCCCATCTCAATCAGTCTCTCTCTTATTTTGATGTCATGATCTTTTCCTCCTATTATGATGGTCTTGTATAGGTAGTGTCAGGCACTGTGAGGTCATGGATATCCAGGCCATTTTGTGTCTGGGGGGAGCACATTGTGAGGAGTCCTACCCTTTCTTTGGCTCTTACAGTCTTTCCGCCACCTCTTCCTCATTAGACCCTAGGCCTCGGAAGGTATAATAGAGATATTATAGTACTGAGCACTCCAGTACTTCTTTCCAGCACCATGATACTTTCTGGGTTATCCCCAGGTCACTTCCATCTGAAGAGAGAAGAATCTCTACCAAAAGTGAGAGTAGCGTTAATATAAGGGTTTTAACATTAAGAGAAGTGCTTACTGGGCAGTTTGATAGGCATAGTATATACACTTAGCCAGACAGCAGCTGACATTACACCCCTAGGGTTCATGAATACCCCTAGTTTAAGTTTTCAGTATCAGGGATGTATTCCCTCCTATGGAGTAAGCCTCCAGTCCAGTTAGAGAGCAGTTGGTTTCCACCATGACAGACATGCCACTGTTGTACCTGTTGGCTCATTTGGACTGGCTGGTCAAATATAAGGCTTGCAGTGTCCACTGTTGAGTATCTTCACTGGTGATTTCTCTTTCTCCCATTGAACTGCATGCAGAATGGCTTCTTCCAGCTTTCTGTCAGTTAGTCTACATTGAAGAGGTTATCAACTCAATTCCAGCAGGATTTCTCAGTGACCTTGTGGCCCAATTATGTGCAATCTTTAGCAATAGGGTCTTACCATCTATTCCTGGTGGGAAACCGAGGCCCTTGGCAATGGCTTATAATATTTTGGGACATCAGGGACCTCTGGGGCCAACACCTCACTGGAAGGTATCCCATCCCTTGCACTGAAAATTTTCTAGCAACAATCTATGGCTCCTGAGTGTTTCGTTATGCAAAAAAGTAGGATTCCATATGACTTATTTATATCCTCTTAGATTTTAAAAAATATTTTATTTTTATTTATTTATTTGATGGAAAGGAGAGAGGAGAAAGAGAGAGAATGGGTGTTCTAGGGCTCCAGCCACTGCAAACAAACTCCAGATACATGTGCCCCTTTGTGCATCTGGCTTATGTGGGTCCTTGGGAATCGAACCTGGTTCCTTTGGCTTTGCAGACAAATGCCTAAACTACTAAGCCATCCCTCTAGCCCCTCCTCTTAGATTCTGATTAGCCTTCCCTCTACTCATTCTCTTCCCCTGACCTCACTTGGCCCTTTTCACCCCCATTAATCTATTCTTTTACTTATATTAATACAATACCATCCTACTAAGTACGCCCCTCCCTTCCTTTCTCTTCCCTTTACATTTCTTTTCTAGTTTACTGGCCTTTGCTAGTGATTTTTCTTCCTATTCACAAGAAAGCCCTAGGGTCCACATATGAGGGAGAACATGTGACGCTTGGCTTTCTGGGCCTGAGTTACCTCACTTAGTATAATTCTTTCCAGATCCATCCATTTTCCTGCAAAATTTAATAACTTCATATTTTTTTACTGCTGAGTAGAACTCCATTGTATAAATGTGCCTGTCTTCATTATCCACTCATCAGTTGAGGGACATCTAGGCTGGTTCTATTTCCCAGCTGTTGTGAATTGAGCACCAATAAACTTGGCTGAGCAAGTGTATCTAAGGTAATGAGATGAGTTCTTAGGATATATGCCTAGGAGTGCTATAGTTGGGTCATATGGTAGATCTATTTTTAGCTGTCTCAGGAACCTCCACACTAATTTCCACAGTGGCTGGACCAAATTGCATTTCCACCAACAGTGTAGAAGGGTTCTGCTTTTTCTGCATCCTCGCCAGCATTTATGGTCATTTGTTTTCATGATGGTAGCCAATCTGACAGGAGTGAGATGGAATCTCATCGTAGTTTTAATCTGCATTTCCCTGATAACTGGGAATGTAGAACATTTGTTCAGATGCTTATACGACATCCATGTTTCTTCTTTTGAGAACTGTCTATTTGGTTCCATAGCCCATTTTTTAAAATTATTTATTTATTTATTTGAGAGCAACAGACACAGAGAGAAAGACAGAGGGAGAGCGAGAGAATGGGTGCGCCAGGGCTTCCAGCCTCTGAAAACGAACTCCAGACGCGTGCACCCCCTTGTGCATCTGGCTAATGTGGGACCTGGAGAACCAAGCCTCGAACCGGGGTCCTTAGGCTTCACAGGCAAGCACTTAATCGCTAAGCCATCTCTCCAGCCCCATAGCCCATTTTTTAATTGGCTTGTTTGATTTCTTATTATTTACCTTTTTGAGTTCTTTGTATATCCTAGATATTAATCCTCTATTAGATGTATAGCTGGCAAAGGTTTTCTCCCATTCTGTAGGTTGCCTCTTTGCTTTATTCACAGTGTCCTTTGCTGTAGAAAATCTTTGTAATTTCATGAGGTCTCAGTGGTTAATCTATGGTTTTATTGCCTGAGCAATTGGGGTTATATTCAGAAAGTCTTTGCAAAGACCAATATGTTGAAGGGTTCTCCTACTTTTTCCTCTAGCAGTTTCAGAGTTTCAGGTCTGATGTTAAGGTCTTTAATCCATTTGGACTTAATTCTTGTGCATGGAGAGAGAGAAGAATCTATTTTCATCCTTCTACAGATACGTATCCAGTTTTCCCAGCACCATTTGCTGAAGAGACCGTCTTTTATCCAATGATGTTTTTTGGCATTTTTATTGAATATCAGGTGGCTATAGCTACCCAGACTTAGATCTGGGTCCTCTGTTCTGTTCCATTGATCTACATGTCTGTTTTGTGCCAGTACCATGGTGTTTTTGTTACTGTGCCTCTGTACTATAGGTTAAAATCAGGTGTGATGATACACCCGCCTTATTTTTGTTGCTTAGTATTATTTTAGATGTTTGAGTTTTTTTTGTGATTCCAAATGAATTTTTGGATTTTTTTTTCTATTTCCGTGAAGAATGCCATTGGAATTTTGATGGGGATTGCATTAAATGTGTAAATTGCTCTTGGTAAGATTGTCATTTTCACAGTATTGATTCTTCCGATACAGGAACAAGGGATGTTTTTCCATTTCCTAGTGTCTTTTGCAATTTCTCACTTGAGTGTTTTAAAGTTTCATTGTAGAGATCTTTTACTTCCTTGGTTAGGTTTATTTGAAGGTACTTTATTTTCTTTGATGCAATTGTGAATGGGAGTGATTCTCTGATTTCATCCCCCATGTGTTTGTTGTTAGCATTAGGAAGGCTACTGATTTCTGTATATGTATTTTGTATCCTCCTACATGGCTGTAGGTGTTTATCAGCTCTAACAGTTTGCTGGTAGAGTCTTTAGAGTCCTTTATGTCTAGAATCATGTCATCTGCAAATAATAACTTGATCTCTTCCTTTCCAGTTTGTATCCCTTTATGTGTGTCCCTTCCCTTATTGCTATGGCTAAGATCTTCAGTACTGTATTAAATAAAATTGGGGACAGTGGACACCCTTGTCTTTTGCCTGATTTTAGTGGAAAAGCTTCCAGTTTTTCCCCATATAGTAATATGTTGACTGTAGGCTTGTCACAAATAGCCTTTATTATATTGAGATATATTCCTTTTATTCTCAGTCTCTGTAGGACTTTTATCACGAAGGATATTCGATTTTGTCAAATGCTTTTTCTGCGTCTAATGAGATGATCATGTGATTTTTGTCCTTCAGTCCATTTATATAATGTATTACATTTTACTTGTTGCATATGTTGAACCATCAGTGCATCTCTGGGGTAAAGCCTACTTGGTCAGGGTGAATGATCTTTCTGATATATTCTTGTATTCTGTTTGCCAATATTTTGTTGAGAATTTTTGCATCTATGTTCATGACGGAGATTGTTCTGTAATTTTCTTTTTTTTTTTTTTTTTCTATCTTTGCCTGGTTTTGGTATTAGGGTGATGCTGGCTTCCTTGATGGAGTTTGGTAGGTTTCCTTCTTTTTCTATTTTTGTGGAAAATTTTAAGAAACAGTGGTGATTGTTCTTCCCTGAAGGTCAGGTAAAATTCACCAGTGAATCCATCTGGGCCTGGACTTTTTTTAGTTGGGAGATTTTTGGTAACTTCTTGGATCTCCATACTTGTTATAGGTCTATTTAAGTGATTAACCTCACCTTGATTTAATTTAGGTAGGTCATATTAATCAAGGAAATCACCTATTTCTTTCAGATTATCATACTTAGTGAGTAAATATATGTTTTTATAGTATGTCCCTATGATTTTTTTGAATTTTTCAGGTACTGTTGTGATGTTCCCTTTTACATTTCTAATTTTATTAATTTGTGTCTCTTCTCTTTCTTTTGGTCAGATTTGCTAAGGGTTTATCAATCTTTTTTATCCTTTCAAAGAAAAAACTCTTTGTATCATTGTTTCTTTGGATTGTTTTTTTGGTTCCTGTTTCATTAACTTCTGCCCTAATCTTTATTTTCTGTCTACTGATTTTTGGTTTGCCTTGTTCTTCTTTTTCCAAGGCTTTAAGGTAAAGCATTAGGTCGTTTACTTTCGACCTTTCTAATATCTTTTTTTTTTTAAATTTTTTTTTAATATAGTTATTTGAGAGCAACAGACAGAGAAAGAGGCAGAGAGAGAGAAAGAATGGGCGTGCCAGGGCCTCCAGCCACTGCAAACGAACTCCAGGCGTGTGCGCCCCCTTGTGCATCTGGCTAACATGGGTCCTGGGGAATCAAGCCTCGAACTGGGGTCCTTAGGCTTCATAGGCAAGCGTTTAACCGCTAAGCCATCTCTCCAGCCCCTCTAATTTCTTAATATAGGCACTTAAAGGTATAAATTTACCTCTTAGGACTGCCTTCATTGTGTCCCAGAGATTTTGGTATGTTGTGTTCTCATTATGTATAACCTTGGGTCCATCAGGTTAATCCCGGGTAATGTTCGTGTCTTAATTTTTTGATAATCTCATATATATTCATAATGTGTTTTCTTCATATTCATCCCCATTACCATTTTATCCTCCTCACCCACTCCTTCTATACCTTTTCTTCCCAACTAGTCCCCTTCCTGCTTTCATTTCTTTATTTTTCCCCCTTTGGAACTCACTTAAATTTAATTATGATTGATTGCATAAGCATAGTTGAGGAATGATTTACTGGAGTAAAGTCAACTTTCTATGGCTAAACCACTGAACATAACTTCCCATCCCCTAGCTACTAATTGCCAATAGCTTCTCCGGGAGGAGGTCTTGTGAACCCCTCTATCACCCATGATGCAATGTTGATAGGCTTAGTCTTATGCAGGAAATCACAGGTGTTATGAGTTGATGAGTATAATGCCTAGGTTTTGTCCAGAAGAAAGTGTATCACAGCATTTTCCCCCATTCCCTGGCTCTTACATTCTTTGCACCTCTTCTGCTGTGATATTCTTGAATCTTAGAAGGGGTGATCCAGATGTCTTGTTAAGGGCTAAGCACACAATAGATGCACTTGGTACTTTCACCAGATACGCCTCTCTGCATTGACCTCTGCCCACTGCAGAAAGAAACTCCTGTGATGAAGGCTTAAGAATAGTAGCAGTAGGGCTGGGACATGGCTTAGTATTAAAGGAACTTGCTTACAAAGCCAGCCATCCCAAATTTAATTCCCAGGACACACAGAAGCCAGATGCACAACATGGTGCATACATCTAGAGTTCATTTGCAACAAGAGGCCCTGGCATGCCTATATTCTGTCTCTCTTCTGTCTTCCTCCTTTCCTTGCAAATAATTTTTTAATGTTTTATTTACTTACTTGAGAGACAAAGAAACAGGCAGGAATATAACGAGAATGTGAAATGTCCAGAATAGTCATGTTCATAGCAACAAAACTGGTCAGGCTGATAGAATCTGGAGAGTAACCACTAATGGGTCTAGAGGTTTCTTCTCGTTTGTTGTTGTTTTTCAAGGCAGATTCTGTAGCGCAGACTAACCTGAAACTCACTCTGTAAGCTGCTGGCCTCAAATTCATGACAGTCCTCCTACCTCAGTCTCCCAACTGCTGGAACTAAAGGCGTGCACCAAACCGACCTGGCAAGGTTTCTTTTTGGGAAATGTTTTATGTGCTTGTGGTAATTACAGCAGTTATTTTGTTTACTTATGGCTTAACGGTTAAGGCACTTGCCTGCAAAGCCTAAGGACCCAGGTTCAGTTCCCCGGTGCCCACATAAGCCTGATGCACAAGGTGGCACAGGTGTTGGAGTTTATTTGCAGTGGCTGGAGGCCCTGGCACACCTATTCTCTCTTTCTTTTTTCCCTCTATCTCTGTGTATGTGTTTTTCTCTCTGTGCCTCTTTTACTCACACTGTCTTTCAAATAAATTAATAAGATATTTAAAAAATCAGCATAGCTATGGAAGGAACTAGAAGAAAATAATTGCTGGAGTTGTTCTCAGTGAAACATTTCTGCATTTAGAAACCTGACCAAGGGGCCAGAGAGATGGCTTATCGGTTAAGGTGCTTGCCTGCAAACCCTAAGAACACATCTTTGAATCTCCAGGTCCCACAATGCCAGATGTGCAGTGATGCAGGCATGCAATGTCACACATGCATGCAAGGGGGCACACATGTCTGGCATTTGTACACAGCGTCTGAAAGGCTCTGGTACATCTGTTCTCTCTCTCTCAAAAATTTAAAAAAAAAAAAAAAAAAAGGAAAACCCTGCTTTCTTGAGGGCAGAAGTCTAGATGATTTGAGGGTAAGGGTATTTTTAGGAAGCATCAGTTTTTAAGAAACCTTGACTTGAGGAAAAATTCTCAGTTGCATTGTTATTAAAATAACACTATTCTGCCAGGTGTGGTGGCTCACACCTTTAATCCCAGCACTCAGTAGGCAGAGGTAGGAGGATTGTAGTAAGTTTGAGGCCACCCTGAGACTACATAGTGAATTCCAGATCAGCCTGGGCTAGAGTGAGACCCTACCTCAAAAACCCAATAAAATAAAATAAAATAACACTATCCTGGGGCTGGAGAGATTGCTTAGTGGTTAAGGCATTTGCCTATGAAGCCTAAGGATCCAGATTTTCAGAACCCACATAAGCAAGATGTACATGGTGGTGCATGCTTCTGGAGTTTGTTTGGCTAGATACTCTGGTGCACTCATTCCTTTCCCCCCCCTCTCGTAAATAAATAAGAATAAAATTGTTCATAAAAAATTTAACAGTAGGGTTGGAGAGATGGCTTAGCGGTTAAGCGCTTGCCTGTGAAGCCTAAGGACACCGGTTCGAGGCTCGGTTCCCCAGGTCCCACATTAGCCAGATGCACAAGGGGGCACACGCGTCTGGAGTTCGTTTGCAGAGGCTGGAAGCCCTGGCGCGCCCATTCTCTCTCTCCCTCTACCTGTCTTTCTCTCTGTGTCTGTCACTCTCAAAAAAAAAAAAAATAACAGTATTTTATTTTACTTAAGAGACTTTTCTAATGCCCAGTTAATTTATATCCCTTCTTTCGTAGATGAAGAAGATAAGGATAGTTTACAAGAACTTGCTGCAGAGCAGAAATGTTTTGTAGAGCATATTCTTTGTACAAAGCCACTGCCATGCAGGTAAGGACTCCCTCTGTCTGTATACTCAGGAAACATCTGTTTGTTTCAACAATTCAGATACATACTCTTTACCCATAAGTGCCTTTATCTGATGTTCATCAAAAGATATCCCCACCTTGCTGTCTTAGTCTTTCTATTCTTTTTTTTTTTTCTTAAACTTTATTTATTTGAGAGAAAGAGGCAGAGGAGAGGGAGAGAGGATGGGTGCACCAGGGCCTCCAGCCACTGCAAACGAACTCCAGATGCATGGGGCATATCTGTGCATCTGGCTTATGTGGGTCCTGGAGAGTTGAACTGGGATCCTTTGGTTCTGTAGGCAAGTGCTGTAACTGCTAAGCCATCTCTCCAGCCCCAATCTTTCTGTTCTTGATGCTACATCTGCAAAGGAAACTCCCTTTGTTGCCCACTTAAACTTAGGTTTCTCCTGTTCTTTTCTATGTATGTATATATATGTATGTCTACAAAGGTAGAGCCTCTGTTTCTTAATGTACTCTGTTGTCTTCATGTTTGTTTATTCTCTGTGTAACAAGAGTTTCACTTAGAGGAGGATACTTAATAGGTTGATATTGTATATATGTAATTACAATGATTGTAATGGGGAGGTAATATGATGGAGAATGGAATTTCAAATGGGAAAGTGTGGGGGTGGGGAGGGAGGGAATTACCATGGGATATATTTTATAATCATGGAAAATGTTAATAAAAATTTTTTTAAAAATAATAAAGTCAAAAAAAAAAGAGTGCCACTTAGCAAATACTCAGTAAATATTTGATGAATAGACTCCCAGCTTTCTTCCTGGGATGAGTGAGTAGATGTAGAACCCTTCAGAAAAATGCTAACATGGGAGAAAGAACAGATTTTGGAAAGACAGAGGTGACTTAATAGTGGCAGCTAGTTGTTTGTTTGTTTGTTTGGTGTGTATGGTTTTTTGAGGTAGGGTCTCACTCTAGCCTAGGCTAACCTGGAATTCACTAAGTAGTCTCAGGGTATCCTTGAACTCACAGTGATCCTCCCACCTCTGCCTCCTGAGTGCTGAGATTAAAGGCATGCACCACTACACCCAGCTTTTATTTATTTATTTTGTCGAGGTAGGGTCTCTAGCTCAGGCTGACCTGGAATTCACTATGTAGTCTCAAGGTGGCCTCATACTCACGGTGATCCTCCTACCTCTGCCTTCCGAGTGCCAGGATTAAAAGTGTGTGCCACCACACTTGGCCGAGTTTTATGATCCTCTAAGTTTAGGACTTCTAAGTGGAAAAGTCTAGTAGGCAATTGTGTCTGTAGGTCTGAAGTTTTCAGTGGTTTGGGATAAGCCAGTAGAGGTGTGGGACTTGGAACAGTGATTCTGACCAGGGTTACTCAGGAAAAGTTCTGAAATGGGTAAAAGGGACCTGAGGAAAAAGAAGAGAACAACACTCATGACCAGTGAGTGGAGGCAGAGGAGCCCCAGCCAGGAAGAATACTTGAGTAAAGGGTAGCCAGAGAGTAAAGTTGAACCTGGAGGGAAAGGAGATGTCATTGATGCCAAGGAGGAGCTATTTCCAAAAGGAGGCCATGATGAGCAGTAACGTCCACACTTGGAATATGTTTGTGGGGTTGTAGAACGATAGCCAGCTGCAAGTATGAAAATACAAATAGCCAGGAAGGGAGTGGGTCTGAGGCCACTACATGCCTGTTTGTTTTTCCTAGAAATTGAACCCAGGGCCTTGTGCATGGACACAAGCATTCTACCACCCATTCTTGCCTTCAAATTCTTGATCTCGTACTATTTACATACAATATATACACAGTTTCACTGCATATGAATTTTATACTGATTACATAAAGTTGTTGAAACTCCCAGGTTTGCCCCTCAGTCCCCCGAAAAGGTGAATTGTTTGGAGATATGTAAAGGGAACTAGTATTGTTGGCTACTATTGCTAAAGTTCAAAAGGGAGAATAGATTAGGTAGAGCTGTGTATTGGCATACAGTATAGTTCTCCGTGGAGTTGGCAATGGGAAATGTTTGAATGGAAAAGACATGATCTTTTCTCTAAGCCAAGAAGAAATACATATGGGGATAGTCTGGAATTATTCCATTGATCTTCAGATGTGGCAGGAGGTGGCATTAACATTTAGGGACAGACTATGTGTTATGGGCACAGGTAGAATGTAGTGGAGTATGTTGGTGGGAGCAATTCTCATTTGAGGACCACAGCTCAGTTTCTTCAGTAAATGGAAATGAGAAATAAATAATGCTTTGCACACTGAATGAGGCCTGTGACAAGTGTTGGAGTTGACTTGATTTAAAATGTGAAAGGTTCTAAAGCCCTGTTGATTTAGGTTTCTGGGCAGTTTGTAGGCTCTGAAGTAGACTCACTGAGATAGCTGGGCTTCAAGTGTTACACACGGAGTCCATTTGATTATAACTGTAAAGATGATAATCTGCCTGTTGCAGTCAGGTTGGCATTGCTGGTAGAAATCACCCGACCAAGAGGAGCTTGTGGGAAAAAAGAGGCATGTTTTGGCTTACAGGCTCGAGGGGAAGCTCCATATTGGCAGGGAAAATGATGGCCTGAGCAGAGGGTGGATATTACCCCTGGCCAACATCAGGTAGACAATAGCAACAGGAGAGTGTGCCAAACACTGGCATGGGGACACTGGCTATAACACCTATAAGCCCGCCTCCAACAATACACTCCTTCCAAGTGTTAATTCCCAAATCTCCATAATGTGGGAACCTAGCATTCATAACACCTAAGTTTATGCTGGACACTTGAATCAAACTACCAGTGCCCATGAGGTTGTGGGTTCCTGAGTGACTTGATAAATGACCTCTAGACGGCTAAGTGGCAGATTGGTTTAAACTGATCAGTGTTTCCAAGTCAACAGTGTTTGTAGTGGTAACCACATTGATAGGATACCCTAAGCAGTTGTCTACCCAGGCCTGAAAAGGCTTTGGACCTCAGTCATACCTTTGCAGTTGGTTCTATGCATGTGCTGATTTGTAACTTACCTCTCTCCAGGCAGCCAGCTCCAATTCGAGGATTCTGGATTGTCCCAGACATACTGGGTCCCACAATGATCTGCATCACCAGCACCTATGAATGCCTCACAAGGCCGTTATTGTATGTCCTGCTTTGTATCTCCACACATTCTGCAAAAAACTCACAGTAACTGGTTTGAAGCTGCCTGGTTGGTTGGAAGGGTGGCTATATATGTTTGTTGTTTTTTTGTTTGGCATTTCTAAAGGTTTTTGTTGTTATTAATTTTTTTTAGCAAATAGCTAAGAATGAGAGCTTCTTTTTTTTTTTCTCCCTTCACTTTTTTTTTTTTTTTAATGTTTATCTGAGAGATGGAGAGAGAATATGGTAACGTAAGGACCTATTGCTGTGGCAAACAAACTCCAGATGCATGTGCCAATTTGTGCATCTGGCTTCACATAGGCACTGAGGAATCAAACCTGGGGCAACAGGCTTTGCAAGTAAACACCTTTAACCACTGAGCTCTCTCTCCAGCCCCTGGTGTTTTGTTTCTTGTTTTTTTGGGGTATGTGGTGTGTGTATGAATGTGTTTATAGCAATGCATAAGCCCTGTGTGCATGCATCTAGAGACCCAGAGAACATCCAGTGTCTTCCTATTTCACTCTGCTGCCTTATTCCCATGGTTAAGCCTGGCTGGTACTACCGATTTTCAGTTACAATGGTTGCCCTGGGTTTTTACTTGGATGCTGGCAACAAAGTTCAGATGCTCAGACATTTTCTTTTTTTCTCATGACTCAACCTTCCTTCAGCTGGGATTACAAGCATGGGCCACCACACACAACTTAGAGTTTTTCTCTAAAGTACAGAAAGTAATACTAAACTATTATTATTACTGTGAAATAAGTTTAATGATTAGCATATGTCAGGCTCCAATGTAAGCTATTTTCCTGCTTTCCCTCTGGCATCACCAGAGCTCCCCCTGAGGAGTGTCAATGCAGAGTTTGTGCTTCTATATATAGACTAGCATTAGTTTGCTACCTTTAAAAAGTCACAGCTTGGCCGGGTGTGGTGGTGCACGCCTTTAATCTCAGCACTCAGGAGGCAGAGATAGGATTGCCATGAGTTCGAGGCCACCCTGAGACTCCATAGTGAATTTCAGGTCAGCCTGGGCTACAGTGAGACCCTACCTCTAGGAAAAAAAAAAGCCACAGCCTGGCCAGGCATGGTGGCACACACATTTAATTACCGTGGATTCAAGGTCAGCCTAAGCGAGAACAAGATCTAGCTCAAAAACCAAAGAAGAAGGGAGGGAGGGAAGGGAGGAAAAAGAAGGAAAGGAAGGAAGGAAGATCATACCCTGGCACACGGTTAAGTAGGATGCTGTAAATTCAAGGCCAGCCTAGGCTACAGATTGAGTTCCTTGTGCTGCCTTGTACATTTGGCTTACATGGATCCTGGGGAATTGAACCTGAGTCTTTAGGCTTTGTAGGCAAACACCTTAACTGTTAAGCCATCTCTCTAGCCCCCTTTCTTTTCAAAGAGAACTTTAAGTGGCAGAGTCCAAAGTGCCTTCAGAAATGGCAAGACAGGTAGAGCTTCCAAAGATAACATTTGTAGAAAACACTTAAATTTATTTATTTATTTATTTATTTGAGAGCGACAGACACAGAAAGACAGATGGGGGGGGGGGAGAATGGGCGCGCCAGGGCTTCCAGCCTCTGCAAACGAATTCCAGATGCGTGCGCCCCCTTGTGCATCTGGCTAATGTGGGACCTGGGGAACCGAGCCTTGAACCGGGGTCCTTAGGCTTCACAGGCAAGCGCTTAACCGCTAAGCCATCTCCCCAGCCCTGTAGAAAACATTTGCTCTCATGCTTTTACAAAGTAATACTTTATAGGGGCTGGGGAGATGGCTTAATGGTTAAGCACTTGCCTATGAAGCCTAAGGACCCTGGTTCGAGGCTCGTATTCCCTAGTACCCTTGCAAGCCAGATGCACAAGGTGGCACATTCATCTAGAGTTTGTTTGCAAGTGGCTGGAGGCCCTGATGTGCTTTTTTTTTGAGGTAGGGTCTCACTGTAGCCGAGGCTGACCTGAAATTCACTAGGTAATCTCAGGGCGTCCTTGAACTCATGGTGATCCTCCTATCTCTGCCTCCCAAGTTCTGGAACTAAAGGCGTGCGCCACCACGCCAGGCTTCTCTGTCACTCTTAAATAAATAAAAAAAACAAAAGTAGTACTTTTTAGTTATGTTCTCAAAGTCTGGGGTAAATGTGCTTTATTTTTCTTTTATCATAATAAAGAACTCACTGGTAGACTTTATCTGTTTATTTTTCAGAAGTGCAGTCCATCCAGCATCTCCTCCCCTGTTATGTACCCGAGAAGATGTTGAAGTGGCAGAGTCTCCGCTTCGGATTCTGGCTGAAACGCCAGATTCTTTTGAAAAGCATATTAGAAACATTCTGCAACGTAGTGTGGCCAACCCAGCATTTCTGAAGTATGGGATCATGGGTTCTTTTTTTTTTCTTCTTTGAGGTAGGGTCTCACTATAGCCTAGGTTGACCTGGAATTCACGATGTAGTCTCAAGGTGGCCTCGAACTCACAATAATCCTCCTACTTCTGCCTTCTGAGTGCTGGGATTAAAGGCATGTGCCACCACACCCAGCATGTGTTCTCTTTTTTCTTTAAGATATGAAATGGAGCCTGGAGTTTTATGCTTAGTAGACAAACTCTCCTTTTGTTTATACATATTTAGTTATTTGAGAGAGGTAGAGAGAAAGGGGATGGGTGTGCCAGGTCCTCTTAACACTGAAAACCCACAGGCACACACTATTTGGTATATCTGGCTTTACTTGGGTACTGAGGAATTTAACCTAGGCCAACAGGCTTTACAAGCAAGTGCCTTTTAACTGATGTGCCATATCCACAGCCCTAGACAAGCACTCTTCTACTGAACTATATTCCCACTTTTTCTTACTGTTCAACCCTTTTCATTCTTTTTCTGTACAGTTGGAAGTGACATGTAGTCAGCAAGTGAGGAAAATGGTGCCTGGGAATGTGCTTTTATTTATTAGAGAAGGGGGGAGGGAGAGAATGGGCGTGCCAGGGCCTTCAGACTCTGCAGACAAACTCCAGACACGTGCACCCCTTTGTGCATCTGACTTATGTGGGTCCTGGGGTATCAAACCTAGGTTCTTTGGTTTTGCAGACAAACACCTTAACCACTAAGCCATCCCTCCAGCCCAGAATATGCTTTTAAATAGGGGATAAAGCAGCTGTCACTTGAATTTGTTTTCAGTTAAATTTGGTAAGGAAAATAATTGTAGAAGTTGTTTTTAAGATCTTCTGAAAAGGATTTGGCTCCTCCTCCTGAAGAATGTCTTCAGCTTATCAGCAGAGCCACCCAGGTGTTCAGAGAACAGTACATTCTTAAGCAGGACCTGACCATGGATGAGATTCAACGCAGGTATGTGGAAGCCCTGTGTTTACCCATCACAATTCTGTGGCTGAGACTGTTGCTGCATAATACACTGCACCTGGCCTCTTTTCACACTTCTTTCTTCTTGAAGGGTCAAGTTATTATGTGACCAAAAAAGGAAACAACTAGATGATCTTAATTATTGTCGAGAGGAGAGGTATGTGTGGAAACCAGAGACTGCATCTCACTCTTAGGATGCAATGCTATATCAGACGGCTTCCACATCAAGGTGGACCCCAATAGTTTTTACTCCTTTAGGAAAAGCTTGCGGGAAATGGCTGAACGATTAGCTGACAAATATGAAGAAGCCAAAGAAAAACAAGAAGATATCATGAACAGGTCAGTTAGTAGGTGTAAAACATTCTGTTCCTTACTAGAGTATTTACAATCTTACTACGTACTGGTGCCGCCAGTGGTAATAGA
Organism: Jaculus jaculus; assembly: GCF_020740685.1. NCBI lineage: Eukaryota > Metazoa > Chordata > Mammalia > Rodentia > Dipodidae > Jaculus > Jaculus jaculus. The sequence continues at coordinate 76,244,715 of NC_059110.1, read as the reverse complement.
CCTTAGCAGATATACACAGACATAAAGAATTGAGTGGATCCTCCCTTCATCTCTGAAGCATATTTCAGAGAACACTATGCTGTTGCCAAATCTATCCTATGGGGTGCCTCCTCAGACAAAACATTTATAAATTCTGAACTTTCTTGTAAGCATGTTTCTGTACTAATCAGCTTAAGCTGTGTTTGCTTCCTTTTTTAAAGGATGAAAAAGGTGCTTCACAGTTTTCACTCTCAGCTCCCAGTTCTCTCTGACAGTGAGAGAGACATGAAGAAAGAATTACAATTGATACCTGATCAACTTCGACATTTGAGCAATGCCATCAAACAGGTATGAATAGGTGCAAGGCAGCCAGATTGTCTTTAAGAACTGCTTATCATAGAAAATAATTTTATAGGCCACCCTGAGACTCCATAGTGAATTCCAGATCAGGCTGGGCTAGAGTAAGACCCTCCCTCGAAAAACCAAAAAAAAAAAAAAAAAATTTATAAAATGTGAAAGGAACAGACTAAGTACTGTAAAAATGTGTGGCAAACCACAGCCAAGATATGTCTTCTGTTTGATACTTGAGGTGACTATGAAAAAAGATTATCAGCAGCGAAAGATGGAAAAATTGCTGAGTCCTCAGAAACCCACCATTACTCTCAGTGCCTATCAGAGAAAATGCATTCAGTCCATCCTGAAGGAGGAGTAAGTAAATGCTTTCTTTCTAGTAAGCAACTATTGTGAAATGTTTTTTCAATGGCAGTATGTCAAAAGCAACTTCAATCTGCCTGGATAAGAATCCTGAGCCTTGGGATTTCTATATGATGGATAGGTCTCACTCTAGCCCACGCTGACCTGGAATTCACTATGTAGTCTCAGGCTGGCTTCAAACTTACAGTGACCTTTCTACGTCAGCTTTCTTAGTGCTGAGATTAAAGGCATGTGTCACCATGCCTGGCCAAGCTATTCAATCCTAGTAAAGCATTTCTTGAGATTATTTCAACCTTAATAGTTTGAATTCTAAAGACATTCTACTAAAGGCTTAATTCATTTTTAAAACTGACTGACATTATGATTTTTACAGGGGTGAACACATAAGGGAAATGGTGAAGCAAATCAATGATATCCGGAATCATATAAACTTCTGATAGCACCAGGAACAGATTCACACCTGATATTAACACAACAGGCTTCATTAAACCTGTATCATAAAATAAAAAGGTAGCCTTCCTAATTTATAAAGAATCATTTTGGACAAACTTTTGGTGTGGTTATTTGTTCTTAATATTTATGTTTGTTGAATAAAATGTTTTTATTTAAAATGTGACTGTGTTTTAAAGTACACAGTTGTATTCAGGAAGGGCCCAAGATTGTTTTCAACAAAGTTGTGAGACACAGGCTTCAGTGACACACACTGCTATATATCAACATTTGAACAAAAAGAAAAGAGGTGAATTTTAAGCAGTAACACTACAGTTTACCTCCAAAGGAAGCCAGAACCCTGCGATACAAAGGAAAAGTCCACACAGTGTACTCAGCAGCAGCTCTTTTAATTTGAACACTTTCTTGAGAACATGTCTTCATTACAGTTAACAAATGGTTACACCTGAGCAGAGCTCAAGATTTACAATTGCAAAGCCCACTGCTGGATCATGTCTTCACAGGCACTATTACCTTTCAGAGCTGAGTTTGGCTGTGCTCTAGGACTACTGAGTGGGTTTGAGGTGCAAGTTTTAGCACCTAAGAGGGAAAAAGAAATATTGTGATATGCAGTATATAAACCTCCACTTTAAGTTATCTTTTTTATACCTGCCAATTAGAGTTCTGAAAGGTAGTATTGTACCTGCCTAGAATGATTGAATGATTGCCAATTAGAAGCCACATTGTAAGGTATGTTACAGTTAAGAGGTAAAACCAGGTTAGACATGCGAGAGAATGGGTGTATAGACTGAACACAGCACAGAAACACTTGTGAAACCAACTGATCTTTCATCTAACAAAGATAAATCCCATCTTCTAGATAAGGTCCAATTTATGCAGAAAGCCAAGTTTAAAGAATTGTTTACTACCTGGTAGTGTTGCTGTAGCTTATTTCACACCAGAAACAGGTTGCTGAGCCTTAGCTTGTTTGTTTTTCTAGGTTATGTTTCTCAACTGAATGGATTCTAATAGCTTCCATTGGCTACAGTACAGACTAAACAGTTCCCCTAATTATGATGCTTTTATTACCTCTGCACTGCCTTCTGGAGAAAAGTGTCTGTAAGATGCTCAGTCTTGGCACACCACTGAATAATTCAGAAAGATCAGGAATTACTCATCCTAACTGACAGTGATTTGAAACAAATTATATAGGACCTCTCCAAGGACTAAGCCTAATCACATTTAATAATAGGTATGTGTTTCCTGTGAACCAAGCAGTACTACATACAAGGGGACTAAACCAAACCAATTTATTATGGTTCATGCATGTCAAGTCTTTAGCGCACTATTTTCATAATTAGTAGACTATAAAAATAACCCGTAGGATGAGGTAATATAGTCCTTTATTATTTATTCTATGGAGAAAGTAGTAAAGATATTTAGGGTAAATTCATGATGACTCATTTATGACAAGGTCAGTCTACTTAAACTTCAAGTTGATGGTGGCTTTAAGTGAACCAAGAGTCTACTTAGCTCACTAATCCACTTAAAAGTTCCTTTGGGTACTGGCTGTTAGACAACACCTATCACAAAAATTACTTGAAAACAATTTTTTTTTTACTTTGAAACCATATATATATATATATATATATATATATATATATATATATATATATAGAATTTAAACAATATGGCTGTCCTGTGGCTGCTCTCAGAATAGTCAGTCTGCAGTAGGCAACACAATCCATTCTCTTGTGATTTCTGTTCTACTTCATAAAACTGGGAAAGAACCTGTTCTGATGTTTTCTCCACATAGGAAAGGAATCTCACCTTTTAGAAAAGAACAAAGCAAGCTGACAGTACACTGACTGGTTTTTCCAACTTCACTGTAAGCATAGTGCTCACACTGGGTCTAACTTATAAAAGAATATATAGAGAGAATAATGTCAAACCACTTTGTCATGTCTGTAACACCACTGATCCAAGCTGAAAATAAGCAGACCTATACATTTTATACTGGATGTTATCAGACACAGCTTTTTTATTAATACTTTTTCCATTGATCCAATAATTAAAAACAGTTTTAAAAAACGTATATGACATCAGCTCACTTTTACTCTAGTACCTGTGGGCCTACAAGATCATCCAGGTATGGAGAAAAAAAAAAAGTGCTTCCAAAGTTTCTTGTGCTTTTCCTTTAAACTCAACTTCCAACATATATATGGCTTCAGCCAAGAGTTCAAATTCTAATTCTGTTCTTGAATTGTTTTTGTTTGCCACATTCTGTGGTTCTTGGGCGAGTTTCAATAGCATTTAAGGTCGTCCAATGAAAGAGAAAATGGTAAAAAAAAAAAAAAAAAAAAAAAAAAGAAAAGAAAAGAAAGAAAACGTACTGAGTGAGGGAAATACAGTCAGTAGCCAACGGGTGGGCCTGCTCTCACACTTCATATTTTAATATAAAATACTCATACAGCACACTACACCTCTGTCTGCTAGCTGAACACTGCTACTGACAGGCTCTAGACAACAGAAAAGAAAAAAATAACTCTTCCCCAGGATTTGAACAGAAAACATAATTCCAAACACTATTGGGAAGTTGCTTTCAGATAGGAAAATGTGTTCCAAACTCTGTTGGAGAAAGCAAGCAAGGAAACAGCACATTTTTCATCACCAAATCGGATCCCACACCTGTTGGAATCAAGTCTGGTGTCCCTTTAGTGTTCCCATTTGAAAGGTCTGGTGGCTGTTCCCTGTGTTGCAGTCTTCTCCCAGCCGACAAGTGTTTCTCCGGAGTCTTCCTTTTGCTGTGAGTTCTGCCTCTTTAGTTAAGAGTTAAATAATAATTAATGTTGCTCTAAAGATGAGTTAAAAACCCAAAGTGCAGGCTGTAATCCTGCTATTACGGTGTCATGTCTCAGGGAGCTGGTTAATGTCTGTCAGTTTGGTATCGTTCAGAATCGCCCGGATTCTTTCCAAGGAGTCTGCTTGCCGGATCCGCTCTAACTGCACCTGAAGAAACAATGGTGACATTAGTGCAAGGAGTTAGCTGAGATGCTGCAGATTAACTCACAGGAGTAGGTACTTCAAAGAAAGGAGACAGAAATATCTCTGAAAAATTCACCATAGCTGCTATGTAACAGATTGGGATAGTGAGCTGTAAGTGCTCAGATGACGAAGATGAACAAGACTTGAACCCTGAGAAGCTGCAGTTCAGATGGGGGAAGAGGAAATGGGCTGACAGTTTTAGCTGGCAAAACCTAAATGTGAGTAGGCCTGGTGGTCGTATACCTTCAATTCCAGCACAGGGAAGCAGAGGTAGGAGGATCACTGAGTTCAAGGCCAGCCTGCAACTACATAATGAAATCCAGGTCAATCTGAGCTAGAGTGAAACCCTATACCTCAAAAAACAACAACAAAATCTACTAAGTGTGACCAGTCATTCAGAGTGCCAAGGGAGTGTGGTAAAGGACAAGGTACTTGAGCCTAACTCCACGTAGGGCAGACATAAGCTTGCCCATGAAAGAAATGAGTCAGGAGAGAAGACAACGATGCTCATCAGAGGAAACATTACATTGTGGAAAGGGAAACATAAGCAGTTTAAAAAGAAGTGTAAGGGAGGAAATGTTTTAAATACAAGTTTATTCCTTTGTGTGGGGGGGGCAGTTTTTCAAGGTAGTCTTGTTCTAGCCCTGGCTGACCTGGAAGTCACTATGTAGTCTGAGGGTGGCCTCAAACTCACAGTGAGTGATCTTCCTACCTCTGCTTCCCTAGTGCTTGGATTAAACGCATGTGTTACACACCCAGTTTAAATTTATTCTCTTAAGACAAAACTGGCAAGGAAAGGGAAGAGGGTGAGGTCTGCGGAACAAAACAGACCAAAGCTCCTAGCTTAGCAGATAACCTGCAGTGGGATGGGACAGTCACAATTGTTGTATCTCAAGCTACTTCAGTGTTCCCTCTCCCAGAGACAGGTAGTGGTTCCCAAAATGCCTCACCTGAAGGGTCTGAGAAAGCTTGACAAAATCTCTCTGGACTTGTTCGCTGACATCTAATTCTGTCTGTAATCTCTGAGCTTTGTTCTTCTCTTCAAACATTAGTTGTTCAACAGTAGCCTAGAAAAGATGAATTTTGAGAGAGGATTAATTCCACAGCAGCAGAGTTCCAAAATTACATAGGAACTTGACTATAGCAATTTGTAAGGGTTTTGTTTGCATGTTTTCTTCTGGTCCTGGGAATTGAACCCAGGGCCTCCTGCATGGTAGAAAAGCATTCTACCAGTGAGCTATATTCCCAACCCTTTCAACTACTAGAGCAGAGAGCTGGATATTTCTGTATGCCATTAGTCTATTATCTCCCTCACTCCCCACCCCTAACTTATATAGCTGAGGACCCTGAACTTCTGGTGCTCTGCTCCATCTCCTGAGTGCTGGGATTACAGAGGTGCACCATCACACCCAATATGTTTTCTCTGCTTGCAAACAAAAATATTATTTTAAAGTTCTGAGTAAATATGCCCCATGAAGTTGCAACTGAGTATGAAAGCCTTTCTAAAGATAAGCAGGTAGGGCTAGAGAGATTGCTTAGCAGTTCAGGAGCGTGCATGTGAAGCCAAAGAACCCAAGTTCGATTCCCCAGGATCCACATAAGCTAGATGCACAAGGAAGCACGTGAGTCTGGATTTCATTTGCAGTGGCTAGACACTGCATCTCCTCTTGCTCTACTTGCAAATTTAAATTTAAAAAAAAAGATTTTAATAGATAAGCCGCTAATGAACAACACAGCCTTAATAGTCTGACCACAGTTAGGCAACTTCCTCCACAGTTAGCCACCAAAACTTTTGTTCTCACTGGACATAATGGAAGTAATCAAAAAATCTGGTTTAGTAAAATTTTACATAGGGTTTGGTATGTTGGTTCTCCAAGATAAGGGCTCGTTCTAGCCCAGGCAGACCTGAAATTCACTCTGTAGTCTCAGGATGGCCTCAAACTCAGTGATCCTCCTACCTCTACCTCCCAAGTGCTGGGATTAAAGGTATGTACCACCACACCCTGCTAATATTTTCAGTGTAGTTTCTCTTTTATTTTTTTCCCCAGGGCTGGGGATTGAACCTAGTGTCTTGTGCATGCTAGGCAAGTGACCAACTGATCTAACACTGAACTATACCCCAACCCTTTTTTTTTGTTCTAGGCAGGCCTGGAGTTCACAATCCTCTTAAGTAGCTGGGATTGCAAGCCTGCATTATCAAACCTAGCTCAAAGTAGTTTCTGAGTGTTACCTAAACTAGGTACAATGTTTGCTAATCTTCTACTGCCTAAGGCTACTAAAGCCTACGACCCATGCCTCCAGAGCTAGCAGAATGAAGACTTGAATCAACATTCAGAGTATGACTGCAAAGCAGCAACATTTTGTCTCTAAATAAATGAGATCTATATAGCATATAGATAGCCTTGTTTTCATTTATTTATTTATTTATTTATTTATTTATTTATTTATTTGAGAGCACAGACACAGAGAGAAAGACAGATAGAGGGAGAGAGAGAGAATGGGCACGCCAGGGCTTCCAGCCTCTGCAAACGAGCTCCAGACACGTGCGCCCCCTTGTGCATCTGGCTAATGTGGGACCTGGGGAACCGAGACTCGAACCGGGGTCCTTAGGCTTCACAGGCAAGCGCTTAACCGCTAAGCCATCTCTCCAGCCCAGCCTTGTTTTTTTAAATAACCAACAAATATAATCACCTTAGCAGCAGTCTCTTTCTTTATCTGTTCTTCCAAGTTGACCTTTATTTCTTGGAGACTCTCGAGCTGTTGTGACTTCTCTCTTAATGTAGATTCCAACTAAGAAATCAAAATGAAAAGCTGAAACTCACAGAAAAGCTGTAGGTCATAGCACACTGCTTAGAGAAACATGTAGCCTAGAGCATCATGCCCTAACTTGGGCCTTGCCCTTGGCTATGCCTGGAATGCCTTCCTAATGTTTAACATGTGGGTTCAGTTTATTCCTCCAGACCTAATCTTTCACTAACCACTTATTAGGTATCTACTGTATTCTAATCCAAAATCCTGGAGATGGAGAAACAAAGGCATAAAAATAGCACATAAGGGCTGGGCAGATGGCTTAGCAGTTAAGGCATTTGCCTGCAAAGCCAAAGGACCAAGGTTCGATTCCCCAGGTCCCACGTAAGCCAGATGCTCAAGGTGGTACATACGTCTGGAGTTCATTTGCAGTGGCTGGAGGCCCTGGTTTGCCCATATTCTTTCTCTCTCTCTCTCTCTCTCTCTCTCTCTCTCTCTCTCTCTCTGTGTGTGTGTGTGTGTGTGTGTGTGTGTGTGTGTGTGTGTTTCCCTCTTGCTCTCTCAAATAAATTTTTAAAAATAGCATTTAATTCTGCTTTAAAAAATCAGGAAGTGTTTTCTAGAAGAAATGATGTTTGGTGTGTGTGTGTGTGTGTTTCACTGGAGATTAAACTTGGATCTTACACATGCTAGGCAAGTGCTGTACCACTGAGCTGTATCTCCAGCTCTCTACATTTTGAGACAGGGTCTCATTTTATCACCCCAACTATCTCTTAAACTTGTTCTATAACTCAATCAGGCCTTGAACTTGGAATACTTTTTTTTATTTTATTTATTTTTCTTTTTTCTTTTTAATTTTTAAATTTTTATTAACATTTTCCATGATTATAAAAAAATATCGCATGGTAATTCCCTCCCTCCCCCACCCCGACACTTTCCCCTTTGAAATTCCATTCTCCATCATATTACCTCACCATCTCAATCATTGTACTTACATATATACAATATCAACCTATTCAGTACCCTCTACTTTTTTTATTTTATTGAGTGAGAAAGGCAGAGAAGACAGAATGGGTGTGCCAGAAAATTCAGCCACTGCAAATGAACTACAGGGAATGTGCACACTCTTGTACACATGTGCAACATGGTATGCTTATATCAATATGTGTCTGGCTTATGTAGGATCTGGAGATTTGAACATTAGTTCTCAGGCAAGCCAAATACTCTTGCCTCAACCTCCTGAAAATTTAGGATTATGGCACTTCACTAACAGGCAAAGACAGCTCATTTGACTCTGAAGTTTTAGTCAGGCATGGTGGTTCACACTTACAATCTCAGCACTTGGGAGGCTGAAGTAGGAAGATCACCATGAATATAAGGACAGCTTGGGCTACTGAGTTAGTACAAGGTCACCCTGGGATAAGTGAAATACTGTCTCAAAAAAAATTTTTTTTTAGGGATGCCTTGTGAGGCAAAGAGATCTCTGCACAAAGGACTATGGGCCTGCTCCTCCCATACATGAAGGGAACCCATGGAAGTGTTTCAAAAAGACTGAAACAGCTTGGTTTCAATTTAAAGAGGCCATAGTTCATAGGCAAGGAAACAAGGACTATTACAATAGGCCAGGTGGACATGCAGTATGAATCAAAATAGTGGCTGTGGAGGGAAAGATGAGATGCATCTGAACCCTGGTTATTTTTCTTTTAGCAGTGCTAAACAAGTTCTCTAATACTGACCCAGAACATTGGGCATCTTTGAGTGCAATCGCTACGGAGACCTCTACAGTAGATGATCCTGGGAAAATAGAAGTATCTGGAAGGCCAGGCAGAGGAAAGCACTTTTCCAAGAACCTTAGCAAACAAATGATGATGAAGGAGTTTAACCCAAAAAGACAGCTGGTCATTTCTTTTGAAAGACAAGGTCTCCTTTGTAGCTCAGGCTAGCATCATCCTCAGATCCTTAGCATCCTGAGTGCTAGGATCATAGGCATGTGCCACCACTTACTTTTCCATCTCAGTGGAAGACAACTGGGCATGTTTGTATAATTAGTAAAGAAGTAGGCACTGGAAAAATGGCTCAGCAGTTAAGGCACCTGCACACATGCGTCTGGAGGAATGGAAGAGGCATATGTCCAGACAAATGAAAGTCAGCCAGGACTACAAGGACATGCTGGCAGCATCAGCATCTGAATACCAGGCCTAATCCAGAATTGGGCAATAGTTGAGTGAAGACAGCAAAGAGGAAGAATTAGGGGACATGAGAGTCTACATAGGATGCCAGCTAAAGAGGGAAATACTAAGATGCAGCTTAGGGAGAAAGAAAGCAAAGTTATGAGGAAGTTGCTGGGGAAAGTGCAGGGACCCGTGGCAGTGAGGACAGACATTGGGGTCAAAGAATGAAAGGCTGGAGTGACATCAGAAGGGCAAGGTATAGCCAGCAGTATGGAAACCTGGGCAGTATAGACATGAAGGCCTTTGATTAAGGTCAAGGCCAGGGAAGAGTGTGGATCATCTGCAAGAGGACTTGAAGCCAGGTCAGGAAATAGTTTGTGGACATGTTTCCATAGCAGTGTTGAACACATCATGTTATAACCATCCCACATCAGGCTACAGATGCACTTTCATCACCTTTATGCTTCTGCTTGTAACATAAGGCCTCACAACATTGCAGTCTCAGTAAACATCCTCTATCATTATCCCTGTAGTCCCACTAGACCAAAGTTTCTTAAAGACAGGGACTGCTTCAGCTATTTTTTATTTCATGTCTCTAGCACAGTAGGATTCCATAAAGGCACTGACTGATAAAAGAATTAAATTCAAACCCATGACTCACCTGTATTTTTTCGACTTTTATTCTTTCTGATTCAGCTTTTAGACTAGAAATGGAAGCTAGGAGAAAAGAAAGAAATATTAGCAAAATTTATTATTTACACATGCTACAAACAAACATACATGCACCAATTTCTGTGTTAAGCTTACATTGGGTGTCTTAAGAATTAAACTTGGGTGAGCAGGCTTTGCAAGCAAGCACCTTTAGCCTCTGAACCATCTTACCAGATCCAAAATTTATTACTTTGCATTTCTTTTCTTAAAATAGCCCCAAAGGATTCAAATGTTATATACTGAGTATGGAGGAAAGAGCTGTTAATGCATCAAAGACCAAGTGTGTATGTTAGTAATAGCCAAAGACAGACCATCTGGACTCCTAAACGGGCAATGAGGTTTTGGGGTTTTTTTTTTTTTTTTTTTTTTTTTTAAATTCCAAATTACTGGATATATCTGAACATGTGGAAAAATAAGCTAGGTTATCTCCTATACTTTTCTGGAAAGTTTTATTTACTAATTCTAAACTACATCACTTTTATCTTCACCTATTTCTTCCTTGCAGTTTTCTATTTCTAGTTGCAGAGTTTCCTCGAGGTTTTCTTTTAAACACTGTTCTGCTTGTATCTGCTCTTTTAGGAAAAGTATTTCAGCCTTCAGCTTCTCTTCCATGTGGTCAGCTGATGTCCGCACATGGATGATGTTCTCACGGTACTTTAACACCAGCTCCCGGAGCACCTGGATTCAAGAAAAGAAGTTGTGAGGGGGAAAGAAACTCAAAATTTTTAACAATCAAAATTTCACATGTTTCAAGTAATTCAAAACTCAAGACTTTGAACTTTAAACTACATACTGCTTTGAAAAACACATGCTTTGTCATATTAACATGTAATCTGTTTCAGCCAAAAATATATTGTGAGCTATATCATTCTACCTCAGAACTTTCATGGGTTGGGGGTATGGCTCTATGGGTAAAGTGCTTGTATTAGCATACACACCTAAATCTCGATTCCTAGTACCCAAGTGAAAATGCTGTGCATGGTGGTATGCACCAGTGATACCAGCACACCAGGGAGGTAAAGGCATAATCCCTGACGTTCACTGGCTAGCTAACCTAACCAGTCTAGCCATTTGGGGGAGCTCTAGGTTTAGCAAGAGACTCAGTCTCAAAGAACTAGGTACAGAGCGATATAGGAAGACATCTAACATCCACCTCACTTTTTTTTCTTTCATAATTTCATTGGTACTAAGGAACAGTACACAGACAGTTCAATTGTAAACAAGTCTTAACACACATACCAAAAATCTAAAGTCTGGGTATTGTTTCTTTAAAGTCATTCCAGTGACACCCTGCTTCAATCTTGGAGGCATTTTTCCTTAAGAGGCTCTCATGTACAAGCATCTTTAGATGCTCACAATCTCTGCTCAATTCCCACTGCTTCACAATATAGTATACATAATGCAAACATAAATTTTTCATATTTCACAGTACATGATCAAAATTATTAGAACACTAGACTACTGTGACCAGAGATGGCACAGAGGCACACAATGCTGACACTGCCGTGAACAAGGAGTGTTGTTGTGGGTTTCGTTTCTTTTGTTTTTAAGGAAATGGCTCTTTAAAAACACAGACTAAAGTGTGGGGGGGGGGATTAACATGGGATTTTTTTATAATCATGGAAAATGCTAATAAAAATTTAAAAAAATAAAAATAAATAAATAAAATTTAAAAAAAAACACAGACTAGGAGTAATTGAAAATATTCAAATGTATTAAATGTACAAAGGTGACTCCAAATTGCCATTTGGTATGCTTTGTACTGTAGGACATAAAACTAACCCCCATCTATGCAACGTTAAGCTGACACCCAAGACAGTCAAAGCCTCCCATAATTCCATACCCACTATTTTATGGTTGTGCCAAAAAAATAAACAACCGGCAAATGATTTTACCTCTTTTCTTTAAAAAAAAAAAGTCATTTACACTTAAAAAATGGGATGGTGGGAGAGGTGGGCTGGAGAGATGGCTTAGCCGTTAAGCACTTGCCTGTGAAGCCTAAGGACCCTGGTTTGAGGCTCAGTTCTCCAGGATCCACATAAGTCAGATGCACAAGGGGCGCATGCATCTGGAGTTCGTTTGCAGTGGCTGGAGACCTTGGTGTGCCCATTCTCTCTCTCTCTCCCTCCCTCCCTCCTTCTTTCTGTCACTCTCAAATAAATAAACAACAACAACAACAACAAAGGGACAAGGCCAGGCATGGGTGACACACACCTTTAATCCCAGCACTCAGGAGGCAAAGGCAGGAGGATCGCCATGAGTTTGAGGCCACCCTGACACTACAAAGTGAATTCCAGGTCAGCCTGGGCTAGAGCGGAGACCCTATCTCAGGCAAAAAAAAAAAAAAGGAAAAAAGAAAAAGAAACATGGTGTGTGGGGACAAGGTGGGATCCCCTCCTTTTAAAAAATGTTTCTAGAGCTACTAAAAAACTTGCATTTACAAAACAATTGATAAAAATATTTCTGTGGCTTATTCCAGAAGGGAGACAGGGAAAAACTGATGAATATGGTGGATGACTGGTCAGACTTGGCTCCTTTCTCTTCCACTTCCTCAGAGGCTGGACCCTCTTCGCTCTTTCAACTCTCCACCCTCCTCAGGTAGGTCTTCTTTAGTCTCCTCCTTAGTCACTCTGGCCTGCTTGCCCTTTGCTCCCCTCTTCCCTTCTGCTTGTACTTTTTTGTCTGAAGATTTATCCTTTCCCACTGCTTTCTATGAGGCCTTGCTTCTACTTTTGCAGGTGCTGGTTTTGTGGACATCCTGGCTGACCTGCACTTGGGCTCATCCTTCACTACACCTTAGGCCCAGCTGACCTTCCTCTTCGGCATCTTGATGGCATATGGGGGTCGGGAGGCGTGCAGATGCTGTGGGCCTAAGCAAGAAAAGCTTCCTGAAGTTACACTGTCTGGCCACCCTAGTGGCTAGGCCACCTCACTTTTAAAATTTTTGTTTATTTTTGTTTATTTATTTGAGAGCAACAAAGACAGTAAAAGGCGGAGAGAGAAAATAGGCGCACCAGGGCCTCCAGCGACTGCAAACAAACTCCAGATGCATGTGCCACCTTGTGCATCTGGCTTACACGGGTCCTGGGGAATGAAACCAGGGTTCTTAGGCTTCACAGGCAAGAGTTTAATTACTAAGCCATCTCTCTAGCCCCACTTTATTTTTAAAAACCTGAGAACAGCTGGGCGTGGTGGCACACACCTTTAATCCCAGTACTCGGGAGGCAGAGGCAGGAGGATTGCTGTGAGTTCGAGGCCAGCCTGAGACTACACAGTGAATTCCAGGGCAGCCTGGGCTAGAGACCCTATCTCGAGGGAAAAAAAAAAAACAAAAACCTGAGAACAAGCTGGACAAGAATGGACAAGCATTCCTATGGCAAGATTGGAGATAGGAGAATCCCTGAGAGCCTGTAGACCCAAACACAGCTATGAACAGTGTGCGCATGCACGCACACATGAGACAGAGATTTAAAAACAACAAAGTCCACAGCTATAACGTAGGAGGGGGAGCAAGACAGTGGTAGAAACGGAGCAAGTACAAGTTGTTACTAATGGGATTCTTTTTCTCCTCTTTTTAAAAAACTTTTCTTTTTTTTTAAATTTATTTATTTGAGAGCGACAGACACAGAGAGAAAGACAGATAGAGGAAGAGAGAGAGAATGGGCACGCCAGGGCCTCCAGCCACTGCAAACGAACTCCAGACGCGTGCGCCCCCTTGTGCATCTGGCTAACGTGGGACCTGGGGAACCGAGCCTCGAACCGGGGTCCTTAGGCTTCACAGGCAAGCGCTTAACCGCTAAGCCATCTTTACAGCCCCAAAACTTTTCTTTTTAAAAAATATTTAGTTACACCCCCACTACCAGCTTGGGGCTACCATCCACAATGAGCTTTTGATCAGAGAAACCTACAAGGTTTCCCAAAACAATGACAGTCTTCTGTCAGAGTACTTGATGACCCACCAAAGGTTAGTGGTAAAACCCTATTGCTGAAGACTCCATATGCAGCTGACACATAAAATGGAACGGCATGGCTGGAAGCCAGGAGAGAGTCAGTCCCCAGACAGTCAGCGTGTCTAGTGCCAGAAGGTGCTACATGGGCAACTGGGGGAAATGACCAATATTTGTCCAAGCAACTCATGGTCTAACCTAATTAGCAACAAATAATCTGATGTGATGCCCACACAAGTGCAATAGTGGCACACAGCCATGGTGGGGAACCAACTGCTCTTGGTTTGGCTAACTGATCCCCTCAGTGGTACGAGACCCATAGCTGGAACTGGAAATAAGTCAGAACCATACCCAAACATAAGCCTATTCTCCAATATCAAGCTACCATCAATCATGGGGTACAAGAGGGCCTACACCTATTAAATGCTCTATCAAAAAAGTGTTATCTCAATTTTCCGGGTGCTAACTTACTCTCTGTTGGAGAATCTGCTTCTCTTTTTCAGATAGATGCAGATCCTAAGGAGAGAGCTGCCCCAACATACCTCAAAAGGGGCCCGACTGAAACTAAGGATAATTGGCAAAACAAGCAAGGGTGCTGTTTTCCTGACGAACCGGATACCAGCACAAAGGGGAAGGAGACCAACACAGAGAAAAATCAACTTCTACCAAATCAGAGAGCCAGAGCCTCAGAGGCCCCCAACACCTTAGCACTGAAGCAGACCAAAAATGAACCCAACATGGCTCAGGGAAATTTTGTGGAAGAGGGGGCGGAAAGAATGTCAGAGTCACATGTTGGGGCATGATATGCAGAGACATTTATCGTACCAATAACTGTGGGCTAACTCCACAATGCACAACCCATTTACATCAACAAGTAGGGTCCATTGGGAGGGGGTAGATCATGGATGAGCCTAAACAATGGTACCAAACTGCCTGTATTTGCTGAAAAGAAAACTAATAAATTAAATTTAAAAAAAAATTAGTTATAGGTTGCAGAGATGGCTTAGTGGGTAAGGCACTTGTCTGGAAAGGCTAATGACCAGAGTACCCACATAAAGCCAGAAGGTGGCATGTGTGTGTACTACACAATGCCACATATACTCTCTCTCTACATATACATACAAACACACACACACTGCAGCATGCATGTGCATCTGCACATACATGTGCATGCACTACACATGACACCACATATCACACACACACACTGGCCTTGGCATGCACGTGCACAGACTGTGTATCTGCATGCAAACATGCACACACTACACATGACACCACATATCACACACCACACATACTCTCTCCACACAAATAAATTTATTTATTTATTTTATTTTTTTGGTTTTTCAAGGTATGGTCTCACTCTGGCTCACTCTGACCTAGAATTCACTATGTAGTCTCAGGGTGGCCTTGAACTCTCGGCGATCCTCCTACCTCTGCCTCCCGAGTGCTGGGATTAAAGGCATGCGTCACCACGCCCAGTCACACAAATATATTTAAAAAATCAGACTAAGGATATATTTACAGGCAGAAGGTAGGTAGGTCTGTGGTACACTAAGGGTGGGAATGAAGGGAATAGGAGTAACGGCTAAAAGGCGGGGGATGCTTTTTGAGGTGATGAAAGTACTCAAAAAGTGTAGAGGTGGACACCTATAATCCCAGCACTAGGAGGCAGGGGCAGCATCTTGAATCTGAGGCTAACCTGCACCACATAGTCAGACTCTCTTTCAAAACAAAAACAAATTTTATAACTGACTGGTAGTAGCTGCATTTACCTGTCACTATATTTTTAAAAACTTGTGCCTTTAAAGATTGAATTACTTGGCATATGAATTTAATAAATTTCAATAAAGCTGGTTTTTTTTTTTACTTTTTATGAGAAACATTGGAGCACCAGGGCCTCTACCCACTGTAACTGAACTCCAAACGCATTTGCCGACCTTGTGTGCATGCATAACCTTGTGGATCTGGCTTACGTGGGTTCTGGGAACCTGGGTCCTTAGGCTTTGCAGGCAAGCACCTTAACTGCTAAACCATCTCTCTAGCCCATAAAGGGGTCTTTAAAAAGTAACTTACATCTATTTCACAAAGACATCAAACACACACATACACACATACGAAGGGCATATACTTGTATGAAAAATTTTTTTCTAGCCGGGCATGGTGGTGCACGCCTTTAATCCCAGCACTTGGTAGGCAGAGATAGGACCACCATGAGTTCAAGGCCACCCTGAGACTATATAGTGAATTCTAGGTCAGCCTGAGCTAGAATGAGACTCTACCTGGAAAAAACAAACAAACAAAAAAATTCTTTCCTTTCTTTCTCTCTCTCTCTCTTTTGTTTGTTTGTTTGTTCGTTTGTTTTTCGAGGTAGGGTGCCAGCACACTCAGCTTCCCAATTTTCTTTTTTTGTTTTTTTGAGGTAGGGTTTCACTCTAGTCTAGGCTGACCTGGAATTCACTATGTAGTCTCAGGGTGGCCTCGAATTCATGGTGATCCTCCTACCTCTGCCTCCCGAGTGCTGGGATTAAAGGCGTGCACCACCACGCCCGATTTCTTTCTTCCTTTCTTTCTTTTTTTAAAGGTGGGGTCTCTGTAGGAGTTTACTATGTAGTCTCAGGCCGGTCTCAAACTCACAGCAATCCTTCTGCCTCCTGAGTGTGAAATTAAAAGGTGTGCACCACCATACAAAACTTGTTTATGTTTTTGATAATGAGGGAAATATATTACCTCTATAGTGTCTGGGAGGATGAAGTCTTCTGCTTGCTGTAATGATGCATGCAGGCTATGCTTGCCTTGGAGGCTGTCATTGTCCTTCTGTAACCTCACCAGCTCTTCTGAAACATGTTCCCGTGATTGCATAAGCACTGCCTGAAACAGAAATTGAAGATGAAAAGTAATTCTAGTTTAGTGGTGGTTCACCAGAGAAAAACAAGGCCAAACAAAATGATGTTTGAAGATGGAGGGGTGCACAATAAAGCTGTGCAAAACTTAGGGAAAAAGCAGCACAAAACCTTTTCTCTTTGATTTGCAGACTTAATATACGTTCCACAAGGAGATGGGCAATAAGACAAAGCATTAAGCTCATTCACCAACTTCTTTCCTCCATCTCATAGAACACAGTAGGACCAGAATTCTGGCTCAGTGGAGTTGATGGGCACAATGAACCTACATCAAATAGAGCATGTATTCAAATCAAATCTTCCATCCTGAGCTGGAAAGATGGCTTAGTGGTTAAGTGCTTGCCTATGAAGCCTAAGGACCCCGGTTCGAGGCTCAATTCCCCAGGTCCCACGTTAGCCAGATGCACAAGTGGGCGCACGCGTCTGGAGTTCGTTTGCAGTGGCTGGAGGCCCTGGTGCGCCTCTTCTCTCTATATATCTGCCTCTTTCTCTCTCTGTTCGTTGCTCTCAAATAAATATATAAAAATAAAACAGAAAAAAATCTTCCATCCTTATGACATACATTCAAGCGTGCCATGTAGTAGGGCAAAACAAAAAAGTAATGTCTCCATCATCCATTATACCCATTACCTACACATCTATTCAAACCCAGGGTAAGCATGAACAGGCCAGCAGTCCCCATGCTGCAAACCATCAAAGAAACCTAAAGCTGAATGTGGTGGAGCCTCCTGTGATCCCAGCATAACGGAGCAGAGGCAAGAGGATCAGGATAGCAAGGCCAACCACAGCTGCATGGCAAATTCACAGCCCGTCTTGGCTATATGAGCTCCTTTCTTTTAAACAAAAGGAACTATGCTCAAATCACACAAGTCTTAGGAATGTTATTCCTTTTGTTTTATGTCTGTTGTTGTTGCTGCTATTGCCTTGGTGTTTTTTTTTTTTTTTGTTTCATGACAGCAAGAGAGGAAGAATTAGGACAACAAGACCTGCAACTACTGAAATCTAACCCCAGATGTGTGCGCCACCTTGTGCGCATATGCAACCTTGCACCTGTGTCACCTTGTTCATCTGCCTTCCGTGGGATGTGGGAGTTGAACATCGGTTGTTAGGCTTTGTAGGCAAGCACATTAACCACTAAACCATCTCCCCAGACCTGTTTTGCTTTGAAACAAAATCTCATTGTAGACCAAGATAACCTGGAATCCTTATAACCCAGCCAGGCCTTAAACTCATATTTCAACACCCTGAATACTGGAATTATAGGTACGAGCCACAATACCTAACTAAGAAGGTCATGCTTAAAATGGGACATTCTTGTATTTCTTTTTCTTTTTAAGTATTTTTATTTATTTACTTGGAAGCAGAGAGACAGAAAGGGAGAAGGGGCATGCCAGGGTTTCTTGCCACTGCAAACAAACTCCAGATGTGCATCTGGTTTTACATGGATACTGGGGAAACTGAACCCAGACCTTTAGGCTTTGCAACCAAATACCTAACCCACTGAGCTATCTCTCCAGCCCATTTTCATATTTCTTTGCTTGATAATGTGTAAAACAATTTTAGATATCATGCATTAATTACAAGTTATATCAAATTATTACAGCTAAGTTAAATTAAAACAAAAGTATTTATGCTAATTTTTAATATAAGTAATTTGCTATAAAAGTTTATATACCCAAATGTATACTACTCACTTGGACAACATTCATTTGGCAGCTACTACTAGATAGCAGGTATTTTCTGACCATCAAGAAGAGAGAGACATAAGAGAGATTTTACCCTGGAAAAGTCTAGTAGAGGAGAAAGACAAGTAAAGCAACAAGTACTTCCAGTGTTACAACGCTTTAACAAAGACTGACTCCTACGGCATAAAAGAGCAAAGTAGTACCCGATTAGAAAAGTGATGTCAGGGACAGGGTTAAAGAGTATTCCCCAGGGCTGGGAGATGGCTTAGTGGTTAAGGCAATTGCCTACAAGGCCTAAAGACCTAGGTTTGTTTCCCAAGGACCCATGAAAGCAAGATGCACAAGGTGGGTGGAGGACCTGGCATGTCCATTCTCTCTGTCTTTCCTCCCCCTTCTCAAATAAATAAATATTTTTTTTAATAAAAAAGGAATACTCCCCAGAGAGGATGACAAACAAGCTATATCTTAAAGGACACATGGGCTGTGGGTGAGAAATCAAGATCGTATACACATCTGGCTATGCTTCAATGGCTATTAGGTTGGGCTTTATGATTACTTCCAAGTCACTTAACAACACCTATTAGGATTATAATACCCTTTTGGATAGGAAAAAAGGAAAGGAACAATATATATGTCTTCCTACTTTCCTTCTTCCCTCCCTCCCTCTCTTCCTCCCAATTTTGGGCTTTTTTTTTTTTTTAAATATACAATTTTAGAGAGAGTGAGAGATACAAAAAGATAGAATGGATGTGCTAGTCGGGCATGGTGGCGTACGCCTTTAATCCCAGCACTCGGGAGGCAGAGGTAGAAGGATCAACGTGAGTTCAAGGCCATACTGAGACTCCATAGTGAATTCCAGGTCAGCCTGGGCTAGAGTGAGACCCTACCTCAAAAAAAAAAAAAAAAAAAAAAAAAAGCAAAACAAAAGAATGGATGTGCTAGGCCTCAGCCACTGCAATTGCACTCCACATACTTGCACCACCTAGCATGCATGTGCGACCTTGCACTTGCCTCACCTTTGTGCATCTGGCTGATGTGTGATCTGGAGAGTTGAACATGAGTCCTTAGGCTTTGCAGGCAAGTTATCTAAAAGACAGCTAAGCTATCTCTCCAGCCCTGGGCTGTTTTGTACAATGAAAAATGAAAGGCTAAACCAAAAATAAATTTAAATAGCTACATGAGGAATAGGCTGGAAATAGGAGAAAAGGAAAGGCAGGAAGAGAATTGATAGCTAAACATATGCACTTAAATTTTAGTTTAGTAATCATGCTAAATATTCAGGGGAAAAAAATAAACACAAACAGGAACAAAGGGAGCTGTATATCAAGTTGGTAATTTTTGGTTTTGTTTTCCAAGGTAGGGTTTCACTCTAGTCCAGGCTGACCTGGAATTCATTCACTATGTAGTCTCAGAGTGGCCTCAAACTCACGGTGATCCTCCTACTTCTGCCTCCCTAGTACTGGGGTTAAAGGCATGCACCATCATGCCTGGCTTATGTTGGTAATTTTTAAACACAATTCCCAAACTAATCTCTTAGCCAGGATGTATTCCAACGGCAGAAACAACTACAAGGAAATAATGAGCATTGCTCAGTGTTCACCTAACAGCAATACTGATATTCTGAAAGGCTTTTGTCCCCCATCTTACCAAGTAATCACACTTAACATCACAAATATTGGAGCCACCAATCATTATTGTACCTTCTTTTATGCTGTGGCCATTGAATCATTTCATCTATGAAGAATTCCTTCCAAAATGTCTGACCTTGATTGCATCATGTGGGAACAATTAGACAGACACATTTTCAAAGTCCCAAGCATCCTATAAGGCAACTAACTAGCCAGGATATTAAAAAAAAAAAAAAAATCAATGCCTAAAAAAGTGGGAGTAAGCTGATCCCAGCACTTGTAGGCTGAGGTAGGAGGATCACCGTGAGTTCAAGGCCACCCTGAGACATCACAGTGAATTTCAGGTCAGCCTGAGATAGAGCAAGACCCTACCTCAAAAAAAAAAAAAAAAAAAAAAGTGGGAGTATTGAACTACATTAAAGAAGACTAAAGTGACATGTCAACAAAATGCAGTATGATCTCTCACTAATTACTGTAAAAAAAGGAAAATGATAACTATAAAAAATAACTCAGGCTGGAGAGATGGCTTAGAGGTTAAGATACTTGCCTACAAAGCCTAAGGACCCAGGTTCAATTCCCCAGTACCCACATAAGGTCAGATGCACAAAGTGGCACATGCATCTGGGAATTCCTTTACAGTGGCTAGAACCCCAAGTGTGTCTATTCTTCTTCCTCTACTTACAAATAGAAAAATAACCAAGGAATTTTTAGGACAAGTTTATTTTTTTGGGGGGGGGGGCTTGATTTTCAAGGTAGGGTCTCACTCTAGCCCAGGCTGACCTAGAATTCACTATGTAGTCTCATGGTGACAATCCTCCTATCTCTGCCTCCTGAGTGCTGGGATTAAAGGCCTGCGCCACCATGTCCAGCTAACAAGTTGTATTTTAAGGATGTAATGAGTATTATGGGGCTCAGGAGATGGATCAGGGGGTAAAATGCTTACTGCTCAAGCTGGAGTCCCTGAGTTCAATCCTCAGACCCTATATAAAATCTGGAAGCCATGGCAGGCTTCTGTAAGCCAGCATGCTGACAGTGGTGGTGTGATGGGAGACGACAGGAGTTTCTCAGAATCAGGTGGTACCCAGCAAAGCGAGAGTGCACAAGGAGAAATCCTACCTAAGATGAGGTGGACAGGACCTACCGGCAAGTTGTCCTCTGACCTTCACATGTGTTCTGTGGCATGTATGCACCTTAAATACAAATGAACATGCAAACACACATACATGTGCATGTGTACACAAACACAATAAAATTTAAAAAAATTAAAATGGGGCTGAAGAGAAGGCTCAGCAGCAGTCAAGACATTTGCCTACAACTAAGGACGCAGGTTTGATTCTCCAGTACCCATAAAGTCAGATGCACAAAGTGGCACATGTGTCTGGACCTCATTGGCAGTGGTTAGAGTCCTTGGTGTGCTCACACACATGCTCTCTCCTTCTCCCTCTCCCTCTCTCTCTTCCTGTCACTTTCATTCTCTCTGTTAAATAAATTAATAAAACATTTTTAAAATTTGTTTTAATCTGTTGGGCGTTGCAGCGCATGCCTTTAATCCCAGCACTCGGAGTTTGAGACCACCCGAGACTACATAGTGAATTCCAGGTCAGCCTGAGCTAGTGTGAGCCCCTACATCAGAAAACCAAAAAAAAATTAAAATGATTATTTTGGGCTGGGTGTGATGGTGCAAGCCTTTAATCCCAGCACTGGAGAGTCAGAGATAGGAGGATAGCTGTGAGTTCAAGGCTATCCTGAGACTACAAAGTAAATTCTAGATAAGCCTGGGCTAGAGGAAAACTCTACCTTGAAAAACCAAAAAACAGGGCTGGGAGATGGCTTAGTGGTTAAGGCATTTGCCTATGAAGCCTAAGGACCCGTGTTTGACTCTCCAGATTCCACGCAAGGCAGACAAACAAACGTGGGGCAAGCACAAGGTCACACATGCCCACTAGGTAGTGCAAGCACCTGGTGTGCAACTGCAGTGGGTGAGGCCCTGGCATACCAATTCTCTGTTTCTCTCTCTCTCCCTCTAATTTTAAACAGAGTGAATATTGTGATCATACAGAACATCTTTGTTTTTAGGATATACATGATGAGATTTTTTTCTTTTCAATTTTATTTTATTAACAACTTCCATGATTATAAAAAAATATCCCATGGTAATACCCTCCCATCCCCCACTTTCCCCTTTAAAATTCTATTCTCCATCATATCCCTTCCACATCTCAATCAGTCTCTCTTTTATTTTGATGTCATGCTCTTTTCCTCCTATACTGTGAGGTCATGGGTACCCAGGCCGTTTTGTGTATGGGGGAAGCATGTTGTAAGGAGTCCGTCCTACCCTTCCTTTGGCTCTTACATTATTTCCGCCACCTCTTCTGCAATAGACGCTGAGTCTTGGAAAGTGTGTCAGACATATTACAATTGAACACTCCTGTCACTTCTTTTTAGCAGCATGATCATGCTGAGATATTTAAGCATATCTACACTTTTATTCCAAATAGTTAATCAGAAATAAAATATACATATATAACATAATTAATATAATATAATGTAATATAAAATAATATGTCTATATGTACACAGCAGGAGACTCATAGAGCAAACATAAGAAAATTTGTAATAGGAGAATTGAAGTGAAACTTTTTCAAAGTTGATTCCATAAACTTTCCTGAATGTATAAAACTTTAAAAGAAGAGAAATAAAATAAATAAAGAGAAATGAAAATAAATAAATAGATAAATAAATAAATAAAAGGAAGAGGTGGAGTTAAGATTCTCAACCCTACCACAGTCATTTTCAACAGAACCATTTTTTAATAGAATCAACCAACAAAGTGTCTCCAAGGCAGAGAGGCTTTAAACGATAACAACAACAACAAAATAAAAAAGTGTAAGGAAACAATTCCATCACATACTGGCAACTCAAAGCACTTTGTTACAATTTAACAAATACATTTTGATTTCTACAATGGTCATTCCTGGAAGAGCTGAGTAAGTTGAAGCTAACATGATCATCACAGAATGAACAATTCTGCCATAACTGACTCAGGGACATCAGATACAGGATTTCAACTTTAAAGAAAATGACAAATGCAGCCAGAATGGTGAAGATAAAGGCCTGAGCCTCAAAACTACTTCACAAAGGCTCCTGCCACCTCTTGTTCATGAAGCTCTCTACCTCCACTGAAGTGATAGCCTTCTGGAAGGTTCCCAGGTCCATGATGCTCATAATATATTTGTTTTTCATAAGCCCAGGGAAATAAGGTTATTCTAAGTAATAAGTGTAATTTTTCAAGAACTCTACCACTGGAACTTGAAAGATCAATTCTTTTAGGTTGCATTTTGAACTGAAAATTAAATATTGGTCTTTCATAGCTTATTCTGCTTAGGTTTCCCAAATCAAAAAAAAAAAAAAAAAAAAACTAAAGGTAAAGGTAAAGCTGAGATTAGTATACGATGACAACAAAGTTGGTTTAAAAAGAAATGGTGTCTAAATAATCACATGATCATCTCATTAGACCCAGAAAAGGCATTTGACAAAATCCAACATCCCTTCATGATAAAAGCCTACAGAGACTGGGAATAGAAGGAACATATCTCAATATAATAAAGGCTATTTATGACAAGACTACAGCCAACATATTACTAAATAGGGAAAAAAATGGAAGCTTTTCCACTACAATCAGGAACAAGACAAGGGTGTCCACTGTCCCCATTTTTATTTAATATAGTACAAGAAGTCTTAGCCATAGCAATAAGGCAAGATACACACATAAAAGGGATACAAATTAGAAGGAAAGAGATTAAGTTATCATTATTTGCAGATAACATGATTCTATACATAAAGGACCCTAAAGACTCTACCAGCAAACTGTTAGAGCTGATAAACACCTACAGCAATATATCAGGATACAAAATACATACACAGAAATCAGTAGCCTTCCTATATGCTAACAACAAACACACAGAGGATGAAATCAGAGAATCAATCAGAGAATCACTCCCATTCACAATTGCATCAAAGAAAATAAAGTACCTTGGAATAAACCTAACCAAGGAAGTAAAGGATCTCTACAATGAAACTTTAAAACACTCAAGTGAGAAATTGCAGAAGACACTAGGAAATGGAAAAACATCCCTTGTTCCTGGATCGGAAAAATCAATATTGTGAAAATGGCAATCTTACCAAAAGCAATCTACACAATTACTGCAATCCGAATCAAAATTCCAATGGATTCTTCACGGAAATAGAAAAAACAATCCAAAAATTCATCTGGAATCACAAAAAACCTCGAATATCTAAAATAATATTGAGTGACAAAAATATGGCTGGTGGTATCACCATACCTGATTTTAACCAGTACTACAGAGCCATAGTAACAAAAACAGCATGGTACTGGCACAAAAGCAGATATGTAGATCAATGGAACAGAATAGAGGACCCAGATGTAAGTCCAGGTAGCTATAGCCACCTGATATTCGATAAAAATGCCAAAAATACTCATTGGAGAAAAGACAGCCTCTTCGGCAAATGGTACTGGGAAAACCGGATATGTATCTGTAGAAGGATGAAAATAGATTCTTCTCTCCATGCACAAGAATTAAGTCCAAATGGACTAAAGACCTTAACATCAGACCTGAAACTGCTAGAGGAAAAAGTAGGGGAAACCCTTCAACATATTGGTCTTGGCAAAGACTTTTCTGAATATAACCCCAATTGCTCAGGTAATAAAACCACAGATTAACCACTGGGACCTCATGAAATTACAAAAATTTTGTACGGCAAAGGATATTGTGAATAAAGTGAAGAGGCAACTTACAGAATGGGAAAAAAATCTTTGCTAGTTATATATTTGATAGAGGATTAATATCTAGGATATACAAAGAACTCAAAAAATTAAATAACAAGAAATCAAACAAGCAATTAAAAATGGGCTATGGAAATAGACAGTTCTCAAAAGAAGAAATACAGGTGGCATATAAGCATCTAAAAAAATGTTCTACATCCCTAGTCATCAGGGAAATGCAGATTAAAACTACTTTGAGATTCCATCTCACTTCTGTCAGATTGGCTACCATCATGAAAACAAATGACCATAAATGCTGGTGAGAATGCAGAAAAAGCAGAACCCTTCTACACTGTTGGTGGAAATGCAATCTGGTCCAGCCATTGTGGAAATCAGTGTGGAGGTTCCTGAGACAGCTAAAAACAGATCTACCATATGACCCAACTATAGCACTCCTAGGCATATATCCTAAGAACTCATCTCATTACCTTAGATACACTTGCTCAACCAGGTTTACTGGTGCTCAATTCACAACTGCTGGGAAATAGAACCAGCCTAGATGTCCTTCAACTGATGAGTGGATAATGAAGAGAGGCACATTTATACAATGGAGTTCGACTCAGCAGTAAAGAAATATGAAGTTATTAAATTTGCAGGAAAATGGATGGATCTGGAAAGGATTATACTAAGTGAGGTAACCCAGGCCCAGAAAGCCAAGTGTCGCATGTTCTCTCTCATATGTGGATCCTAGGTACAGATGATTGGGCTTCCATGTGAGTAGGAAGAAAACTCAGTAGCAAGGGCCAGTAAACTAGAAAAGAATATAAAGGGAAAAGAAAGGAAGGGAAGGGTTACTTAATAGGATGGTATTGTATATATGTAAGTAGAAGAATAGATTAATGGGGGTGAAAAGGCCCAAGTGAGGTCAGGGGAAGAGACTGAGTAAAGGAAAAGGAGGAGGGAGGGCTAATCAAAATCTAAGAGGATATAAATAAATCATATGGAATCCTATCTTTTTGGACAATGGAAGACTCAGGAACCAGATTGTTGCTAGAAAATTTTTAGTGCCAGGGATGGAATACCTTCCAGTAGTTTTTGGCCAGGGAGGTCCCTGATGCCCCCAAAACATTATAGGCCATTGCTGAGGCCCTTGGTTTCCCACCAGGAATCAATGGTAAGACCCAATTGCTGAAGACTCCATATACTTGGGTTGCAAGGCCACTGAGAAATCCTGCTGGAACGGAGCTGTTAACCTCCCCCATGTAGACCAGCTGACAGAAAGCTGGAAGAAGCCATTCTGCATGCAGTTCAGTGGGAGAAAGAGAAATCACCAGTGAAGATACTCCACAGTGGACACTGCAAGCCTTATATTTGGCCAGTCAGGCCAAATGAGCCAATGGGTGCAAATAGTGGCACATCTGTCATGGTGGAACCCAACTGCCCTCTAATTAAACTGGAGGCCCGTTTCATGGGAGGGAATACATCCCTGGTACTGAAAACCTAAAACGGGTAGTCATCAGCCCTAGAGGTGTAACACCTGCTGCTGTCTGGATAAATGTATATACTAGACTTATCAAACTGCCCAGTAAGCACTTCTCTTAATGTTCATACCCTTATATTAATGCTACTCTCATGTTTAGTAGAGAATCTTCTTTTCAGATGGCAGTGACCTTGGGATGACTCAGAAGGTATCATGGTCCTGGAAAGAACTAGCCGAAGTGCTCAATACTGTAATATCTCTATCACACCTTCCAAGGCTCAGGGTCTAATGCGGAAGAGGTGGTGGAAAGAATGTAAGAGCCAAAGGAAGGGTAGGACTCCTTACAATGTGTCCCCCCCAGACACAAAATGGCCAGGATATCCATGGCCTCACAGTCTGACACTACCTACACAAGACCATCATAAGAGGAGGAAAAGATCATGACATCAAAATAAAAGAGAGACTGATTGAGAAGGGGAGGGGATATGATGGAGAATGGAGTTTCAAAGAGGAAAGTGGGGGGAAGGAGGGTATTACCATGGGACATTTTTTATAATCATGGAAGTTGTTAATAAAAATTTGAAAAAAAGAAAAAAGAAATGGTGTCTGTACAGTATCTTATCCACCCACTAATGTTCTATAGAACATTAAAAAATAAACAATAAAATTAAACAATAAAAGAATGTAACAGTAACCACTTGCAGCAGAAATTAAGCTGTATTTATTGTAGATGACCTCAGAATAGAACAAATTGATTCCAGGTCAGCCTGAGCTAGAGCAAGACCCTACACCAGAAAAAAAAAAATTAATTAAATTAAAACAATAAAATAAAATGGTAACTTACCATCTGCTCCTGAACATCTCTCTTTGCCTGGGAAAAGCCTTGTTGTAACTCTTCAAGTAACACCTCAGATGCTTGAGCTCTTAGGACAAGTGCAGAGATCTGAACAACAAAAACAACAAAAAAATGCATACATGGAAAATATACAGTTAGCAAACTGGTTATCAGAAACTAACACTGCCATTTCATTACTGCATGTCTACAACTGGTGTTTTCTACTTCACAGACAGAAACCACTCATGTCTCATTCAACAGATATGTGTGCATCTGCCATATGCCAAGCCTTTCAGATAACCTGGGCATTACTAAAGCCTAAATCCAATGCTGCCACACACCAACAAATAGTAGTAATTAGTCCTTTAAAGGTGAGAACCACACAGACAGGTTAAATAGTATTTTTAAGTGGCTAAAAATATTGAAACCCTGGGGCTGGGCACCTGGCTCAGTGGTTAAAGATTTTTGCAAGCCTGCTCATGACCTGAATTCTATCCTCAGTGCCCATATAAAGCAGGACACAAAGGGGAACATGTGCCTGTAATCCCTACATGCCTGTAGCAACTGGAAGCCAAGCCAGGAGAACTGGGAGGCTGGCAAGTAGCAACAGCAAGAGAGACTCAAGTCTCCAAAAGGTAGAAAGAGAGAACACTCAAGGTTGTCCTCGGATCTCTCCATGCACAACATGGCCCAGGTATGCCATCCACACACAGCATACACAGATATACACACAATACACACACACATATAAATAAATGGCTAAATAAACAATAAAAAAGAAAAATTCTAACAATTGGAAGCTTAATTTTTTAAAAAAGCATACCTGTAAAATAAATGAATGGGAACTAGCCACAAGCATCTAGTGGTAGTGAAAAGTAACACATACACTATTAAAGTTACATAACTCTAAACTCATTTGAATTAGTTTTAATATTCCTGGGCTGGGAACTTTGAAAATTGATGATTCACATACAAAAACTATAATATGAATAGAAATTTTGTCAGGGCTGGGCATGGTGGTGTATGCCTTTAATTCCAGCACTCAGGAGGCAGAAGTAGGTATATCTCTATGAGTCCAATGCCACTCTGAGACTACATAGTGAATTCCAGGTCAGCCTGAGAAAGAAAATTAGACCCTACCTTGAAAAACCAGTAATAATAATTTTGTCTAAACATTTTTACATATTTTTCATTTAATTAATTTGAGAGAGGGGAGAGAGGGAATGGGCACATCAGGACCTCCAGCCTCTGCAGATGAGCTCCAGGTGCTTGCACCACCCAGTGAATCTGGCTTTTACATATATACTGGGGAATCAAACCTGGATCTTTGCAAGCAAGCACCTGAACCACTAACCCATCTCTATAGCCCTTGTCTAAACATTTTAAAAACAACTATTAATTCACAGCAGTTCTTCTACCTGTGCCTCCCAAGTGCTAGGATTAAAGGTGTGTGCTACCATGCCTGGCTTTTATTCAGCTTTTCTAATCTCAATAGCTTGGTTCCTGTCACCTAATATGCCACTATAGAAGTAGAATTCTGACAGTAGCTGTGAATTTGAGACTACCCTGAGACCACATAGTGAATTCCAGGTGAGCCTGGACTAAAGTGAAACCCTACCTCAAAAAAAAGAAAAGAAAAGCTGGATAAAAACACGAAATATGTGCTGAAGAGATGGCTCAGCAAGTGGGAGTGCTAGTCGTGCAAGCAGGAGGGCCTGAGTTCCATACACACACACATATAACCAAGTAAAAAGCCATGCATGGCTATGCATGCCTGAAACCCCAGTGTGGAGGTGAACAGAGCCAAGAGGCTCTATTGCTTGGCAAGTCTCAAGAAAATACAGTGGGAGAGTATTAGATGAGGATACTTGATCTCCTCTGACATCCACACGCATGTGCACAGGGCATGCATATGTATATACACCACATACACACCCACTAAACATAACGTATAATGTATCTTTTGGAGGTACTGGAGAACTAACAAAGCAAAAAGGAATTGCAGAGTAGGAACCAAGACATGTAGAGTAGAACAGTATTTAAAACGGCTCTTTTTAAAAAATTATTTATTTGCATTATGTGTGTATGGGCAGTGGTGCACAAGGGTCTCTTGCCTCTGTGTACAAATGTCAGATGCTTGTATCACTTTTCCACTTTTGGTATCTGCTTTACATACAGACCAGCTTTGTAAATAACCACTTTTAACCATGGAGCCATCTCCCCAGGCCCCCAAACAGTTCTTTAGAAGCAAATGCAGGACTGGGGAGCTGGCTCAATGGTTAAAACACTTGTTAGAAAACCCTGCCAACCCGGGTTCGAGTCCTCCATACCCACGCAAAGTGGTGCATGCATCTAGAGTTTGTTTGAAGTAGCAAGAGGCCCAGGCTTCTCTTCTTTCTCATTCTCTCTCTCCCCTTGCAAATAAATAAACTATTTTTCCAACACCTATAAGCACGTGGCACATGCCTTTAATACCAGCACTTGGGAGGCAGAGGTAGGAGGATTGCCGTGAGTTCAAGGCCATCCTGAGACTATATAGTGAATTACAGGTCAGCCTGGGCTAGAGTGATACCCTACCTCAAAAAAACAAAAATAAAAAAAGCTAGAAGCATATGCAAATTCCAAAGAAAACAGATGTAACAAAGAGCCAAGCAGGGTACTTGAACATCCAAACTAGGGCGCAAAGTAAAGCATTCAGAATCCACCAAGCAAACAACTGGCACTCTGAGTTGGGTCCACATAGGACCACATTTGAGGAAGGGAACAATTAAATAACTTCGTGCTCATAACTATGTAATCTCAACCCCTGTAATGGCATTAAAATAATTCAAGGCTGTGAGTACCACTAGCAGCTTGCCACTCATAAGGAAAACATCATCATCTTGGGCTTTTTAAAAATAATATACAAGCCAGGCGTAGTTGCACTGCCTTTAATCCCAGTACTCAGGAGGCAGAATTAGGAGGATCACCATAAGTTTGAGGCCACTCTGAGACTACATAGTTAATTCCAGGTCAGCCTAGGCCAAAGTGAGGCTCTACCTTGACCACGCCCAAAAATAAATAAATAATAATGTACAACCGTTAAATACACACATAAAGGTATTTTTTAAAATGACAATACAAACAAATCTACAATGAATCTAGATATGTGAGTTATTAGATACTTGACCTATTTGGCTTAAAAGACTAAATACGGGAGGGCCAAATACTTAGAAATAATGGATAATAATAACCAAATGTGAAAAAAAAATCAATTGTCTAAACTAAAATTAGATGGCTAGGTTTATAGGTAAGATATATTTAAAGAAAAAAATAGTAAACTGAAAGACACTTTTCAAGAAAATAACATAAGAAAAATAGTGGAAAATATAGAAGTAAAATTGAATGGCATATAGATGCAGTGAAGTCTAATTGTCAATAAACAGCTGACAAAATAATGGCTATGGAAATGCCTACTGAAACTGAAAAAAGAAAGCTATGCAACAACCTCATAGATGGATACAACACATAAGTACATGTGTCCACCAAAAGATATGTACACGGACATTCATAGATAACTTGCTATTGCCAAAACTAGAAATAGCTAAATGTTTGGATAAACAATTGTATATCCACACAAAAGAAAATTCAAAGCATTTAAAATACTGCCAACATAGAGAACGGTATGGATGAATTTCAGAAATATAATGACAATCCAAATATAAACACAAAAAGCTACATAATGTATGATTGCAGCTATACAAAGTTAGGAAGTGAGTAATAGCCAGATAGTGTTGGAAACTCAGAAGCAAAGTTACCTTTATGTACCATCAAGAAGGGTACATTCTAACCAAGAAGGGCATACATGTACAAGAGATGATATGAACCTTTGTCAGAGTGATGATCACCTTGGTAAAATTTCTCAAGCTATACTCTTGCAATGTGTCACTTTCTAAGTGCATATTTCAGTAAAACAAGCTCCAAAGGAGCCACAATAACCAAGAACTTTCCAACTGTGATTATAAGACATCTAATAAGAAATTCAACCCATTCTCTCTCTCTCCCTCTATCTGTCTTTCTCTGTCTGTCGCTCTAAAATTAATAAATAAAAAATTTTTTTTAAAAAAAAGGGCTGGAGAGATGGCTTAGCGGTTAAGCGCTTGCCTGTGAAGCCTAAGGACCCCGGTTCGAGGCTCGGTTCCCCAGGTCCCACGTTAGCCAGATGCACAAGGGGGCGCACACATCTGGAGTTCGTTTGCAGAGGCTGGAAGCCCTGGCGCACCCATTCTCTCTCTCTCCCTCTATCTGTCTTTCTCTGTCTGTCGCTCTAAAATTAATAAATAAAAAATTTAAAAAAAAAAGAAATTCAAAAAATCCTAAAAAAGATGAATATGACGAAAATATACCTAGCACAATAAAACTCCTAAAATCAAGACAGAAATACCATCTTTAAAGTAGCCAGGGGGCAGGGGATGACATTTTTATTTTCAAAGAAGAGACACCTGACTTCTCATTGAAATAAAAATTACAATAATATATAATATAATGTGTGTATATATATACATGCATATATATATATATATATATATGCATGTATATATATACACACACACTCACACACACACATACACACACACACACATATGGTTGGAGATGACTTAGTGATTAAGGTGCATGACTACAAAGCCAAAGGACCAAGGTTCAATTCCCCCGAACCCATGCAAGACAGATGCACAAGGTGGCACATGCATCTGGAGTTCATTTGCAATAGTGCCCATTCATTCTCTCTCTCTTTCTCTCCACCTTTTCCCCTCTCTCTCGCTCTCAAATTAAATAAATAAAAATTAAAAGGCAGCTGGGCGTGGTGGCGCACACCTTTAATCCCAGCACTCAGGAGGCAGAGGTAGGAGGATTGCCATGAGTTCGAGGTCACCCTGAGACTACATAGTGAATTCCAGGTCAGCCTGGGCCAGAGTGAGATCCTACCTCAAAAACCAAAAACATAAATAAATAAAAGGCTAAAATAACCCAAGATATTTTTTTAAAAAATTCATGGAAGTCAGAAGCAATGGAGTATTAACTTGAAAGAAAACATAACCACTAAGAATTTTACGCCTGACCAAAGTGTTCTACTTGAATGCAAGTGGAAAGAAAAAGGTATCTGTGATAACATAAACAAGAGAACTAAGGCTTCTGCTCTTGCAACAATTTAAAGACTCTGAAAAGCAGTCAAAGCAGCTCAAGCAGAGAGGAAAGCCAAACCAGAAGATGTTATGCACAAAGGAGTGAGGACCCTGGTTTGGTTCTTCTTCTCCCCCCACCCGCCCATTTTTTTTTTCCCTTATTTAACCTTTTGTTGAATTATGTTTTTTTTTTTAATTTTTTATTTATTTATTTGAGAGGGACAGACACAGAGAGAAAGACAGATAGAGGCAGAGAGAGAGAATGGGCGCGCCAGGGCTTCCAGCCACTGCAAACGAACTCCAGACGCGTGCACCCCCTTGTGCATCTGGCTAACGTGGGACCTGGGGAACCGAGCCTCGAACCGGGGTCCTTAGGCTTCACAGGCAAGCACTTAACCGCTAAGCCATCTCTCCAGCCCTGAATTATGTTTTTTAGCCACATTGACCTTAGGGCAGCCTCAGTTGTGAAACTATAGCTGCACAGGAGATAAAATTTCCTGGTCACAGTGCCAGAACAGACTCCCTATGTGCCAGATAGGATAAAGGGTAATGTCAAAGAGGTGAGAAGCTAGAAAAAGTGCCCCTAATTCTGTACATTAGGCAGCAGACTCACCCCTGAGCTCCACTCCACACACAAGGCCAATGCAGCTTAACGAAGGTCTTGAAAGCCGAGCCTGCCTTAGAAAGACTAATACTCAAGGATGAGAAAAGACACCTGGGCCTTGAACACAATCAGGTAGACTACCTCCTATAACAACACAAAACAAAGCACAGCAAAATCACCAACATTTCCTAGACAATTCCAACAGAAATTACAGTCTGAAGATAAAACAGTTACCATTTCCAAGAAGAACGAGGAAAATGTGACTAATTCTCAAGAAGAAAGAAAATTAGCAGATGCCAACCCCATGATGACTCAGGTTGACATTATCAATGACCTTACAGTAGCTATTATAACTGTACTTCATAAAATAAACTCTTGAAATGAATGAAAAATAGCTCATATAAAATGAAATTAAAAGCCGGGTGTGGTGGCACATGCCTTTGATCCCAGCACTCAGGAGGCAGAGGTAGGAGGATTGCATGAGTTCGAGGCTACAGTGAGACTCCATAGTGAATTCCAAGTCAGCCTGAGCTAGGACTGACACCCTACCTCGAAAAACCAAAAAATAAAAATAAAAACATAAAAAGAAGCTAACGAGATGGCTTAGCAATTAAGGAGCTTGCTGGCACAGCCAAAGGACCCAGGTTCAATTCCCCAGTGCCCACATAAAGCCAGATGCACAAGGTGGTACATGCGTCTGGAGTTCATTTGCAGTGGTTAGAGGCCCTGGTGCATCCATTCTCTATTTGTCTGCCCCCCCCTCAAAAATATAAATAAAAAAAAATATATATATATATAAATAAAATATTCTTTTAAAAAAAAAACAAGGTTTACTGGGAGTGTGGCACACACCTTTAATCGCAACACTTGGGAGGCAGAGGCAGGATGATTGCTATGAATTCAAGGCCACCCTGAGACTACATAGTGAATTCCATGTCAGCCTGGGCTAGTGAGACCCTACCTTGAAAAATAAAGAAAATTTAAAAAAGAAAAGAAAAAATGTGCTAAAAACCAGGATTGGCGGGCCGGAGAGATGGCTTAACAGTTAAGCACTTGCCTGTGAAGCTTAAGGATCCTGGTTCGAGGCTCAGTTGCCCAGTACCCACATAAGCCAGATGCACAGGTGGCACATACATCTGGAGTTCATTTGCAGTGGCTGAAGGCCCTGATGTCCCCATTCTCTCTCTCTCTCTCTCTCTCTCTCTCTCACTCACTCTCAAATAAATAAATAAAATTAAAAAAACAAAAACAGGATTGGAGATACAGCTTAATGTTTAAGGCATTTGCCTGCAAAGGCTAAGGACCCATGGTCGACTCTCCAGGTTCCATGTAAGCCAGACGCACAACGTAACACAAGCACAGAAGATCACACATGTGTACAAGATCGCACATGTGCACAAAGTGGCACATGCATCTAAGTTCAATTACAGTGGCTGAAGAATGTAGACTC
The DNA here is from genome assembly GCF_020740685.1 of Jaculus jaculus. Classification (NCBI taxonomy): domain Eukaryota; kingdom Metazoa; phylum Chordata; class Mammalia; order Rodentia; family Dipodidae; genus Jaculus; species Jaculus jaculus. The sequence continues at coordinate 76,210,441 of NC_059110.1, read as the reverse complement.
TTTCAAAGGGGTCTGAGTACTCAAGGAGTGTCCTGTTCTTCAAAGTCTGCTTTATTTCCCCCTGGATTAACAAATTGGCACTCTACCTGGTATTGTGGAGTATAAGAAATGCAGGAAAGAAAGGGTCATTGAGTCTGCAACATGGTCTTGTGTTTTGGAAATGGCCATGGGTAGTGTGAAGCAGGTTTACTGGATGCCTGCATGGAGACCCCATGCGGCCATGAGGATGAACCATGGATTGCAGTGGAGACCCAGTGGAGATACTGGGACCACGAGATGGCTGCTAAGGAAAGCTGCCGGCCTGATGAATTTTTCCAGTACTGTGAGTAGCCTAGCTGAATGGGTGGAATTAGAATGCCAGAGATTTGTTGCTTGTTAGGATTATCAGACTTAGACTTGTCACTAGCTAGAAATATTGGACTTGGAGCTACATAGTTTGGTGTTTGCCCTGTTTTAAATCTTTCATTGGTTGAATATTTCCTTGCTATGCCCAATGCCATCTTTTGCAATGTGAATGTTTATTCTGTGCCATTATGGGCTTGGGGGGGGGGGGCTTTTTGGTATTATGGTATCTTGGACTACTGGGGATGTTTGAACATCATTGGGATTGATAAAAACTATGGGGACGTGGTGGTTTGATTCAGGTGTTCCCCCATAAACTTAAGTGTTCTGAATGCTAGGTTCCCAGCTGATGGAGATTTGGGAATTAACACCTCCTGGAGGGAGTGTATTGTTGGGGATGGGCTTATGGGTGTTATAGCCAATTTACCCATAACAGTGTTTGGCACATTCCCCATTTGCTATTGTCCATCTTATGTAGGCCAGGGGGTGATGTCCACTCTCTACTCATGCCATCATTTTCCCTGCCATCATGGACCATCCTACTCAAGACTGTAAGCCAAAATAAACCTCTTTTTTTCCCTCAAGCTGCTCTGGGTTGGGTGATTTCTACCAGCAATGTGAACCTGACTGCAACAGTCTCTCTAGCCGAGGCTGAACTGGGGCTAACTCTATAGTCCCAGGTTGGCTTTGAACTCATGGTGATCCTCCTACCCCTGCTTCCCAAGTGTTGTGACTGTAAGAATGAACCACCATGCCTGTTTTTTTTTGTTTGTTTGTTTTCTGAGACAGGGTCTCACATAGCCCAGGCTGGTCTAGAACTCACGATATAACTTAGGATGACCTTGAACTTCTGCTCCTTCTGCTGCCTCCTCCAGAGTGCTGATATTCAGAAATGTACAACTACACCTGGCATATGTGGTGCTAGTGGTTGAAACTAGGCTTCATGCACATCAGGGACTATCAGTTGAGCTACATTTCTAGCCAATAATTCATAACTTTCTTGTTAGTGAGCTTATTATAAATGAGACTAGTATAATAAACACAGCAGAGAAAAGGAAAATCAGAGCTCCAAGACAGTAATTAAATTCATTAAATAGGAGCCAGAGAGATGGCTCAAAGGTTAAGGTGCTTGCCTGCAAAGCCTAACAACCAGGGTGTGATGGTGCATGCATCTGGAGTTCGTTTACAGCGGCTAAAGGCCCTGGCATGCCCATTCTCTCACCATCTCTGTGTATCTGTTTCTCTGCTTGTAAATAAATAAATTCATTCACTCATTAACTGATTTTTTTAAACACCCTATAAAACACATAGCACAGAAACATCAGTAAGAACTTTAAATCTGAAAGAAAATACAATTGCCACATATTCGGGGCAAAATATATAAATCTCTACTTTCTGAATTTTTAAACTTAAACAACCCAGTCATTTCTCATAGGTCACATCCTAATGCACCAATTTACCTGGTGGCTGGAGTCCTCGGTGCTCTGCTTGATGAAGTCCTCTAGTTCCTGTTTATCTTTCATTGTCTTTTCTAGCTGGTCGTTAGCTTGCCTTAGCATTATCTGCAGCTTTTTCACCTATAAAATTTAAAAAGTCAATCAGAAGGTAGCAAATTTACTATGGGTGGTGGTGGTGGTGGTAGAACTCAAGGCTTTGTACATAGTAGGCAGGGGTTCTACCAGTGTGCTATATTTATAGACCGAAATTATTCTGTAAATTAAAAAAAGTTCCCAATTCCAAAATCTTTTTTTTTTTTTCTGAGAAACATGATAGATTTGCCAATTGACAATGAAATAACCAAGACAACTGAGCAGTCTTTAGTTTTTTAGTGATCATTTTTTCACATGCATTATCTCATGTGAAAAACTGCTTTTCTACTGGGGCTCTCCAGGCTTTAGCACTGGCCACCTTAGTCTATCCCCTGCCTCTAGTGGACAGTTTCCATGAGCCTCATAAACATTATAATAATAATTTCCCTACTTTAAACCCTCATGCTTCCTAAGTTGACAGGGTTAAATTTCAAACCCTTCAATGATCACCCCTCCTCATTTCTTATCCCAAACATCCCATGCAACTTCTCACACTATTTCAAACTCACCATAAACCAGTCACATGTAACTGTGCTTTCTCATTCTCTTTCATAACCTTATGCATTTTCCCTACTTTTCCTTCCCCAGGTCTCCTAACTTGTACACAGGCTCTAAAACCAGCTCAAGTGTTGCCTTTCTAGAGCCAAAAAAAATTAGCTTGAATGGATACTTTGGTATGCAATACCAAAGCTCCTGATGGACAGTGAATGTCTTACAACTGTATCTGAACTGCCAGGATCCAGCAAAACACCAGGCACTGCTAAGGAATAAATAAAAGTCTACAGAAGCTGGGTGTGGGGTGCACGGCTTTAATCCCAACACTCAGGAGACAGAAGTAGGGGGATTGCCATGAATTCAAGGCCAGCCTGAGACTACATATGGAACTCCAGGTCAGGGTGAGCTAGAGGGAGACACTACCATGAAAAAAAAAAAACAAACACACAAACAAAAAAAGTCTTCAGAAAACACAGAACTCCAAGACGAGCCCATCTCTTGTCATGCTATCAGTAGCCAAGTATATTAATTTTGTAAATTCACCTCTAAACTAATGAAAAAGTGTACAGATGAGGAACTCAATGCCAGAGACGCTTGAAAATATTAGACCTTCATTATAACCAGCTTAAAGCTCATTTGATGAGTAAGGCAATGATCTTCCTAACAACTAAAGAACTGGGGAATAGAACAAAAATATTATCTTCCACTTGCCTGCTGTAACAAGCCTCTTTGTGAAATTATTCTATATAATTTCCTAAATGTTATCAATGTACCCATTGTTCAATACTACATTTGGAAAAGTATTAGACTTGTCAATCTCAGCATACAATTTCTACCACAGCTAAATTTCTTTGATAGATTTGCCAACTGACAATGAAATGAACAAATTATCATCAATCAATTCAAAAAAATTTATACGCCAGCAATAAGCAATGAAAAATAGAAATTCTAACTAATATGATGTTCAACGTAGCTTGTATTCTGTCACAAGCCACAGGAAATTTTATCTCCCTAACCCCTATATCATGAAGGACTATATGTGGATGAGATCATGCCAGCATCACATTCAGGTGTTTGGGCCTAGGGTGGAGGTGGTGTGGGGAAATGAAACCAGGTGGTACTTCTCGAACAGCTGAGCTGATCTATATGGTGTTGGCATGTTAATAGAAGCATAGATTCCCAAATCATTGTCCTACTGTGCTCTCATTGCAAATTAGCTTCCACTGTATATGCTAGATCATATCCTAACTTAACAAGACAGAGGTGTGCTACATAAAGTAAATGGGAAACACAATAATTCTGTATTTCAATGAAAACTCAAAACAGCTCACAAGTTTGGCATACCCAAATGAAACTCACCTGTTCTCTTGTTTCAGCCTCCTGAATCTGAATTCCTTGTAACTGTTTTTCATAATTGGAACACATATCACAACGTCTACCAAGTTTATTTCCAGCATTATGTACCTGAAGGGCACCAAAATTACCTCTTTAATCATAATTCTAAATCACATACTTGAGGAAAAATGTGAATTTTTGCTAATGTTGCTCAGAGCATAGCATAAACAATCTCCTCAGGGCTTATGGGAAGAAGTTATAATACAGGGCCAGACTCTTAAAAAGTCAGCATTCCCAGCACAAGTATGGTATGAGAATAGGGACACAACTTATCACTAAGAGCGACAAAATACATTTCAGAAAAACACAAAGCAAGCAAAAATGTTACACTGTGTATTCATAATCCAAATACTATGTAGCAAAAGGTAAAGAAAGAGAAACAACCTGAGTTCCAAGACAGGTTTACTAAGTCAATAGGAATACTTGAGCAATGACTGATTTTGTGAGTCAACTTTTTTCATCTATTAACTGGGGACACTCATAACCTGGCTGCCTCATTATGATCATAAGGCTCCAAGATAAGGTCTGTGAAAGTGCTGTTATCAGAAAGGAATAGACAAATATACACATAAGCTATTATGCCTGGTTACTGGTAAAGAGGTATACAAGTACATACATAAGCTACCAGTGAGTATGAAAATATTCTGAGGGAAATTATCCTCTTTTTCTCTCCATATTCTGCACCCCTACCTTAAACTAACTCTGCATCAGTTGCTGGTCTGAATTTGCATTTCAGAACTAAAATAAAATTGATTGAATGAATCCTGGAATAAAATGAGATTTTAGAAAACTGAGAACATCCCAAATTCAATCTACTCTATCAGCAACATTACAAGTCAGGCAGATTGTTCCAATTTAGGTAGCGCTCACACTCAAAACCATTAGCTCTATGCCCCTTCTCAGTGACAGTACTACTGAAGAGTCAAAGCAAACAAGGGATGGATGTGTGTTAACATATGCCTACATGGATCCTAGGAAAACCTACTGCATGACCAGAGCTACCTAACATTCTCCAAGGAGAGGAGAAAGCTGAGCATGATGGCTAATGGGCATGGCAATCCCAACACTCCGAAGGTCTAGGCAAGAGGATCAGGAGTTCAAGGTCATCCTCAGCTACATAGCAAGTTCTAAGCCAGTATGGGCTACATGAGACGCCATCTTAAAACAAAACAAAAATGACAGAGGGAGAGGGGCAAGGGAAACAAAGTAAGAATAACTTACCTCTTTCTGCAAGAGATTCCATTCTGTCTCACTGACTAAGCGGTAGCCACTTGGGGAAACATAAGCAGTCTCCATAGCCTGGGTGACACTGGAGAGGAGGGATGCTGTCTCCTCTTGTTCTGGTGTCATTGCCTTAATTGCTCTTTCCTGATCTTTGGTTAACATGAACCCACTTGGCATCTGCAGGGACCCAAGGGAGGCAGTATCAAAGTTCTCAGACACGGAATCTGCTCCAACCAGTGGTCCAAAATCCGACTCATCCAAGTTTCCAGCAGACTTTGCTTTGTAGTTATAGCCTAAAGCTTTGGATTGCAATGAGCCTGAGGTTCCCAAGCTGTCTGTAGACTGAGCTCTCCTGAGTCCGTCTTTAAACATGTCATTATCCGATTTAATGAATGGGTCTCCAGATGGCAGCAGCAAGTCTGCATCTAAGGAATGCACTGACCCATGGGTGCTGTCTAAGTGCTCCTGAAATGTGAGAATATACATTCCCAGTTAGATATCCCCTCAATCTCCAAAGAGGAAAACTACCCTATATATTACATGTGCTTTGTCACATGTTACATATGATGATCTGCTTCAAATAATCACTGACCAACCATGTATCATTTCTTCTCGATGCAGGCACTATTCAGGCACAGGTTACAAATGTAAAGATAAAGATTGACATAAAGAGGTGTACAGTTTGATGAAAAGTAAGTAAATAGGCTATTAAAATATTAGCGTTGATAAAATGAACTGGGCATGGTGGTGCACACCTTTAATCCCAGCACTAGGGAGGCAGAGGTAGGAATATCATGGTGAGTTCAAGGCCAGCCTGGGCTACAGCAAAACCCTAATTCAAAAAAAAAAAAAAAAAAAAAAGAGTAATCTTTTAGCCAGGCATGGTGATAAATGCCATTAATCCCAGCACTCGGGAGGCAGAGGTAGGAAGATCACCATGAATTCGAGGCCAGCCTAAGACTACATAGTGAATTCTAGGTCAGCGTGAGCTAGAGTGAGACCCTACCTCGAAAAAAAAAAACAAACAAAAAGAGAGAAAGAAGGAAGGAAAAAGAAAAGAAAGAAAATTTATTATTATTATGTAGTTTTTTTGAAGTAGGGTCTCACTCTAGCCCAGTCTGACCTGAAATTTACTAGGTAGTCTCAGGCTGGCCTCGAATTCCATAGCAATCATCCTACCTCTGCCTCCCAAGTACTGAGATTAAAGGTGTGTGCCACCACACCTGGCTCTAAGAAATTCCTTTTTTTTTTTTCTTTTTTGCACTCAAGCCATTTTATTAGACTTAAGACATCCACAGACACCCACATCCTTCGCAGCACCGATCTCTCACCTCTACGTTCCCCTCATTGCTCAGAAAATATTATATTTAATAAAATGACAAGCAACATCTAGGAATTGAATGATCTGGTAGCTCAAGCAGAAAATTTAAGCTTAGACATGAGAAGTTGGAGAAGACCATCTGTCATTGAGGGTAACTGTGAGGTGCCTATGGATTACCCAAATAGATAAAACACACTAGACAGATGGACAGAGACATGGGAGCAACCACTCTATAAAAATAACTCAGAGTGTAACACTAAACCATACCATGTAAGACAAGAGGGTCAAGGACAAGTAAGAAACACCAACAGTCAGAGGATGGGCAAAGGAAGAACAGTAGCCAGAATATAAGGGAAGGAGGAAAGATGGTGGATGAGTAGGGGAGAGGTGGGATGGTATGGTTGATTAACATAAGAAATATCAACTTATGGGCTGGACAGATGGCTTAGCTATTAAGGTTCTAGCCTGTGAAGCCTAAGGACCCATGTTCAACTCTCCAGATCCCTGTTAGCCAGACGCATAAAGCTGAAGCAAGTAAGTACAAGGTCACACATGCCCATTAGGTGGTGCAAGCATCTGGAGTTCAACTACAGTGGCTGAAGCCCTAGAATGCCACTTCTCTCTCTCTGGCTCTCTATTTCTCTCTAAAAAATAAATAAAATATCAATTTATTATACCCATAAGAATATTTTTAAATCACTTTAAGAAAAAAGCCATGGAAGCCGGGCGTGGTGGTACATGCCTTTAATCCCAGCACTCCGGAGGCAGAGGTAGGAGGATTGCTGCAAGTTCAAGGCCACCCTGAGACTACAGAGTGAATTCCAGATCAGCCTGAACTAGAGTGAGATCCTACCTTGAAAAATCAGAAAAACCAAAAACTAAAAATAAATAAAAAAGCATGGGGTTAGGGAGATGGTCCAATGGTTAAAGCACTTGCTTACAAAGCCTGCCATCCCAAATACAATCCTCCCCAGCAACAATGTAAATCCAGAAACAAAGTGATGTATGTATCTGTGATCCCAAAGCTCTAACAACAATGGGAGGCAAAGCCAGGATAATTTGATGCTCCTAGGCCACAGGCTGCATTCATTTGCAGTGGCAAGACTCTCAAGGGTGAAGAAGAGCAGACACTAGAGGTTGTCCTCCACTTCCACATAGTACAGTGCCTACATAACTACGTACACACACACACACACACACACACACACACACGTGCGCATGTAAATAATTCTTTAAACCAAAAGGTATATTTCCCAGTCTCTTGTGGTTGGTCAACAAAAGAATACAAACGAAAGCAGGAAGGGGGCTGGAGAGATCGCATAGTGACTAAGGCAGTTGTCTGCAAAGCAAACTGATGCAGGTTCCATTTCTCAGGACCCATGTAAGCCAGATGCACAAGGTGGTGTATGCATCTGGAGTTCGTTTGGCTGAAGGTCCTGGTGCACCCATTCTCCCTCCCCCTCCCCTTTTTTCCCTTTTTCTCTTCAGTAAAAAATTGAAAATTTTCAAAAAGTAAGAAGGATATCTTCTTTATAAATATATTTTATTATTTTTCATTTATTTCAGGGAAACAGAAAAAGACAGAATGGGTGTGCCAGGGCCTCTTTCCACTGTAAACAAACTCCAGACACATGTGCTACTTCGTGCATATGGCTATATGAGGGTACTGGCAAATGGAACTGGGGCCATCAGGCTTTAACAGCAAGCACATTTAACCACTGAGCCATTTCTCCAGCCCTGGGAAAACATGTAAGGGTGACAAAACTTAAAGGAAATTTAAGCAATCTACTTTAATGGGAATATGTTCATAGAACATCATACACTTACAATGTGGCATGTTTTCAAAGTGTAAGTCAGATATGGTGGCAGATGCCTATAACCCCCGCACTTAGGACGTGAAGCCAGGAAGATCAGAAAGCCAGGCTGAGCGATACAGCAAGCTTTTGAGGTCAGACTGAGATGAATGTGTCGGAGAGAAGAGACAGAAAAAGGGAAGAGAAGAAAGAGAGGAAGGGGACAGCAGAGACAGGCAGGGAAAGAAAAGAGAAAGAAAGAACAAAGCAAAAGAGAACATAGAGGAATAGAGGGAAGGAATAATGGAGGGATGGAAAGAAAAAAGGAGAGATCAGAAAGGAGGAAGGGAAGAAGGGAGAGAGGAGAGAAAAGAGAAGGATGGAAGGACATGAAAGAAAAAGAGAGGTGAAGGAAGGAAAAGAGGCAAGAAGGAAGGGGAAAAGGAAGAAGGGAGGAAGGACAAAAAGATAAAAAGGCATAAGGGAAGAGGGAGAAGAAGAGAATGAGAAGAGAGAGAGGAAAGGAAGAAAGAGAGAAAAAAAGAAAAAAGATATTTATGTTACCTTTGGAAGAAAACAGAAGGATGAGGAAAGATATGTACCAGTGTTAGCCAGATGGTTATCTCTGAGGTTATATTTTGTTCTTTTTTTTTAAAAATTTTTTGTGCATTTTTATTTATTTGAGAGAGACAGACAGAGAGAGAAAGAGGCAGATGAGAGTAAGAGAGAATGGGCGCGCCAGGGCCTCCAGCCACTGCAAACAAACTCCAGATGTGTGCGCCCCCTTGTGCATCTGGCTAACGTGGGTCCTGGGGAATCGAGCCTTGAACTGGGATTCTTTGGCTTCACAGGCAAGCACTTAACCACTAAGCCATCTCTCCAGCCCTTTGTTCTTATTTTAAAGATTCTTTTATATTGTATTTATTTATTTATATGAAAGACAGAAAAAGAGATGGGAGTGGGGGAGTTGGTATGCCAGAGCCTCTAGCCACTGCAAATGAACTCCAGATGCATGTGTCACCTTGTGCATCTGGTTTACATGGGCACTAGGGAATCAACCTGGGTATTTAGGCCTCACTGGCAAGTGCCTTAACCACTAAGCCATCTCTCCAGCTCTATGAGGTTATTTTTATATGTATTCTCCTTTCTGTACTTCACAATTTTTCCATACCATTTTCTTATTTTTGTGGGGAAAAGGGAAGCATATTCTGCTTGAGCTAGCCTGGCACACAAAATGAGTTTCAGTCAGCCTGGACTAGAGTGAGACCCTGCCTCCAAAAAAAAAAATAAATTCTAAGTATTCAGTTAAAGATGATATGAGGCCTTACAATTTTGTTTTGTTTTGGTTTTCGAGGTAGGGTCTCAGTCTAGCCCAGGCTGACCTGGAATTCACTATGTAGTCTCAGGGTAGCCCCATAACTCTCAGCGATCCTCCTAACTCTACCTCGGGAGTACTGGGATTAAAGGTGTGCGCCACCACACCCAGCTAGTTCTTATTTTATTTTATTTTATTTTATTTTATTTTATTTTATTTTATTTTATTTTATTTTTAACCACTAAGCCATCTCTCCAGCCCTTTTTTTGTTTTGTTTTGTTTTCCAAGGTAGGGTCTCACTCTAGCTCAGGCTGACCTGGGATTCACTATGTAGTCTCAGGGTGACCTCGAACTCATCCTACCTTAGCCTCCTAAATGCTGGGATTAAAGGCGTGTGCCACCATGCTCAACTGGTCTTACAAATTTTAAATGGTTTTAGTAATGTATTTGGATCTCTAAAACATTTCATGTTAACTCAAATCTATCAGCAAAAGTAAATTATCATGATTCTCAACACAAAACAATTATGCTCAACACTAAAACTGCAAAATATCAGGTCTGAAAGTCCAAAACACATCTTTATTACATTTTATTTTTTATTCATTTATTTATTTGACAGAGAGAAAGGGGGAAGAGAGAGAGAATATGAGAATGGGAGCACCAGGGCCTCCAGCTGTTGCAAATAAACTCAAGATGCATATGCCACCTTATGCATCTGGCTTACATGGGTCCTGGAGAATCAAACCTAGATTCTTTGGCTTTACAGGCAGGCACCTTAACCCATTAATCCATCCCTCCGACCCTCGAGGGAAGTCCAAAACATATTTTTAATGTTATACATGGGGTCAGACAGCTTTATTAAAACAATCAAAAGAAAGAAAAACACTTCATTATAATGAATTCCTCCTTTCTGTTTTCTTGCTTTTGAAAACATTCCTGGACTAATGACTGACTGCATGACGCAAACACCATAAAATATTTGGCTGTGCTCAAAAATTGAGCACTCTCCCAGGAGTCTAACTATTAAAACATGCAGGGCAGAGTCAGGCCAAGCATTCCTCAGTATATGCTTCCAAAACAAAGATATACAAAAACATCATACTTTAGTTTCTACTAAGATTTCAAAAACTGAGCATTCTCCTGGGAGTTCTTAGTGTATGCTTCCAAAGCAAAGATGTAAAAAAACAATATCCTACTATAGTTTCTACTAAGATTTTTTGAAATCTTTTTTAATACCAAGCTATCCATAAACATGAAAATATAAGCCACCAGGAACTGTAAAAATAAAAGTAAGCCAAAATATGATGCTTCTAAAAGTAGAAAAGGCCTTTATTCAGCTTATCTGTAGGTTGTCCGCCAGCTGGGGAGCAAACCAAGACCTCCTATATGCTAAGCAAGTATTATACCACTGAGATATGTCTATAGCTTGTATGGCTATGAAATCATAAGCAGTAGGGATAATCTAAACAAGGCTTATAAGCATGGACAGTAAGCAGACAGGTCTAGCTATAGTGAAATGAAAACAAGGGGTAAAGCTAGAAAAGACATTGTACTAGGAAGGCCTTTGTAGACAAAGCTAGGGACCTTACTTTTTGTCCTAAATGCAACAGGCATTCATTGAAGGAAATAAGCTTTGAAGGATTTTAATACTAAAGCAGAGGGAGGCAAGATTTCCAGACAAACGAACCTACATAACAGGTAAAAAAAAAATGTAGCGTGAGACAAAGACCAATGTGGCTATAAAGAGAATCCTTCTTAACAGAAGTATCATCTCCTGGGAACCAGATCAGTCTCTTCAAGCCCACCTGGATCACCTTGTGGTGCTGGAACTGAGACAATGATCGACCACCTGGACCAGGACTTCCTAAGTATACACATTGTCTTCTCATCAATGTGGCTACATAAATAAAATCTTCTCTCATCTAACCATTACAGAGAAAGACACAGAGACAAAGAGTGAGAGAGAGAGAATCCTTCTTACAAAAGGCCTTCCTCAATGGTCTCAGTAAGTACTTTCTCCTCCATGACACAGGTTACAAGTCAGTGGTGGTTACTTGACTGCAGCCGTAACAAAGGAAATTAATTTGACAATAATGCTGAGAGTACAATGGAATGTAAGGGGACTTTGCCACACAATAGGTGAGAGGTGAGGAGAACCCAGGGGTATCACCTTACATGTTGCACCCCTATACTCCTTCCCAATACCTACAATGTTCCTCCAGGTCTAAGTGGAATCTGTCAAACTTTACCCTCTGTTCTTAGGGCAAAAGACCTCACTGGGTAGGTGGCACACACCTGTCTATCCCAGTACTCAGTAGGATGACACAGGAGTTATCTTGAATTCAAAGCAAGACCATTCCTCAAAAAGAAAAAAAAATTCAATATACCCGTAATATGCATTACATCAAAAGACTTTCTTTGGGGTTTTCAAGGTAGGGTCTCACTCTAGCCCAGGCTGACCTGGAATTCACTATGGAGTCTCAGGGTGGTCTCGAACTCACGGCGATCCTCCTACCTCTGCCTCCCGAGTGCTGGGATTAAAGGCGTGCACCACCACGCCCAGCAAGACTTTTTTTTTTTTTTTTTAACAGCGGTATCTTTAAAGACTTATTCTGGGGCTGGAAAGATGGTTCGGGGGTTAACGACACTTGCTTGCAAAGCCTGAGAGCCTGGTTTTGATTCTCTAGTACCCAGGGTAAAATCATATGCACAAAGTGGCTCATTATGTCTGGAGTTCAACTGTAGTAGAAAGAGGCCCTGGTGTGCCCTTCCTTTCCTTCTGTCTTTCTTTCATACTCTCTCTGTCTTTCTCCCAACTCAGCCTCCTACACATAGCATATACAATGACTTTAATCAGAGATTCACTGTACCTCTTCATTTGATAATGGGGCTGAAGATTCTTCTTGAGTTAAAGCACACACTACTGGTACTTTGACTTCTTCTTCAGTATCTGTTCTTTTGTGATCTTTTCTTGTATTAAGCAGTTGTTGTTCGTCATCCTCCTAGGAGTTAGGAAGACAAAGTGTATCCATTACCCAGGTAATCTGTACTTAACAAGTCACACAGTTTTCTAACCACTCAAGAGAAATAAAAGCAGAGACTTCTATGACAACAGAATACTGGACATTTAAGCTTATTTGTTTTGTGATCACATTAGGGGATCTCTGATCATGACAAACTAAAATGAATACTATAAGCACAAAGTAAGAAACCAGAAAGCAACTTTCAGTAAAGCATACTGGATAAAAGGCAAAACAAACAAACAAAAAATACCAACCTATTTCAAACAATCCAAAAACAAAATCACATAGAATATTTGCTTATAATAGAAAATCAGAAAAAGTTATCATGATATTAACACACCCATTAGACACATGTACAAACGGTGGCACATGTCTGTAACTCCACCCAAGAGGCTAAGGTAGGAGGATTACAAGTTAAATGTCAGCTTAGACTACACAGGTGAGACCCTGTCTCAAAGAAGAAAGGAAAAGATAAAGAAAGGAGGAAGAAGGGAGTGAAGAGCAGGCTTATCATTATTAACATACAAAAGGAATGATTAAAGTGTAGGTTAATGCTTCACTCAATGTGAATACCTGTGGTGTGTAGTGAGGAAGGATAATTACAACACAAGCATGAACAAGATTCCACAGGAGAAGAAAAACAAAGATAGACTTCATCTAAGGGAACCATCAAAGGGTGGGAGTGCACAAAACTGGTAATAATTCAGTTGGATCTTGAAAAATCAGTAAGATAATTTGTCCACTGAGGGGAGACAGATGAGGATTCCAGAGAAACACATTGCAAACACAGAGGCCTGGAAGAGCAGGCCTGTGGAAATATTAAATAATTTGATGTGACTGAAAAGTAGGCAGGCACATGGATAAGAAACTGTCTCAAATTTCAGTATTGCCAATACCTCACTCAGCCTACTTCCTAATGTATGTTATAGGGATGATTATGTGGTGCCTGCCCCACATGAGAATTGTATTGGTTTCTGAGAAATGCTGGAGATCAAGCTTTCTACATAAAGCCTTAGCACCATACTAACACATAGTGAGAGCCCAACAAATGTTAATAAAGGCCTTCAACAACTATCTTACTATAGCTTGAGACTTTTAAAAAATATTTTATTTTATTTATTTATTTATTTATTTATTTGACAGAAAAAGAGGGAGAGACAGAGAGAGAGAAAGAATGGGCACACCAGGGTCTCCAGCCACTGCAAACAAACTCCAGACTTGTGCGCCCCTTGTGCATCTGGCTTACGTGGGTCCTGGGGAATCAAACCTGGGTCCTTTGGCTTTGCAGGCAAACACCTTAACTGCTAAGCCATTCCTCCAGCCCTTAAGACTATTTTAATGAGATAAAGATCTATGCTTTAGAATCGAAAATCCTTAAGCTTATGTATCTTCACGTAAGATGAATAAGTCTAAGTTAAAGAGGAAATAATTCAAAAAAAGAAAACCACAAAACAAAATTTAACCAAAGTCAGAGATAGCAGTTTAAATCTGTCTAAATACCTAGAAAGGCAAAGAACACTTTTACATACATATCTTCCAAAGCCACTATTTGCACACATATACAACATGCCAAAGAATATTAGCTGTGGCAATGACAGACGGTGCAAGGGAGAGATGGCTCTAAATGCCCGCTGTAAGATGATTAAAGCAATCATGATACATTCATATCATGAGTTCACAAAAATGAGATAGAACTCTAATACAAAATATCTCCAGGATATTGCTTATGGGTAAGTTCTGTGGGGGGGGGGGGGGACTCTAAATATATGGTCATCAACAAACAGAACTGATCTAGAAGAGTACTGAGCTGGTAAATAAAGTTACTTCTGGAAAAAGCACTTTGGAAGAAGTCAAGATGGACTTTTTTTTTTCCAGGAGAATAGGAGAACTAGCCAGTACTACTAAGATTTTTTCCAGAAATACATTGTTGCATCCTACCTTCAGAGGGCCATTTCTAAATTGTTTTCTTCCACAGAAGAGGACACTTACAAATCTGAAAAGCAAAACCCTCCAACAGAGCTTTTTTTAAAAAAAAAAAAAGTAAATTGAGACAGAATCTTGCTATGTATACCATGATGCTGGCACCAAACTTATCCTTCTGCCTCAGACTCCTGAGTACTAGGATTACAGCCATATGCCAACAGACTAAGTTAGCTATTATGTTTATCAGAGTGATATCCAAAACAAAAAATGAAAAAAATCCAAGGATGAGAAATGTAACATGGTGGTTTAGCACCTGCCTGGCATGAACAAGGCCCTGGGTTCAACCCCCAGCACTAAAATGAGGAAACAGTGGCATATATCACCTTGCTCCTGTTTGAGTCAATGTCTATCACACAAAAACAATACAACCATATGACACCATTATTAGTAATGTAAATGAGTCCTAAAGACCTGATATTCACCTGGTCTTTCTTCTTCAGTTCTTCAACTTGTCGGAGCTGTTCTGAAGTAAGCACGATCTCCATTCGCTGCATGTCTCTCATCAGTAAACGCTGAGATTCCAGAAACTGGTCATTGGCCTTCTGCCATGTATGTTTTAGCTGGTTGTGTTGTTGTCGCTCTTGCTCCAAGAGATGGCAAACTGTTTAGGAACCGGCCCCCCAATCAAAAACATTGAATTTTAATGATAGACAATTTCATTAGCATAGGGCTACAAGACTAGGTCTGGTCAGTGATCTCTTCTGTCTGTGAATCCGCCTTGATTGACACTAAAGGAGTAATCTATAGTTGAATATGATGGCTATCCTGAGAGCAATCTTCCAAGGAAGGTTCACAGCAACATATGCAAGGAGACTTCTATGCTCAGTAAATTTTAGAAAGCCAAGATTAAATCAAGATTTTAAGGTTTCTTTATTGTAAAACTCTGATCTTAAGGACTTAACTATGCCTATGTTCTCTTGGACAACAATATATAGTATACCATCTAAAAATCTGACACCATACACTGAAAAAAATAATAATAACAGACAGGCATGGTAGTGCATGTCCTTAATCCCAGCACTCGGGAGGCAAAGGCAGTAGATTGCCATGAGTTCAAGGCCACCCTGAGACTACATAGTGAATTTCAGGTCAATCAGAGCTAGAGTGAAACCTTACCTCAAAAAAAAAAAAAAAAAAAGCACTTTGGGAAATACTGTTCTAAAGGCCAAAAGAGTATAGTAACCACTCCTAATGTGTTTAATATATTTTCTGTGTGTTTAATACACTTTGATAAATCTGGCATCCGGGAATCCTTTTTGAGTTCATTCAGTTTTGTTCTAGGGTTGTTTCTTCTTTTTGTATGTGTATATGCATTGTACATGTGTACATTCACGTTCATAAGTACATGCACATGTATGTGCACAGATGTGGAGGCCATAGGTCAGCATCAGGGATCACTTCTGTGGCTATCCACCTTATTTTTTGAGACAGGGTCTCTTTCACTGAACCTGGAGCACAGTGATTAGCTACAGTAAGTCCTAGGGCTCCTCCTGCCTCCACCTCCCCAGTACTGGGTTTACAGGTGTTGCCACTATGCCAGGAATTTACACAGTGATGGATATCCAAACTCAAGATCTCATGCTTTCACAGCAAGTATTTTACTGACTGAGCCATCTCCCTGGCCTCTAGGTCCAGTTTTGACCTTTTAGGACAAGTCAAAGCATCTCTGTAAATCTCGAGTAGCTCTAATACCATCAGCTCAATCATATTACACTAGAGAAAGAATAGGTAGACCATCAATTCACCTACTACTAGCCATCAAAGTAAAAAACCTGAGAGATTTTAACTTCTCACCCTAACACATTCTGCCAAGACACAAACCTAGTTCGGCCACCTTCTAAGTATGACACATTTATCTTCTGGGTTCTAATTTCAAACAACTCCAACAGTAGTTCCTTTTTCTTTCTTCCTACTTTCAGTCTTGCCCTGTCTTTTCTATACTTCCCATTTCTATTAAACTGAACTTCCTAAAATGAAAAATTGATATTCTTACTCTACAGGTTACAATCCTTCAAGGAAGTCAGACAAAACGGACACTTATTGCAAAATCCCATTCATGTAAAAGTCCAGAGAGGATACCTTCTAATGAGTTGTTGGCCAGGGAGGCCCCTGAGGCTCCAAATTATTACAGGCCATTGCCAAGGCCCTTGATTTCCCACTAGGAATAGGTGGTAAGACCCTATTGCTGAAGACTCCACATACTTGGGCTGCAAGGTCACTGAGAAATTCTGCTGGAACTGAGCTGATAACCTCCTCCATGTAGACCAGCTGACAAAAAGCTGGAAGAAGCCATTCTGCAAGCAGTTCAATGGGAGAAAGAGAAATCACCAGTGAAGATAGTCAACAGTGGACACTGCAAGCCTTATATTTGGCCAGCCAGGCCAAATGAGCCAACAGGTGCAATAGTGGAATGTCTGTCATTGTGGAAACCAACTGCCCTCTAATTGGACCGGAGGCCCACTCCATGGGAAGGAATACATCCCTGATACTGAAAAGTTAAAACAGTGGTAGTCATGAGTCCTAGGAGTGTAACATCTGCTGCTGTCTGGCTAAATGTATATACTATGCTTATCAAACTGCTCAGTAAGCACTTCTCTTAATTTTCATACCCTTATATTAATGCTACTCTCACTTCGGGCAGAGAATCTTCTCTTTCCAGATGGCAGTGATCTTGGGATGACTCAGAAGGCATCATGGTGCTGGAAAGAAGTGACAGGAGTGCTCAGTACTGCAATATCTCTATCACACCTTCCAAGGCTCAGAGTCTATTGCAAAAGAGGTGGCAGAAAGAATGTAAGAGCCAAAGGAAGGGTAGGACTCCTTACAACGTGCTTCCCCAGACACAAAATGGCCTGGATATCCATGACCTCACAGTACCTGACACTACCTACATAAGACCATCATAATAGGAGGAAAAGATCATGACATCAAAATAAAAGAGAGACTGATTGAGATGGGGAGGGGATATGATGGAGAATAGAGTTTCAAAAGGAAAGTGGGGGAAGGGAGGGAATTACCATGGGATATATTTTATAATCATGGAAAATGTTAATAAAAATTTAAAAAAAAAAAGGAAAGTGGGGGAAGGGAGGGCATTACCATGGGATATTTTTTATAATCATGGAAGATGTTAATAAAAAAATTTTTTGAAGAAAAAAAAATGTCCAGAGAGTCAGAAAATAGATGATGACTACCAGGAACAGGAGGGAAGGGAGAGCATTTGCATATAGATGCAAGATTTCTTTAGGAAGTAACAAAAATGTTTTGAAATTAGATAGTGGTGGGTAGTACAGAAATTTGTGTATATATTGAAAACTACTCAACTGTAACACTTTGAGAGAATGAATGTGAATTATATCAATAAAGCTGTTTAAAATCTGGCTATTCTGGTGTGTATAAAGCCCTATGTTCAATCCCCAGTGCTGAAAAAAATATAATAAGATTCTTTTTCGGGGGTGGGGGAGGAATGCTCCATGTGATAAAGTCCAACATCTTTAGTATAAAGTCTCCACAATTTGGCCTATGTCCACTACTCCAATATCACATTTTTCCCATTGTCTCTCGCATACTAAATGTGCTGAATTATATTTCAGAGGTGGGGAAGTGGGGAGTCCTCACTGTGTCACCCAAGAACTTCTAGCCCTCCTTCTTCTAACTCCTGAATGTTATGTGTCATCTTGCATGACTGAATTACTTTTCTTACTTAGCTACCAACATGCAAATAGGCTCGAGTTCCATGCTCCCCCCAGGCTACCTAACAAATTAACCATCCTTCCAAATTAGTTAATTAAAATTGAACACCCTTCTTCAGGTGAACTACTGCATCCTTACTGCACACTTCGCAGCACTGCAGCTGTAACAGGCAGTTGCACAAATCTGGTTGAATATGTACTACTCAAGTTTAGCTGCTCAATTTTTATCTCTTCCCTTAAAGACACTATTTTTTGGTATACATCCAAATGTGTACATACCCTTCCTCATTTTTTATTTTTTTATTTTTTGAGGTAGGGTCTCACTCTAGCTCAGGCTGACCTGGAATTCACTATGTATTCTCAAGGTGGCCTCGAACTCATGGCCTCCTTCCTTTGCCTCCCAAGTGCTGAGATTAAAGGTGTGTAACACTACGCCCAGCTCCTCCTTCCTCATTTTAATTAACCTTCTTAACACTTTTCTCAGATATATTAGGAAAGTCTAATAGAATGAAAAACTTACACTACTTTTGGAAGGGTTGAGATACAAAGTTTAAACAGGAATTGTCTTTCTTCTGAACATTCACTGATATTGTAAGTATTCCTGTTACTACAACTGCACATTTGAAAATTGTTTCTTAAAGGTCAAAGATATACTCAAGTTCAGGTTATTTTTTGCAACGTTTTATGCAATTACATATCATTGCATTTTTTATTATTTGGAAAAAAACTAACTCATCTGCAAACCTAAATTATACACATCTCTTTTTCCACAACATTTGAAATACTTAAAAATATTCATCATCACAGGACAAATCCTACATGGTAAAATGTTACTACAGGCTGGAGAGATGGCTCAGAAGTTAAAGGCTCTTGCTTCCAAAGCCTGATGGCCTGGGTTTGATTGGCCAGTACCCATGTAAAGCCAGATGCACAAAGTGGCACATGCATCTGGAGTTCGTTTGCAGTGGCAAGAGGCCCTGGCAAGCACATTCTCATTCATTCATTTTTTTTTCACCTTGCAAATAAATAAAAATATCAAAATGTTACTAGTATAACATGAAACAAATAAAGATATCAAGAAATCCATAAATGTGTATAGGAAAAAAGCCTAGGGCTTTAGCTCAGTTGGTAGAGTGCTTGCCTAACATGCTATAAGCCCTGGGCTTGACCCCAGCACTACATAAGACACGTGTAGTAGTGCACAATGTAATCCTAACACTTGGGAGGCGGGGGCCGAAGGATCAGAAGTTCAAGGTCATCCTTAGCCACAAAAAAATTAGATCTTTACTTTCACTAATCTCTAACTGAAATTTTATAATTTTCTTCTATTGTAAAATGCAAGAAAATAAATTACAGTACCACAAAAATATCTATGACTTGATCAAAAACATCATATTTGACTATAGTTGTTACTGATATCATTATATCTATTACTACTGCAAATATTAAAAATGCTGTCACATCTTGTTATCCAATAAATTGAGAAAAAATAATACATTTATCACTCTATATTAGGTTTTTAATTTGGTGAGTGGGTATTTTTTCTTTTCATTTAATTTTGTTGATGTTCTTGTTACTGTTTGAGACACTATTTATCCCAGGCTGGCCTTGAACTCATGGCAATTCTTCTGCCTCAGCTTCCCAAGTACTGAGACTACAAGCATGAGCCACCATGCCCAACTAAGACTTTATTAAATTTTTATTTATTTACTTGAAAAAGAGAGAGGGAAAGAAAGAAGGAGAGGGAGGGGGAGGAGGGAAGGAGAGACAGAAAGAGAGAATAGGTACACCAGGGCCTCCTGTTACTACAAATGAACTCTAAATGCATGTGCCACTTTGTGCACCTGTCTTTATGTGGATACTGAGGAATCAAACCCAACCTATCAGGCTTTGCAAATAAACACCTTTAACTTCTGAACCATTTCTCTAGCCTCTGGTTTTTAAATTTTTTGATAAGTGTTTTGGGAAATACAGTGTCAACTTGTGTATCAATCAGCAACTTCACTGGTAAAATCAAAATTAGCCCTAAAAACAGACAATACATAAGACCCCCATCCCAGTTTCAACTTTGATAACTTTCATTTTAATTAGGTATGCAGCCACGATTAAAAAAAAAAAAAAAAAAAAGCATTTTGGGCTGGAGGGATGACTTAGCAGTTAAGGCCTGCAAAGCCAAAGGACCCAGGTTTGATTCCCCAGGATCCACATAAGCCAGATGCACAAGGTTGTGCATGCATCTGGAGTTTGTCTACAGTGGCTGGAGGCCCTGGCATGCCCATTTCTTTCTTTCTGTCTCAAACAAATGAATAAAAAGAATTTTTTTTTAAGTATTTTACACAGAAAATTGCTATTCTTATTATCTTCTGAGCAAAGCTTGTGCTAGTGAAGTTACTTCTGGGTTTGTGGAGGAAAGAGAAGACATTAAGTATCCCTTTGAGGGCTGCTTAGTGATTAAAGCACTTGCCTGCAAAGCCAGATGGCACAGGTTCAATTCCCCAGGACCACATAAGACAGATGCACAAGGTGGTACATGCATCTGGAATGTGTCTGCAATGGCTGGAGGACCTGGAGCACCCATTCTCTCTCTCTCTCTCTCTCTCTCTCTCATAAATAAATATCTAACAATCCCTTTGAATTTTCAAACTGAATGCAAGGTTTAATTTGACATCCCAAATATTGCATTCAGATTTCACATTTATTATTTCTATCAGTCAATATGAATTTTATTTAAATAATTCTCTTAGAGAATACAATAAAAATACATAACATGGTGTGGTTGGCACACGTCTTTAATCCTGGCACTCAAGAGGCAGAGGTAGGTAAACTGCTTGGAGTTTGAGGCCAGCCTGAGACTATATAGTGAATTCCAGGTTGGCCTGGGCTACAGCAAGACATTACCTTAAAAAAAAAAATAACACATGTATTTACCTTCATGCAATTCTTTCCTCAGTTTCTCAGCATCTTCCTGTAGAACAGATTTCTGAGTATTCAAAACAGCTACGTACATCTCTAGATCAGTTCTACAAGATTTCTCAGCTTCCAGATAATGATTCAGTTCTTTCACCTGAAAGACGATGCAATTCTATGTAACTGAAATTTACAACTGTAATGGTAAGATTTTTAAAAATATTTACTTGAGAGAGAAAGAGAAAAGTGTTCCAAGGTTTCCTGCTGATGCCATCAAACTCCAGACATGCTACTTTGTGCATCTGGCTTTATGTGGATACTGAAGAACTAAACCCAGGCCACCAGGCTTTGCAAACAAGTGCCTTTAGCCACTGAGCCATCTCTCTAGCCCAATTGTTAGTTTTTAACAATAAATATTTATATTTACTTCTATCTCTATAAAAATCAATAACTACATTTTAACTATAAAATGCTGTGGTGGTTTGAATACATGGTCCCCAATATATTCAGTTTTTTATTATTTGTAGTTTGCATCTGCAGCCACCTGGCTGGAGGCAGTGTCACTGGGTGGATCTTAAGGTGTGGTGGTAGGTTTCAGATTTCAATCTAAAGATATGCAAAGTGTGCCTAGCTGGAGTTCCTAAAGTGTGCTGTGTGGCCTTTGGCTTTTCGCTTGTGCTTCTCTCTCTCTCTGCCTGGACCTGTGAAGGCAGGCCAGCTCCTTTTGCCATTATGGAACTTCCCCTGGATCTGTAAGCTTCAATAAATCCCTTCCTCCATAACTGTGCTCGGTCTGGAAGTTCATCTCAGTGAACCTGAAGCTGTCTGCTACAAATACCATATAAAGTTTAGAAAATAGTTGTTATTCATAATCCTATCTCCTGAGTACATATAAAATTCAGATTACATGTAATAATTTTACACCATGCTTTTCAAAAGGGTACTTACAATTTGCATTTCCAGAAGAATACATGCAGATGCATGTTTTATTTCATACAAGAGATATGTTTTGCATTTTTAAAATAAGAGCTCAGGGCAGGAGAGATAGCTTTGCAGTTAAGGTACTATCTGGCAAAGCCAAAGGACGTAGATTCAATTCCCCAGTAGACACATAAAGCCAGATGTACATGGTAGTGCATGAGTCCGGAGTCTGTTTGCAGTGGCTGGAGGCCCTGGTGTGCCCATTATCAGTCTTTCTCTCTCTCAAATAAATAAATATAAAATAAATCTTAAGCCAGGTGTGGTGGTACACACCTGTAATCTCAGCACTCAGAAGGCAGATGTAGGTGGATCACCGTGAGTTTGAGGCTACTCTGAGACTACATAGTGAATTCTAGATCAGCCTAGGCTACAGTGAGACCCTACCTCAAAAAAAAAAAAAAAAAAACATATATATATATATATATATATATATATATGCATATATGCATATATTCTATATTCTTGGAAATTTGTTTATTTCTGCTTTCTGTTAAGGTGATTCTAAATGCCTGTTACATTTTTTTTTAAAGGAGACACTTTTCACTAGTACATACATTGATGAGAATTAAAAGAAGTCATGGCATGACAACTCATATTGTAATCACAAACTTGAAGAAAGCATAGAATATTTTTTTTAAATCACATCTTTTATAATATACTTACTTTAGGCTGAACAATATTCAAGAATATTAACAGCACATTTTTTGTTTTGTTTTGTTTTTCAAGGTAGGGTCTCACTCTAGGCCAGGCTGACCTGGAATTCACTATGTAGTCTCAGGGTGGCCTCAAACTCATGGCAATCCTCCTACCTCTGCCTCCCGAGTGCTGGGATTAAAGGCGTGCACCACCACGACCGGCTTAACAGCACATTCTTAAAACTGAAAAAATTATAACCAGGCACTCTCCTGCTACCATTGTCCACCTGATGTTGGCCAGGAGGTGATGTCCACATTCTGCTCATGCTGTCAGTTTCCCCTGCCATCATTAAGCTTTCCCTCAAGTCTACAAGCCAAAATAAACCTTTTTCTCACAAGCTGCTCTTGGTCGGGTGATTTCTGCCAGCAATGGGAACCTGACTGCAACAGTAAAGTGGTACCGAGAAGTAGAAATGCTGCTAGATACCTGATATGTGGCTTTGGCCTTTTGGAGCAGATTTTCAAGAGGACTGTGGAAGGATTTGAAACCGTGGCCTAAGAGACACTTTGCAGTCTGTAAGTACAGCTTGATGGACAATTCTGGCAGATTTGAAAGACCTGGATGCAGTAAGAACTATGGACTGTGAGTTTTGGCTTATGAAGGTGAAAAGAACTTTGCTTGGACTGGGCTAGAAACAGTTTGTGTAAGCAGCTTGCTGTTATGTCCAGGTCCTGAGAAGTTGTGCAAGGTTGCTTTGTGTAGAAACAGACTTATGTGAGCAGAGGAATATGTCATAGAAAAAATGAAATCTTTTGGGCCAAAAGTGACTAGAGTTCTTGGACTTGAGGCTACAGAGTTTGATGTTTGCCCTGATTGTTTCAAATCTTGTATTGGTTGAATATTTCTTTGTTATGCCCAGTGACATCTTTTGCAGTGTGAATGTTTATTCTGTGCTATTATGGGTTTTGGGATTTTTTTGTTTGTTTGTTTGTTTGCTTTGGTATTATGGCTCAGTTAAAAGATCTTGGACTTAAACCGGGCGTGGTGGCGCATGCCTTTAATCCCAGCACTCGGGAGGCAGAGGTAGGAGGATCGCCGTGAGTTCGAGGCCACCCTGAGACTACATAGTTAATTCCAGGTCAGCCTGAGCTACAGTGAGACTCTACCTTGAAAAACCAAAAAAAAAAAAAAAAAAAGATCTTGGACTATAGGGATGTTTGAACATCATAGATGGTTATCAGTTTATGGGGGCCAGGGGCAAAATGTAGTGGTTTGATTCAGGTGTCCCTCATAAACTTCGGTGTTCTGAATGCTAGGTTCTCAGCTAATGGAGATTTGGAAACTAATGCCTTCTAGGGGCAGTGTATTGTTGGGGGTGGGCTTTTAGCCAGTTTTCCCTTGCCAGTGTTTGGCACATTCTCCAGTTGCTATTGTCCATCTGATGGCCAGGAGGCAATATCCACCCTCTGCTCAAGCCATTGTTTTCCCCTGCAATGATGGAGCTTCCCCTGAGTCTATAACCCAAAATAAACCTTTTATTTTTCCAAAAAGAAAAAAGAAAAATTATAAGTAGACACCTGCAAAAATCAGGCAAAAAAGACAGGGTGAGAAAAAGCCACTGAAAGTTCTTTCAAGAGAAGGTTTACATGTAACTAGGAGGAGAAAGGATGGAAAAGAACAAGGCCTCTAAGAACCTTACAATAGTGAGCTAGGGCCATCTCCCCAGCCCCCAAATGCTTTTTTGGAGGGGGCTGGGGTTTGAGGTAGGGTTTCACTGTAGTCCAGGCTGACCTGGAATGTACTAAGGGTAGCCTTGAACTCACAGCAATCCTCTTACCTCTGCCTCCCGAGTGCTAGGATTTAAAAGCATGCGCCACCACACCCAGCCCAAATGTGCTTTTTAATCCAACTCAAATGGATCATACCACTGTGGCACATCCTAACAATAGGTGTTCTGGTGACAACAGCATATTTAAATTGTTGGGAATAAGTATGTATTCTTGGCTGTGATGTGTATGTTATCTCTTTTGCTTTTTTGACTACAAAATTTAAAATTTTAACTTCTGAAACAGGCTTACATTTTCTTTACTTATACTACATTCCTATGTGCTTGTTCTTTTGTACTGAAGATTTATTAGTCTCATAAAATAAACTGTTACTACATGGAAGTTGTCAATAAAAAGAAAGAAAGAAAGGGTTGGAAAGGTGGCTTAGTGGTTAAGGCCTGAAAAGCCAAAGGACCCAGATTTAATTTCTTAGTACCTATGAAAAGCCAGATGCATAAGGTGGTGCATGCATGTGGAGTTCGTTTGAAGAGACAACAAGCCCTGACATGTCCATTCTCTCTCAAACAAGTAAATAAGATATTTTAAAAAATTAAAATAGGGCCAGGTGTGGTGGTGCACACCTTTAATCCAAGCACTCAGGAGGCAGAGGTAGGAGGATCACTGTAAGTTTGAGACCACCCTGAGACTTCTAGGTCAGCCTAGGCTAGAGTGAGTGAGACCCTACCTTGAAAATAATAATAATAATAATGATAATTATAATTTAATGGACTCTGATGAGAAGCTCCCACTAGCTTTCATCCAAAAATGAGGCTATACTCATCAAAATCTCTCTGCTTTGGAAATTAAGACATTGCTCAGTGGTTAAGGTACATGCTTGCAAAGCGTAAGGACCCAGGTTTGATTCTCTAGTACCCACATAAAGCCTATGCACAAGGTGGCAATTGTGTCTAAAGTTCGGAAAGAAGCCCTGATGTGCCCATTCTCTATTTGCCTCTTTACCTCTCTCATAATTAAATAATACAATATTTAAAATGTGTCTTGAAAACTTTAAAAAATAAACTTTCTATTCCCACAATCAGGCATGTCCAGCCTTTTAAAATGGCAATATGCCATTGTCATATACAAAGTACATACAAGAAACATGTAACATACAGGCTGAACTATCCAGTGAAGCCCTTTGTGTACAGTATGTGTGGTATGGTGTCTAAAGTGTATACATATGTGTACATATCATATGCACACATGTGGAGGCCACAGAACTTGGGGTGTTTTGCTCTATTGTTCTTCCATGTGGTTCCCCTGTGGTGGAGTCTCTCCCTGAACCTGGGCTGCTGTTTTTTCAGTCACACTGTCTGACCAATGCACCCACTGTCACTCTGTCTCTCTTATTTCTCTGCTTGATGATAAATAAATATATTTTTTAAAAATCAAGTCTGCCAGGCATGGCGGTGTACACCTTTAATCCTAGCACTTGGGAGGCAAAGGTAGGAGGATTACTGTGAGTTCAAGGCAACCCTGAGACTACATAGTGAATTCTAGGTCAGCCTGGGCTAGAGTGAAACCCTGCCTCAAAAAACAAAGACAAGACAAACAAACAAACAACAACAACAAAATCAAGTCTGGAGCTAACATGAGAAAAATAAGTCAAATTAAAACATTTCATACTTGTTAAAAAGTAGTGAGAATTGGGGGCTGGAGAGATGGCTTAGCGGTTAAGCGCTTGCCTGTGAAGCCTAAGGACCCCAGTTCGAGGCTCAGTTCCCCAAGTCCCACGTTAGCCAGATGCACAAGGGGGCGCATGCGTCTGGAGTTCGTTTGCAGAGGCTGGAAGCCCTGGCGTGCCCATTCTCTCTCTCTCCCTCCCTCTGTCTTTCTCTCTGTGTCTGTTGCTCTCAAAATAAATAAAAAATTTAAAAAAAAAAAAAAAGTAATGAGAATTGGGCTGGAGAGATGGCTTAGCATTAAGGCAACTGACTGCAAAGCCTAAGGATCTGGGTTCAATACTCCAGGTCCCATGTAAGCCAGATACACAAGGTGGCGCATGGCTAAAGGCCTTGGTGCACCCATTCTCTCCCTCCTTCCCTCCCTCTCTGCCTCTCTCTCTCTCTCTGTCTGTCTCAAATAAAAAAAATAAATAAATAAAAGGTAATGAGAATTAAGACTGGGGATGCACAAAGAGGTGCATGCATCTGGGTTAGGTTTGCTTATAGCAGAAGCCCTGGCACATCCGTATTTTTTTTTTCCTATTTCTCCTTCAAACAAATTAAAAAAAGTTGGTTTTGTTTTTTGTTTTTGTTTTTGTTTTTTAATTTATGATGGAGAGTTGATGTAGCACTTAGGTACTTGCCTGACAAGCCAAAGGACCCAGGTTTGATTACCCAGGACCCATGTAAGGCAGGTGCACAAGGTGGCACATGCATCTGGGGTTCATTTGCAGTGGCTGGAGGCCCTTGTGTGCTCATTCTCTCTCAAATAAATAAAAATATTTGTTTTTAATTAATGAGAATAAGTCTCGTTACTATTACTGTTTTTGGTGATGTTTTTTGAGGCAGTGAGAGTCTCCCTATGGCCCAGGATGGCCTCAAGATCATGGTGATTTTCCAACTTCAGCCTCCCAACCGCTAGGATTAAAAGTGTGAACCACCACACCTGGCCTTGTAACTTTGTTCCTGTCACTGAACCTGGAGCTGCACAATTCTTAAAATGCATAGTCTAAATGAAGTTTTTCCCTTAGTGATTCCAATTTTGCTCCTGACATTAGGGCAGGTAGATTACAATGTTTCACAACCTTTGAGGCCTCCAGCTCTTTAATCTTGTCTTCAGCTTCAGTCAGTTTATCTTTCAAAGTTGCAATCTCCTTCTCCATGGGCATCACGACAGATCGAAGTTTTTCAGCATCCTCTTGGGCCTGTGGTTACAAAGAAATAAATGTTACAACTAATTGCCTTCCAAAGAAACTCTGGCCCATCCATTTACTAAAACTTAGTATAACAATTATATCATTATTAGCAGTCACAAAATAGCACTTTTCCAGTTTTTAAATGGTACATTGCTATGACAATCAAGTCATAATCAGTTTTCCCAAATATTCAGAATTCTGCAGTGAGTGAAAAATAACTTCATTGTAACCTATTTGACTTCTTCATGAAGATACTGAGGAAGAAACATCTTGTATCTAAGGCAGACTCAAGAGGCCAGTGCGGAAATGCATGCCTGTACTCTGAGCACTCACGAGGGTAGATTAAAGGATTACTAGTGGAGGCCAACCTGGTCTAATAGTAAATTCTAGGTCAAAAATAAATAAATAAATAAAACAGGCCAGGCATTGTGGCACACACCTTTAATCCCAGCACTCGGGAGGCAGAGGTAGGAAGATCACTGTGAGTTTGAGGCCACCCTGAGACTACACAGAAACCCTACCTCAAAAAACAAACAACAACAACAAAAAAAAACCAGAAATCAAAAAGTTGGAACTCGGGCTGGAGAGATGGCTTAGCGGTTAAGCGCTTGCCTGTGAAGCCTAAGGACCCCGGTTCAAGGCTCGGTTCCCCAGATCCCACGTTAGCCAGATGCACAAGGGGGCGCACGCGTCTGGAGTTCGTTTGCAGAGGCTGGAAGCCCTGGCGCGCCCATCCTCTCTCTCTCCCTCTATCTGTCTTTCTCCCTGTGTCTGTCACTCTCAAATAAATAAATAAAAAATGAACAAAAAATATTTAAAAAAAAAAGTTGGAACTCCTCCTACTAATGAAAATAAAAATTAACCTTTTCCCTCAATGCAAAGAGACTCAAACTTATCCTAAATTGTTCAGGACAAAGAAATATATACACCTAATAATATACACCTGGAAAAGAGGGACTCAGATTCACTTTGGTTCTTACAATATTATTATTTATTTTGTATTGAATTATATAATATATAGACAGGACATGCTAGTTAAAAACTTCTTCACCATCAAGGCAAGTTTCAGATGCTTATACAGATCACTAGACAAAACTCAGTGGGAAAAGCATAAAAGGAAAAGAAGCACAGAGTTTATCATAGTCACAAAAGACCTCATACTTCCAGGGCCTGGATGTCACTGTAAACAAACCTTTAAAAAGTAAGATAAAAATGGCAGCAATGTCATTATACTCTAAGGAGTATTTAAAAAAAAATCTGAGCTGGGCATGGTGACGCACGCCTTTAATCCCAGCACTTGGGAGGCAGAGGCAGGAGGATTGCCGTTGAGTTCAAGGCCAGCCAGGGACTACAGAGTGAGTTCCAAATCGGCCTGGACTACAATGAGGCCCTACCTTGAAGAATAAACAAAGCAAAAAAAAAAAAAAGCAAAAAAAAACATGGCAGCAAAGGAGCTGAGTATGGTGGCTCACGCCTTTAATTCCAGCACTTCGGGAGGCAGAGGTAGGAGGTTCACCTTGAGTTCGAGGCCACCCTGAGACTACATAGTAAATTCCAGATCAGCCTGGACTAGAGTGAAACACTACCCCGAGGGGAAAAAAAAAAATGGCAGCAAGGTCATTATTATACTCTAATGAGTATTTAAAAAAAAATCTGAGCAGGGCGTGGTGGCACATGCCTTTAATCCCAGCACTCGGAGGCTGAGGTAGGAGGGTCACTGTGAGTTCAAGGTCACCCTGAGACTATATAGTAAATTCCAAGTTAGCCTGAGCTACAATGAGACCTTACCTCAGAAAACAAACAAAAAAATAATCTGAGAAATTGCACAAAGTAGTGCATGAGTCTGGACTTTGTATGCAGTGGCAAGACTCTAGCAGGCCCAGACTTTGTATCTCTCTGTCTCTGTCTCTATC
The DNA here is from genome assembly GCF_020740685.1 of Jaculus jaculus. Lineage (NCBI taxonomy): Eukaryota > Metazoa > Chordata > Mammalia > Rodentia > Dipodidae > Jaculus > Jaculus jaculus. The sequence continues at coordinate 76,181,146 of NC_059110.1, read as the reverse complement.
CCTCCTCACAAAAGCATAAAAATAAAAGTAACAGTTAGGTTTAGTGGCGCACACCTTTAATCCCAGCACCTGAGGCCACCCTGAGAGAGTACATAGTGAATTCCAGGTCAGACTGAGCTAGAGCCAGACCCTACCTCAAAAAAAACTGAAAGAACCAAAAATAATTTTTAAATAAAATAAAAATAACAAAGGGTTATGCCCTCATGGAGTTTACATTGTACTAAGGAATTAGTCACAAGTATTATGTAAGGAAAGGACTTCACATTACTTTGTACTATATTTAGGTCTATGTCCAAATAATTCTCTTAAGAGAAAACATAGAAGAACTTTTAGTTCTACAACAGAATTTGTTAAAGCACTTTGCTTTAAGATTCAAATAATTCTATATGTGAATATATTCCTTCATACCTTTTTCATTTCATTTTCTAAATTTTCTTCCTCTTGACCTTCAGACAACCTTCTTCTTAAATCAGCTATTTCCCGCTCTGCAGATTCTCGATACTGTGCCCACTGTGTTCGTTCCTGCTCCAGCCGAAGGTGAAACTGGTGTTCATAGTCACGAACTGTTTCTATAAAGCATCACGTATTTCATGTCTAAGCATTATGGGGGAAATATCTAGTACACTGAGATTTTTTTTAAGTTATATAAAGAATTTTGCCTAATGTTTAGAAAATCTTAAATTCGCCAAAAAACATTCTAGTGTTTTCTTTCTGTTGTTGTTCTTGTTGTTGCTTTGAGGTAGGGTCTAGCTCTAACCCAGGCTGACCTGGAATTACCTATGTAGTCTTAGGGTATCCTCAAACTCACAGTGATCCTCCTACCTCTGCCCTCCTCCCAAGTGCTGAGATTAAAGGCATGCACTACCACACCCAGCTTCTAGATTTTTGCTTGTTTGTTTGTTTTTGTTTTTTGAGGTAGGGTCTCTGGCCCAGACTGACCTGGAATTCACTATGGAGTCTCAGGGTGGCCTTGAACTCACAGTGATCCTCCTACCTCACCTGGCTTTAGATATTTTTATGTATAGAAATAAGGGCTTTATTACTTCATCATCATTAATCTTCATAAATAAAACTGCCATATATATTTAACCTTCAGAAAAGTTAAGCAAGGTGAAACTCAAATCTAAGGCCAAAAACAAATCTATGTTCTTTCTTCTCACTCTAGCCCAGGCTGACCTGGAATTCATTAGTCTCAGGGTAGCCTCAAACTCATGGTGATCCTACCTCTGCCTACAGAGTGCTGGGATTAAAGGTATGAGCTACTACGCCCGGCCAAAAATCTATGTTTTTAAACAGTATACTGTGGCCCCCAAGACAAATGTGATTGTCATCCTAACTACCTGAAAAAGATTCTAATCCTGGAATATTTTGCTATAACCTAAGATTCTGAGACAAATAGCCGGGGATAGTGGCGATGCCTTTAATCCCAGCACTTGGGAGGCAGAGGTAGGAGGATCCCTGTGAGTTCAAGACTACATAGCGAAGCCTGGACTACAGTGGGACCCTACCTCAAAAAAACAAAAAATAAAAAAATACTGTGTGACAAAGCAGGCATGGTGGTACACACCTTTACTCTTAACACTCTTTAACATGCCTTTAGTCCCAACACTTGGGAGGCAGAGGTAGGATTACCCCAACGCAAGTCCAAGTGAATTCCAGGTCAGCCTGGGCTACAGCAAGACCCTACCTCAAAAACCTAAAAGAAAAAAGGGGGGAGGAGCTAGAGAGATGGATTAGCAGTTAAGATGTTTTCCTGCAAAGCCAAAGGATCCCAGTTTGATTCTCTAGGATCCACGTAAGCCAGATGCACAAGGGGGCACATGCATCTGGAGTGCTTTTGCAGCGGCTGGAGGCCAACGTGTGCGCACACTGTTTCTCTCTCTCTCCCTCTCTCTTTCTCTCTCTCAAATAAATAAATATTAAAATACACATACACACACACAAAAAAAAAAACTGTAACAGATACTGTTGGTGGCCCATTAATTTTTATGCCTTTTTCATTACTAACAAGACCTATATTTTATTTAGAAAATCAATGTACCCAATAAATACTATAATTCCAGGATGAAGATATAGCTTAGTGATAGATTACTTGAATAGCAAGAGTATTATTTTTGGGTTTTATTCCTGACACCACAAAAAATAAAAACTACATTTTCTAATTTCCTTATGGCTATGGTCAACAAAGTGTGAGAAAAAATATATGGTAGAGATTTCTGGAGATTTTTGCTTTTCTGATATAGACTTCAGGTGTAGCCATTCTGCAGCCATGAAGCTAAAAAGAATATAGTGAAAATAAGGAGACAGCCACAAAGGGCCTGCAAGCTGCAGATGTCATAAAACTATCAGAACCTCATTCCTATACTTACCTACAGCTGGACTTCCAGTTTGTGAGAAATCTGAATAAACCATTGTAATCCAATTTGCTAAGACTAGTGTCACCCTTAAGTGATAATCATAGAATCAGAAACAGAGCAAGCCTTTCTTGTTTCCTCATGAATAACACTGTGGCAAAAATGACACACAGATGAAAATATCCACAGGGTAGGAGGTCATCATTATTCCATGTAACTCCAGACAAATGCAAATATCCACACGGTAGGGGGTCATCACTACTCTATGTAATTCCAGAGCACCAAAGATTTATAGGACAATTTACTTCATCTTGTCATTCTCTCAAAAATGCAGGGAGTACATAACTATTTGTACTGAAAGAAGCAAGACACTAGTCTACTACACTTCTTTCAGATCAAGGGTCACAAAGTGGCATTACATGAGGCACCTTTTTGGCTCACTGGCCATTTGTCTGCAAATCCACTGCAGTGAAGACTTATCATGCAAATAAACATTGTTCTTAAACATCCAAACAAAATTTTTAAACCCTCATTTTAAACTCTGCATTAGATATTACAAATGAATTATCTCTGGTGGTTTGAATTAGGTGTCTCCCATAAACTCATGTTTTGAATGCTTAGTTCCCAGTTATTGGCAATTTGGGACTTGGAGCCTTGATAGAGGAGGTATGTTAGGGGTAGGCTTAGAGGTGTTATATAGCCAGCTTCCCCCTTGCCAGTAGTTGGGCAAACTCTCATATTGCAGCATTCCACCTGCTATGGCAAGGTGATATCCAACTTCTGCTTATGCCATCCTTTCCCATGCCATCATGGAGCTTCTGTAAGCAAAATAAACCCTTTCCTCTCACAGGCTGCTTTTGATTGAGTGCTTTGTGCCAGCAACTTGAAGGTGACTGTGATACTCTCTAACACTCACTATAACTCTTCATTATTACAGCTGTAAATAAAGCCAGGTGTGGCATCTCCTTCCTCTCTAATCCTAGCACTTAGGAGGTAGAGGCAGGGGGATAAGAGTTAAAGGTCACCCTCAGCTACAAAATAAGTTCAGAGCTGCCTAAACTATGTAAGACTCTTCAAAAAACAAAACAAAATAAAAAATGAAAATCTGACAATATATAATCTGATAACATCAATTTATGATACTTCCCTTCTATCTAACATCTTGAAAATGAAAGTACATAAAGCCACAAATGGACTTGGGATATTATTTTAAGGCCATTTGAAAATGGCCTCAAGCCTAAGAATTTGGTAATCTTAGAGAGTCAAAAAACTGATCTTTCTTTGACTTTACCTTTCATGACAGCCTGAAGTGAAGCAACTTCTTCTCTCCATTGCCTTTTCACTTCATCTATAGCTTCCTGTTTGGTATTCTCAGAGACCGTGGCAATTGCTTTTATATTCTCCATCTCTGCCTGAGCTTCCCACAGCTGTGTTCGAAGGTGTCCCAAGTCATCTTGTGTAGCTTGTAACACTGCATTTTGCCTCTTCAGATCCTCTGGGAGAAATGCAAAGGACTTTTCATTAATAAGGTTTTCATGATAGCAGACTGCAAAAATAATGAAGAAATGGGATTTTAAAATGTTTACACATATCATGAAACCATTTTAACAGAATTTAAATATGCTTGTATCACAAATCAGTACCTAATGACAGTGATTAAGGTTATGATTTAAGTATCATTTGGGCTCTTCTACCAGTTGGCTACATGAACATGGTAAAATTATTTAACCTCTGGTGTGTCTGTGATTATTTGTAATGGTTAACCTTGTAGGGTTTTTTGTTGTTATTGTTTTTAATTTTTATTTATTGATAAAAAGAGAGAAAGAATGGGCACATCAGGGCCTCTAGCCACTGCAAAAGAACTTCAGACACTTGTGCCACCTTGTGCATCTGGCTTTACATAGGTATTGGGGAACTGAACCTGGGTCTTTTGGCTTTACCGGCAATCGGCAAACACCTTAACCACTAAGCCATCTCTCCAACCCTGTTGTTGTTAAGATATATATATATCTTTTATATATATATATATACACACACACACACACACACACACACACACACATATATATACACATTGCCTCCCAAGTGTGCTGGGATTAAAGGAGTGCGCCACCACATCTGGCTATATTTTTTTATTTGACAGAGAAAGGAGAGAATGAGAGAATGGGCACACCAGGGCCTCCAGTCACTGCAAATGAACTCCAGACACATGCGCTCCCTTGTGTAGCTGGCTAATGTGGGTCCTGGGGAGTTGAGCCTGGGCCCTTTGGCTTTTCAGGTAAGCACCTTAACTGCTAAACAATCACTCCAACCCCCTCAGTTCTTTTCTATATCACAGTACCATCCCTGCCTAAATGCAGGGGTCAAGAAAAACAATGTCAATTAGCAGCTCTAGGTTCAGAGAGTAGGAGACAGGGCAGCAGAACTGCTAAACAGTCACTCAAAACAAATGTTCACACCTCCCCTCTCCTAACTGATTGAAGATCTAGTCAAGATTAATCACTACAAACCAGGCATGATGTCTCACACCTTGAGGTAGGAGGCTCTCTGAGTTTGAGGCCAGTTTGGGCTAGAGTGAGACCTCACCTTAACAAACAACAAAAAAGGGGCTAGAGAGATGGCTTAGCAGTTAAGATGCTTGCCTGCAAAGCCTAAGGACCTAGGTCTGGTTCCTAGTACTCATATAAGCCAGATGCACGAGGTAGCACATGCATCTGGAGGTGGTTTGCAGTGGCTAGCTCTGGTGCACCCATTCTGTCTATCTGCCTCTTTCTCTCAAAATAACAAAACAATAAGAGAAAGAGGCTGGATAAATTGCTCAGTGATTAAAGCATTTGCCTGCAAAGCTTAGGACCCTGGTTCAGATGTACAAGATGGCACAAGTGTCTGGAGTTTATTTGCAGTGGCTGGAGGCTCGAATGCACCCATTCTCTCTCATATAGATAATGCAATATTAAAAAAAAAAAAAAAAGCAGGGCTGGAGAGTGGAGTTTCAGAGGGGAAAGTGGGGGGAGGGAATTACCATGAGATATTGTTTCAATGCTGCAAATGTTTAAGACGACCAATATACTGTAAAAACTAAAAAAAAAAAAAAAAAAAAAAAAAGCATGGTAACACTGACCAGTTCATGGAATGTAAGGAGGAGGAGGAGGAGGAGTTGGAACCATGGCAGAAAATCAGTAGATTACTGAGGACTCTGTAGTTGAAAATTATAATGCAGTGGATAAAATTATCCCAGTTTCTATGAGCCAGCAGCTGGTCTCTCCTCTAGTACCCATCGCTGCTCCTGCTTCTGTTGCTGTGCACCACTCTACACCCACCACCATTAGTACCTTCAGGGCATAGAACAGTGACAGTACAAGGAAGACTTGTCACACAGCCAACAACAATGCTGACAATCCTTTGGTCCAGCAAAGTGGACAGCCACTCATTCTGACTCAGAATCCAGCACCAGGTCTGGCTACAATGGTTACTCAACCAGTATTAAGTCCTGTCCAGGTCATGCAGAACACCAATCATGTGACTAATTCCCCTGTAGCCTTACAACCAATATTCATCACTACCCAGAGATTTCCTGTAAGGAATGTTCGACCTGTACAAAATACAGTGAATTAGGGTGGGATTGTACTGAACATACAGCAAAGCCAAAGAGACAAATTACACTACTCCCAGCCCCATGTACACAGTTAAGCCAACAGTTGGAGCCACACAAGTGTTTTCTCAGATGACCTCAATAAGGCTCACAATGCCTATGAGACCCACCACTACCACCTTTACACCATCATCCTAGCTATGCTCACTATCAGAAGCACCGTCCCACAGTCCCAATCCCAGCAGACCAAGCCCACTTCCAGTCCTTCCACCACCCCCACTGCTACCCAGGCAACCTCATTAGGACAGCTAGCTGTCCAGCCTCCAGGCCAAGCAAACTAGACCTCAAATTCCAAACTAGCTCCCTCCTTCCCCTTTCCACCTGCAGTGAGCATTGCTACTTTTGTCACTGTGAAATGACTTGGAAGTACAGGTTAAAATAGCAAAGTGGCCAAATTGGTGAACACCCTTAACCATCCCTTCCCTGGGCCAGAGATAGTTTCCAACAACAGCCCTGCCCTCAATCTTCACTGAAAGTGACCTCTTCCATCCCAGTGTTTGACCTCCAGGATGGTGGATGGAAAATATATCCATGGTATAATTTCATGTTACTGAAGCTTTAAGTAGTCACATGTTAACTGCTGCCAAGAAAGGGCTGAATACCAGAAGAAAGAAAAAAGTGGCCCCATCTCCTGAGCAGACAGTTCTTGTTACTTCCACACCCTCTTCTATACCTATTTGCCCTCTGTTACCACCTACCAAAGTCCCAGTGCCAAATGAGAATACTGGTGATGCTGTGCAAGCCAAGCTTGTTATGCTACTAGATGACTTTTACTATGAACAGGATGGTGGCAAAGTAGCTCAGCTCACAAGCTTTCCTAAAGTAACAACATCTTTCCAATACACTCATTGTCCCCAAAGAGGAAAATTCCACATTCAATCCATAAACCAAATAAGGAACCATGTAAAATTTGATCAGCACAATGGTAAGGTGGAAGGTCATATTATTTGTCAACACTGTTACTGCCAGTTTTTCAGTTTTCTTTATAGCTCCAGTGCCGTTTGGAAAATGTGTTATAGTCCCTATGCATCTACTACCAAATGCAAGATCTGTGAGTGGGCATTTGAAAGTGAGCCACTATTTCTTCAGAATATGAAGGACACTCATAAACCTAAAGAGATGTTCCTAAATGTTTAGAAGGGTTTTTTTTTTTTTTTGGCTTTTTTCGAGGTAGGGTCTCAATCTAGCTTAGGCTGACCTAGAATTCACTATGTAGTCTCAGGGTGGCCTTGAACTCATGGCGATCCTCCTACCTCTGCCTCCTGAGTGCTGGGATTAAAGGAATGTGCCACTACGCATGGCTTCTTAAAAATATTTAATCCTAGCATTTGTGGGATTAAAGGCATGCACGACTACCTACCACTATAACCCGCCTCACCCCCCCCCCTTTTTTTTTTAAATTTGGTTTTAAGAAGTAGGGCCTCACTCTAGCAGAAGCTGACCTGGAACTCACTGTGTAGTCTTCAGGGTGGCCTCGAACTCATGACGATCCACCTACCTCTGCCTCCCAACTGCTAGAATTAAAGGCATATGCCACCATGCCTGGCTCCCTTTAAAAAAAATAATAAATTTTATTTATTAAATTTATTTGTTTATTAGAGACAAAGAGGGGGGAGAGAAAGGGGGTAATAATGGGCATACCTGGGCCTCTAGCAAAACTGCAAAAGAACTCCAGATGCATGTGCCACCTAGTGCATCTGGCTTACAAAGGACCTGGAGAATCAAACCAGGGTCCTTAGACTTCATAGGTTAACCACTAAGTCATCTCTCCAGGCCTCATCCCATTTATTTTTGTTGTTGTTTATTTTTATTTATTTGAGAATGACAGAAAGAGAAAGAGAGAGAGAGAGAGAGAGAGAGAGAGAATGGGCACACCAGGGCTTCCAGCCACTGCAAATGAACTCCAGACGCATGCGCCCCCTTGTGCATCTGGCTAATGTGGGTCCTGGGGAATCGAGCCTCGAACAGGGATCCTTAGGCTTCACAGGCGAGTGCTTAACTGTTAAGCCATCTCTCCAGCCCCCTCATACCATTTTTTAAAAGGTTTATTTTTATTTATTTATTAGAGAGAATGAGTGTGCCAGGGCCTCTAGCCACTGTAAACAAACTCCTTATGCATCTGGCTTATGTGTCACCCCATTTTTTAATGGTATATTTTTGACTGGAGTGGGATGAAATCTCAATTTAATTTTAATTTCCCTGATGGCTTAAAGATGTTGAATATTTTTTCAAAAATGTATTGAGGGGCTGGAGAGATGGCTTAGTGGTTAAGCGCTTGCCTGTGAAGCCTAAGGACCCCCCGGTTTGAGGCTCAGTTCCCCAGGTCCCACGTTAGCCAGATGCACAAGGGGGCGCACGCGTCTGGAGTTCGTTTGCAGAGGCGGGAAGCCCTGGCGCGCCCATTCCCTCTCTCTCCCTCTATCTGTCTTTCTTTCTGTGTCTGTCGCTCTCAAATAAATAAATAAAATTTTAAAAAATGTATTGAGAATTGCCTTCTCCATTTACTTGCTCCTTTGTTGATTGGATTTTACTAACTGATGATTTTTTTTTGGTCCTTAATTTCTTCAAGTTCTTTACCGATGCTACATATTTAGCTGTCAGATGTTTGGTTGGCAAAGATTTTTCTCCTATTCAGGAGGCTGTTTACTCTGCTGATCATTCCCTTTGCTAGGCTTCTAAAGTTAATGTCATTCTACTTGTCAATCCTTGGACTTGTCTGCTGTGCTATCAGAGTCCTTTTCAAAGAGTCCTATGCAATTGTAGTGTTTTCCCTAGTAATTTTAGTTTACAGTATTACACTAGGTATTTGGTGCATGTTGAGCTATGAATCTAGTTTCATTTTTCTACATGTGGACATCTAGTTTCCCTGGCACCATTTACTGAATAGGCTGTCTTTTACCCAGCATATATTCTTGAGATTTGTGTCAAATTAGGTGAATATAGCTACGTGATTTTATTTCTCTTCAATTGGTCTACATCCGTTTTTGCTGAGAGCATGCTACTTTTGTTGTTACAGCTCTGCAGTAAAACGTGACATAAGTTATGTGACACTTCTACCACTGCTCTTTCTGCTTAGGACTGCTTTGGCTATTTCAGAGTCTTCTGTACTTCCATATGACTTTTGAATTGTTTTCTCCACTTGTCTGAAGAATGATCTGCATTTTTTATGCAGACTGTATTTATTCATAGAATGCTTTTGGTAATATCACCATTTTCAGTGTTTACACTGCCAATCCATAAGCATGGGAAGGCTTTTCACTTTCTAGTATCTTCAATAGTATTTTAAAGCTTTCTACAGTAGGCCTTTCACTTCCTTGGTTACGTTTATTCCTATGTGTTTTGTTATTATTACACATTGATTTTGAAGCTATTTTTAAAATTTCTTTATAGCAAGTTTGTCAATGTTTTATAGGAAAGCAATTAATTTTTATACATTTATTTTGTATCCTGCTACTGCTACTTTGTTGAAATTATGGATCATACCTAAGTGTCTTCTGATAGGATCTTAAGGGCCTTTAAATGTAGGATCTTGCCATCTGAAAATGGGTATAGTTTGACTTCGTCCTTCCCTGTCTGTATCCATTTTATTTCACTGTTTGGCCTTATTCCTCCAAATAAAATTTGAAGCACTACAATTAATAAAAACAAAATGGATGGGCTGGAGAGATGGCTTAGCAGTTAAGGTGCTTGCCTGCAAAGCCAAAGGACCCATGTTCAACTCTCTAGATCACACATCAGCCAGATGCACAAAGGTGAGGCAAGAGCAAGGTCGCACATGCATGCTAGGTGGTGTAAGCATGTGGAATGCAGTTGCAGTGGCTGAGGCCCTAGCACATCCATTCTATATCTCTGTCTCTCTTACTCTCTCTAAAATTATATGTTAAAAAACAAAACCCAAAATTGGGAAGAAGAGAGAGAGGGAGGAAAGAAGGAAAGTAGGAAGACGTATATATTGTTCCTTTCCTTTTTCATATCCAAAAGGGTAGTATAATGCTAATAGGCAATTTAACCTCACAGTAACTTCCCCAGCCCCTATGTCCAAAAAATGATAATATTTTGCTATATCTGCACAAATTTCTCTTAGAAATCAAACATTAAAAATGCCCAGTGCAGCTGGGCGTGATGGCACACACCTTTAATCCTAGTACTAGGGAGGCAGAGATATGAGAATTGCCATGAGTTCAAGGACACTCTGACACTACAGGGTGAATTCCAGGTCAACCTGGGCTAGAGTGAGACTATACCTCAAAAAAACTTAAAAAAAAAATGCCCAGTTCAACAGGATGTGCTTATAGACCTAGCTACTCAGAGGCTGAGGCATGATGATCCCTTGAGCACAGTATTTCAAGTTTAACCAGGGCAATATGCTAAAAGTACACCTCAAAAAAGAGGGGATGGGGATGGAGAGATGGCTTAGTGGTTAAGGTGCTTGTCTGCAAAGCCTAAGTACCCATATTCGACTCTCCAGGTTCCATGTAATACAGATGCACAAAGGTGAGGCAAGCACAAGGTCACACATGCCCACTAGGTAGCACAAGTGTCTGGAGTTCAGTTGCAGTGGCTGAGACCCTAGTGTGTCCCTCCCTCCCCACCTCAAGAAAATAAGAATAAGAATAAAGTGGGGATGGGGAGATGGCTCAGAGGTTAAGGCACTTACCTGCAAAGCCTAACTACTCAAGGAGGGGAGGGGAGGGGAGGGGAGGGGAGGGGAAGGGAGGGGAGGGGAGGGGAGGGGAGGGGAGGGGAGGGGAGGTGCTCATGGCAGGTGGGCAGTCTTGGGCTTGCACCAGGCTGGGTGAATAAGTGTTCATTACAGGCAGGCTGTATTTGGGGACACAACTGGCCAGGATCAGGAGTGGACATGCTCGTGGTGGGAGGGGGTCTTTAGGGTGAGGAAGTACTCATTGTGGGTGGGCCTGTCTGGAGACATATTAGGGCCAGAAGAGATAGTGCTCATCCCATACAGGCAGTCTTGGGTAAGGATGTGCTCATCTCTGGCTGCCCATGGTTAGGGACACATTCACATGAGGAAGTGCTAATCACAGGTGGGCAATCTTGCGGCCTACACTCAGGTTGGGAGAGGAAGTGCTCATCATAGATGGAGGTCTTGGGGCCTCGGAGAGGAAATACTCATACTGGGCTTGTAGTTTTGGGGGGCTGTACTGCAGGGTAAGGAAGTGCTCTTCCAGGGTGGGTTTCAGGCTGGCTCCAGGCAACCAAAAGTTCCTCCAAGCATGGACACAACACATTAGACTGGAACACCCAAGCCTCCAAGCCTGTGGCTGCAGTCCTAGCATCTCCAAGGTCCTGTAGCTGATAGCACAACAAGGTCCAGATGGGGACATGGCCAGGAAGTCATTCTCAGGTAAGCATGTTCCCTTCGGGCCTATCCACAAGGCCTCAGTTCAGAGCAACCTGTCTGTCAGGCCTGGGGCATCAATAGGACCCCAGTGCAGATCACACTCCAAAGACCTCAGACAGTAAATAATATGGGGAGAAACAAGCATTGCCTGCACAGCAAGAGAGCTAAGCAGGCCAGGGCCACATCTTGACCCACCTGGAGGTAACACACACAAGGAAAACCCCACTTAGACCCTAGGTCACCAAGCCCAAACAAGCAGGCAGGCAACCTCCCCACAATCCCCCTTTTAACCAAAGCTGACCTAGTTATACAACTCAGGGGACACAAGAGGAACAATACGGCACTATCAACACAATAAAAAGTTAACTAAAGATGGGAAAACCCCAACTCAAAGCAACCAATGCAAGACATCAACAGATCCCCACCAAGAATACCTAGCCCCTTAATAGAAGCCTCCAATGAAAACAGAAAGGATACTACAGACATAGAATCCCACAATGAAGACATGCTATAACATAATAAACAAAATTAATGAGAATATGAACAACAAATGGTGGAACTGGAAAAAAATCAAAGAACCAACAATCACATAAACAAAATATAAGAGACCCATCAACAACAACACATAGTTCTCATTTCTTGTCTTAACATAATAGAAAAAAATCAGATCTCAATAGACAGTTAAATGACTTGAACTTGAATCAACAAATAGATGACCATAACAATCAGTGTCTAGTAGAAGGTGGAGAAACCTTAATTCTTTTTATTTTTTTAATTTGAGAGAGAGACAGACAGAGAAAGAGGCAGATAGAGAATGGGCATGGCATGGCTTTTGAACTCCAGATCCATTACCACTTTGTGCATGTGGCTTACATGGGCATTGGGCAATCAAACCTAGGTCCTTAGGCTTCGCAGGCAAGCACCTCAATAGCTAAGCCATTGCTCCAGCTGTTAAAATATTTATTTAAGAGAGAGAGAGAGAGAAAGGCAGATAGAGAAAGAATGTCCACACTAGGGCCTCTAGCCACTGAAAACAAACTTCAGAGGTATGTGCCACCATGTGCATCTGGCTTTATGTGGGTACTAGGGAATTGAAGCTGGATCCTTTGGCTTTGCTGGCAAGTGCCTTAACTGCTAAGTCATCTCTCCAGCCCAAACCTTAATTCTTTTTTTGTTTTGTTTTTTGAGGTAGGGTCTCACTCTAGCCCAGGCTGACCTGGAATTCACTATGGAGTCTCAGGGTGGCCTCGAGCTCACAGCAATCCTCCTACCTCTGCCTCCCAAGCACTAGGATTAAAGGTGTGTGCCACCATGCCTGGGCAAACCTTAATTCTTAAACCATGGGCTCTGCCCTGTGGGTCCCTACATCAGATCTGGATTAATCCCCACAGCAATAAGTTGGTCAGGGTGATCCACGAGATCCTTCAACACAATGCATGCCTTTGCTAAGCACTTGGTTATCTGACAGAGCTACTGCTGAAGGCACCACAGGCTGCCACGTCAGAACACCGAGAGAAAACATAGTAACAGAGAGGAAAACCAGTCTTCTCCTGGCAAACACTTGTAGCAGTGCCAAGTGCTATGGGAGCTACTGGGTGACAATGGTCACCAACAAAATGAATCAGCAGGAGACCCTGAAAGCCATGTAATCCACCAGCCAGACAAGAGCTACACACTTGTGCAATAGTGGCACAAAGCCTTTATGTGTAACCAACTGCCCTCCAATTGGACATGAGGCCTGCTCAGTGGGAGAGCTGGTACTGGGAACCAAGTCAGCACCCCACAGTCAAGAAAATCACAATACCCAGAGAGAAGGCCCCAGTGTTCCCAGTACAAGTTGAGTTGATAGCTTCATCAAAATGTCTCTCAAGGCTGGGCATGGTGGCACACACCTTTAATCCCAGCACTCAGGAAGCAGAGGTAGTAGGATCACCATGAGTTTGAGGCCACCTTGAGATTACATAGTGAATTCCAGGTCAGCCTGAGCTACACTGAAACCCTTCCTTGAAAACAAAAACAAAAACAAAAAAAAGATAGAAAGAAAGAAAGAAAATGTCTCTCAAGCTCCTAGGCATATCCTTTAATCAAAACTGCTCTCACTCGTGGCTGGAAAATATGCTTTATTTTGAAGATGGCAGAGAATACTGGGGAGATTCAAGATCCATCAACATAAGAAAAGACAGCCAAAACTTAATTTGATAATAAAATGATCAATGAAACAAAAAGCCAGGGGTTTCTGGCATATGTGTAAAAAAAAGAAAAGAAAAGACAGCCGAATATTTACAAGGAGCTGTGCCACCTCTACCACATCTACAGGGCCCAAAAGAAATCGTGGAGAAAGCAGCAACATGTGTATTGCTCTCAATGCTAGCATGACATCCACAGCCAGGAAAATACCAATAAACACTGTGGTGGCCCAAAACACAATAGAAAGAAATGCATAAGCTACAAAGTCAACACTAACTGATAACATACCCACTAAAGCTCAAGGACTGTTGTAGAAGAGGGGCATGAAGATTGAAAGAGCCACAAGGTAGGTATATACCCTGAGACACACACAGCTCCCCCCAGAGACAGAGGCCCTGATTACCCCACAGTGAACACCAATAACCCTGCCAAGGAGGGCCTTCAGGGAAATGAGGACTGGAAAAGGGACAAGGGACATATTACAACTTATGTTAAATAACTAATTAAGTGGGCTGGAGGAGTAGCTTAGCAGTTAAGGTGTTTGCCTGCAAAGCCAAAGGCCCAGGTTCAATTCCCCAGGACCCACGTCAGTCAGAAGCACAAGGGGTGCACGCTTCTGGAGTTCATTTGCAGTGGCAAAAGGCCCTAGTGTACCCATTCTCTCCCTCTCAAATAAATAAATAGTAAATGAAATATTTTTTTTTTTTTAATTTTTATTAACATTTTCCATGATTATAAAATATATCCCATGGTAATTCCCTCCCTCCCCACCCCCACACTTTCCCGTTTGAAATTCCATTCTCAATCATATTACCTCCCCATTACAATCATTGTAATTACATATATACAATATCAACCTATTAAGTATCCTCCTCCCTTCCTTTCTCCACCCTTTATGTCTCCTTTTCAACTTACTGGCCTCTGCTACTAAGTATTTTCATTCTCACACAGAAGCCCAGTCATCTGTAGCTAGGATCCCCATATGAGGGAGAACATGTGGCGCTTGGCTTTCTGGGCCTGGGTTACCTGACTTAGTATAATACTTTCCAGGTCCATCCATTTTTCTGCAAATTTCATAACTTCATTTTTCTTTACCGCTGAGTAGAACTCCATTGTATAAATGTACCACATCTTCATTATCCACTCATCTGTTGAGGGACATCTAGGCTGGTTCCATTTCCCAGCTATTATAAATTGAGCAGCAATAAACATGGTTGAGCATGTACTTCTAAGGAAATGAGATGAGTCCTTTGGATATATGCCTAGGAGTGCTATAGCTGGGTCATATGGTAGATCAATCTCTAGCTGCTTTAGGAACCTCCACACTGTTTTCCACAATGGCTGGACCAGATTGCATTCCCACCAGCAGTGCAGAAGGGTTCCTTTTTTTCCACATCCCCGCCAACATTTATGATCATTTGTTTTCATGATGGTGGCCAATCTGACAGGAGTGAGATGGAATCTCAATGTAGTTTTAATCTGCATTTCCCTGATGACTAGTGACGTAGAACATTTTTTTAGGTGCTTATATGCCATTCGTATTTCTTCCTTTGAGAACTCTCTATTTAGCTCCTTAGCCCATTTTTTGATTGGCCTGTTTGATTCCTTATTAGTTAACTTTTTGAGTTCTTTGTATATCCTAGATATTAATCCTTTATCAGATATATAGCTGGCGAAGATTTTTTCCCATTCTGTAGGTTGCCTCTTTGCTTTTTTCACTGTGTCCTTTGCGGTGCAAAATCTTTGTAATTTCATTAGGTCCCAGTGGTTAATCTGTGGTTTTATTGCCTGAGCAATTGGGGTTGTATTTAGAAAGTCTTTGCCAAGACCAATATGTTGGAGGGTTTCCCCTACTTTTTCCTCTAGCAGTTTCAAAGTTTCCGGTCTGATGTTAAGGTCTTTAATCCATTTGGACTTAATTCTTGTGCATGGCGAGAGAGAAGAATCTATTTTCATCCTTCTGCAGATATTTATCCAGTTTTCAAAACACCATTTGTTGAAGAGGCTGTCTCTTCTCCAATGAGTATTTTTGGCATTTTTATCGAATATCAGGTGGCTATAGCTACTTGGGCTTACATCTGGGTCCTCTATTCTGTTCCACTGATCTACATGTCTGTTTTTGTGCCAGTACCATGCTGTTTTTGTTACTATGGCTCTGTAGTATAGGTTAAAATCAGGTATGGTGATACCACCAGCCTCTTTTTTGTTGCTCAGTATTATTTTGGATATTCGAGGTTTTTTATGATTCCAAATGAATTTTTGGATTGTTTTTTCTATTTCCATGAAGAAAGCCTTTGGAATTTTGATAGGGATTGCATTAAATGTGTAGATTGCTTTAGGTAAGATTGCCATTTTCACGATATTGATTCTCCCAAGCCAGGAACAAGGGATGTTTCTCCACTTTCTAGTGTCTTCTGCAATTTCTCGCTTGAGTGTCTTAAAGTTCTCATTGTATAGATTCTTTACTTCCTTAGTTAGGTTTATTCCAAGGTATTTTATTTTTTTTGATGCAATTGTGAATGGGAGTGATTCTCTGATTTCATCCTCTGTGTGTTTGTTGTTAGCATATATGAAGGCTACTGATTTCTGTGTATTTATTTTGTATCCTGCTACATTGCTGTAGGTTTTGATTAGCTCTAACAGCTTGCTAGTAGAGTCTTTAGGGTCCTTTATGTATAGAATCATGTCATCTGCAAATAGTGATAACTTGATTTCTTCCTTTCCAATTTGTATCCCTTTTATGTGTGTCTCTTGCCTTATTGCTATGGCTAAGACTTCCAAAACTATATTAAATAGAAGTGGAGACAGTGGACACCCTTGTCTTGTTCCTGATTTTAGTGGAAAAGCTTCCAGTTTTTCCCCATTTAGTAATATGTTGGCTGTAGGCTTGTCATAAATAGCCTTTATTATATTGAGATATGTTCCTTCTATTCCCAGTCTCTGTAGGACTTTTATCATGAAGGGATGTTGGATTTTGTCAAATGCTTTCTCTGCATCTAATGAGATGATCATGTGATTTTTGTCCTTCAACCCATTTATGTAATGTATTACATTTATAGATTTGCGTATGTTGAACCATCCCTGCATCTCTGGGATAAAGCCTACTTGGTCAGGGTGAATGATCTTTTTGATATACTCTTGTATTCTGTTTGCCAATATTTTGTTGAGAATTTTTGCATCTATGTTCATGAGGGAGATTGGTCTGTAATTTTCTTTTTTTGTTCTATCTTTGCCTGGTTTTGGTATCAGGGTGATGCTGGCCTCATAGAAGGAGTTTGGTAGGATTCCTTCTTTTTCTATTTCCTGGAAAAGCTTAAGAAGCAATGGTGTTAGCTCTTCCTTAAAAGTCTGGTAAAATTCAGCAGTGAATCCATCCGGGCCTGGGCTTTTTTTAGTTGGGAGATTATTGATAACTGCTCGGATCTCCATGTTTGTTATAGGTCTATTTAAGTGATTAATCTCATTTTGATTTAATTTAGGTAGGTCATATAGATCAAGGAAATCATCCATTTCTTTCAGATTTTCATACTTTGTGGAGTATATGCTTTTATAGTATGTCCCTATAATTTTTTGAATTTCTCTGGAATCTGTTGTGATGTTACCTTGTTCATCTCTGATTTTATTAATTTGTGTCTCTTCTCTCTTTCTTTTGGTCAGATTTGCTAAGGGTTTATCAATCTTGTTTATCCTTTCAAAGAACCAACTCTTTGTTTCATTAATTCTTTGGATTGTTCTTTTTGTTTCTATTTCATTAATTTCTGCCCTAATCTTTATTATTTCTTCCCGTCTACTACTTTTTGGTTTGCCTTGTTCTTCTTTTTCCAAGGCTTTAAGGCGAAGCATTAGGTCGTTTACTTGCGACCTTTCTAATTTCTTAATATAGGCACTTAAGGCTATAAATTTACCTCTTAGAACTGCCTTCATTGTGTCCCAGAGATTTTGGTATGTTGTGTTCTCATTATCATTTGACTCTATAAATTTTTTGATTTCCTTTTTGATTTCTTCATTGACCCACTCATCATTTAGTAGTGTATTGTTTAGCTTCCATGATTTTGTGTATGCTCTATAGCCTTTCTTGCCACTGATTTGTAGTTTAATTCCATTGTGGTCAGATAGAATGCAAGGAATTATTTCAATTTTCCTGAATTTGTTAAGATTTGCTTTGTGTCCTAATATATGGTCTATTTTAGAGAATGTTCCATGTGCTGCTGAAAAGAATGTATATTCTGCAGCCTTTGGATGAAATGTCCTGTATATATCTGTTAGGTCCATATCTTCTATGACCTCATTTAGTCCAGATGCCTCTCTGTTTATTCTTTCCCTGGATGACCTGTCAATTGATGAGAGTGGGGTGTTAAAGTCACCCACCACCACCGTGTTTGGTGTTATCTGTGACCTTAGTTCTAATAGTGTTTGTTTGACGAATTTGGGAGCCCCCATGTTAGGTGCATATATGTTTAGGATTGTAATGTCCTCCTGTTGGAGTGTGCCCTTAATCAATATAAAGTGACCTTCCTTATCTTTTTTGACTAACTTCGGACTAAAGTCCACCCTGTCTGATATTAGGATAGCAACCCCTGCTTGTTTTCTAGGCCCATTTGCTTGAAACACCGTCTTCCAACCTTTCACCCTAAGATAATGTCTATCCTTTGTAGAAAGGTGAGTTTCTTGAAGACAACAAATTGTAGGATCCTGCTTTTTAACCCAGTCTGCAAATCTATGTCTTTTCGTTGGGGCATTGAGACCGTTGATATTGAGATATTATTGAAAGGTGTGTATTTATGTTTGCCATTTGTGTGTGTGTGTGTGTGTTACTTGTTCTACCTGTGCTCTCTTCTGTTAACTGGTATTTGAGTATGGCTGGTTTTTTCTAGGTTCCTTATATGTGTGCTTTTCCTTTTGTTCAGCATGGAGGATTCTATCAAGTATTTTCTGTAGAGCTGGTTTTGTCTTCAGATATTCCTTTAACCTGCTTTTGTCATGGAATGTCTTTATTTCTCCATCTATTTGGATGGATAACTTTGCAGGATAAAGTAACCTTGGTTGACAGTTGTTATCTTTCAGAACTTGGAATATATCACTCCAGGCCCTTCTGGCTTTAAAAGTTTGTGTTGAATAATCTGCTGTAATCCTGATGGGCTTGCTTTTGTAGGTAACTTGATTTTTCTCTCTAACTGCTTTCAATATTTTTTCTTTGGTTTGTGTGTTTGGAAGTTTGAGTATAATGTGGCGAGGAGAGTTTCTTTCTGGGTTTTGTCTGGCTGGGGTTCTAAAGGCTTCCTGTATCTGTATTGGCACCTCTTTCCCAATTTGGGGGAAATTTTCCTCTATGATTTTGTTGAAGATGCCTACTATGCCTCTGGAGTGGAGTTCTTCTCCTTCTACTATGCCCTGAATTCTTATATTGGATCTTTTCATAGTGTCCCGAATATCTTGAAATTCCCACTCGTACTTTTCTATAAGTTTGTCTTTCTCTTTGTTGGACTGCATTAGGTCTGCCACCTGATCTTCTAGCTTAGATATTCTGTCCTCTCCCTCATCCATCCTACTGGTGAGATTTTCTACAGAGTTTTTTATTTCATTAACTGTGTTCTTCATTGCTAATAATTCTGACTGGTTTTTCTTTATTATTTCTATTTCTCTATTTATGTCTTGTATTGCCTTCTTTATTTCATTAAATTGGTGTCCTGCCTCTTCTTTGATTCCTTTGATTTCCTCTTTGATTTCCTCTTTGATTTCTTCTTTGGTTGTATTCATGTGTTCTTTGACCTCTTTGAACATATTTATAATTATTCTTTTGAACTCTTTCTCAGGCATTTCCTCTAACTCTTTCTCACTGGAGGACATTTCTGATGCATTAATACTTTTAGGTGGATTTATATCGTCTTGCTTTTTAGTGTTTCTTGTGTTATAATGTATATATTTTTGCATCTTGGATTAAGTTAATGCTTGGATTTTCTAGCTAGCTGTGTATTCTTAGCTGTATCAATTGATTTGGTGTAAAATATTTTCAGGGTAGGACCTTAAGGTATTAGGTGTGGCTCTTAAGACTCTCAGAGTATCTACAAAGATGTTCTTAGGGGTTGAGTTTCCCTGCTATAGGAGTATTCAAGCAGGCTGAGTGGAATAATATACTGGTAGATTCTAAAATTTAGCTAAACACTGTACCCATTCCATCAACAACAGCCCCGAGTATGTATGCAAGAGTAGTTATTATAATGACCAGATCCTCTATCAACAAAGAGGTTTAGATTTCTGGTCTGTTGAGGTTTCCAAGTCAGCTTGTGACCAGGTGAGACCCTTCCCTGGTGCAATCCCAGTTACCTTGGGTGATTGTGGTCTCAGTCAAGTTGCTGCCTGGGTCGTCGGGCTGCTGTTCTGATTTCTGGAGCTGGGCACTTGCTTTTCCTACGGGGCAAACTGAGCCGCTGCCGCCTCTGCAGCTGTTGTAGGTGCCTCCGCCGGAGCCCCCACCACTGCTGAAGCTGCCGTTGTCGTGTCCACCGCTGCTGCTCACCCCGAAGCCGCTGCTGTCCTGGGTCCGCTGCTGCTGGGGCCACTGGTACCGGTGCTGGAGCCGCTGAAGTTGCTGCCAAATTCTGCTCCTGCTTGGGTCCCGCCGTCAGCCCAAGTTGGCGTGGCCGGGTCCCGGGCCGCTGCTGTGTTCGCTGGAGCTGGGTTCAGGCGGCAGGGGAGGGGAGGGAGCCGCGGCTGTTCTGGTTGTATCGTGTGCTTTTACCTCGCGGTCTGCTCCTCCCTCCGTTGCTCGCTGCCGCTCTCCCCTCACGTTTCCCGAGTTGCGGAGAGCGCGGTGTGAGGGGAAAATCCCGCACCTGGCTTGTCCTGCGGCTCGAGTCGATAGACCGGCGGTTTTCTGCCGCTCCGCGGTTGCGGCGGGTAGCTGAGCCGCCC
Source organism: Jaculus jaculus (assembly GCF_020740685.1). NCBI lineage: Eukaryota > Metazoa > Chordata > Mammalia > Rodentia > Dipodidae > Jaculus > Jaculus jaculus. The sequence goes on along the minus strand of NC_059110.1, from coordinate 76,160,679 downwards.
CGGAGCCGCTGTTCCCGGCTGTGCAGGCTCTGGATGCTCTATAACTCTTCCACTTCTCCGCTGCCGCCTCAACTTCCTATACACCTCACTTTTTAGTAAAAGTGTGTATTTTGCTGAGTTTATTTTGGTCTTTCCCCCCCCAGGCTGTTTTGGCGTGGTACCTACGCCGCCATCTTAACCGGAAGTCCGTAAATGAAATATTTTTAAAGGAATGAATAAATGGTTGAAGGCTAGAAATAAAAAATCATAGTGTACACTTTTAATCCCAGCACTTGGGAAGCAAAGCTAAGAGGACTGCAGTGAGTTAAAGGCCACTCTGAGACCACATAGTGAATTCCAGGTCATCCTGGACTAGAGTGAGACCCTACCTCAAAAATCCAAACAAAATAATAATAATAATAATAATAATAATAATAATAATAAAAAAATAAATATGCCACACAAAAAAGCATAGTCATAAATATAATATCTATTATTTAGTCAACAATCAGGCATTCAAGTGTAAAGTATAAATTTACTCTTCCCACATAGATACTTCCATTACTCTATACCCATTTTCCTAGTCTTCTGCCATCCTGATAATGTTTCTTTGTCATATATGCCAAATTCCAGACAAATGAGGGTCTAATTCTGGGACCTCCATTCTATAAATAGTCTCTTTGTTTATTCTCACACCAGTACTGTACTGTCTAAACTGACATAGCAGTGCTTACTAATTATTTATTAATATTTCAACTACTCTTATGCTTGATTTTTTTTTCTTTCTTTTTTTTGGTTTTCAAGGTAGGGGCTTACTCTAGTCCAGGCTGACCTGGAATTCACTCTGTAGTCTCAGGGTACCCTCGAACTCACGGCGATCCTCCTACCTCTGCCTCCCATGTGCTGGGATTAAAGGCGTGTGCCACCACGACTGGCATGCTTGAATTTTTACATAAAGAATTAATTAATAAAGTCTAAGATGGTGCTGAGTGTAGTCAGATAATTTACTCTTAGCTGGACATGGGGGCGCACGCCTTTAATCCCAGCGCTTGAGAGGCAGAGGTAGAAGGACTGCCGTGAGTTTGAGGCCATCCTGAGATTACACAGTGAATTCCAGGTCAGCCTGAGCTAGAGTGAAACCCTACCTTGAAAAACCAAAATAAGAACCACCACCAAAAAAAAGATGATTTATTCCAGCAGATATCAAGTTATAATAATCCTCATGGATCCAGTAGCTACTTCCACTAAATATATACCATTACAAATCCTGCCCAGTTCATATGTCCCCCTCACATTTATTAATTTAAAATGAGTTTCATACATATTGTTATTTAACAAACTTCTTGGCAGTTCTTAATTTACAGCAAGATTGAGCAGAATAAAAATATTTCCTACAACTCTATACTCCCATATACCCACAAAACATCCTTCATTACAGTGCCAGATTTATTATGTCTGATGAGCTTATATTATTAGCATTGTCATCTTCTTCAGTGTTCACTCTTGAGTGTTACACATTTTGTGGGTTTTGACAAATGAATAATGGCATGTGTTCATTATTGTACTATCATACAAACACTTTCACTGTCCCCTAAAATCCTTTGCATTCTGCTTATTCATTACTCCCTTCTTCCTGCTTCTATTGTCTCCATAGATTTATCTTTTCTATAATGTCACATAGTTGGAATCACACAATATGTAGACTTTCCAGTTCCCTGTTTTCACTCAGTAACTAATATGCATTGAAAGTGCCAAATGTGGGCTGGAGAGATGGCTTAGCAGTTAAGCACTTGCCTGTGAAGCCTAAGGACACTGATTTGAGGCTTGATTCCCCAGAACCCACATTAGCCAAAGGGGGCGCAAACATCTGGAGTTTGTTTGCAGTGGCTGGAGGCCCTGGTGCACCCATTCTTTCTCTTTCTCTCTGCCTCTTTCTCTATCTGTTGCTCCCAAATAAATAAATAAAAATAAACAAAAAAAAATTTAAAGTTCCAAATGTTCATGGCTAGTATCGTGTTAAAATAAAGTCTTAATTCAAATTCAGAATAGAAGTGGTGTGAGGAGACATCAGCATCCTGCTCCAGGTTACCAGGGGAAATCACTCAATCTTTAAACAGTATAGATGATGCTAAGTATTAACTTTTTATGCATGCTGTTTACCCAGATGACAAAGTTCCTATCTATTACTAGTTTAGTGTTGTTGGGGTTTTTGTTTGTTTTGTTTTGTTTTTGCTTGCTTGTTTTGGTTTAATTTGGTTTTGGTATTTTGAGGAAGGGTCTCACTTTATCCCAGACTGACCTGAACTCACTATGTAGTCTCAGCACAGCCTCCAACTCACAAGGATCCTCCTACCTCTGCCTCCCAAGTACAAGGAATAAAAGTGTGCACCACCAGGCCCAGGTACTAGTTCAAGTGTTTTTATCATAAAAGGGTATTGGATCTTACAAAATATTTTTCTTTTCTGTCTGGGCATGGGCTCACACCTTTCATCCCAGCACTTGGGAGGCAGAGGTAGGAGGACTGCTGTGAGTTCAAGGCCAGCCCAAGACTACATAGTGAATGCCAGATAGCCTGGGCTACAGCAAGACCCTACCTCCAGAAAAAAAAAAAAAATTATTTATCAGTAAGATAATTGCATACTTTTGTTTCCTATCCTCTTAACTTAATTGATTTAATGTTGAATAAACCTTGAATTTCTGCAAAAAATTTTTCACCCAGTCATGATGTGATTCTTTCATAAAAATTTATTATTTATTTATTTGAGTGAGAGAGTGAGTAAATGTAAGTGCACAGGGCCTCATGCTGATGCAAGTTGATTCCAGATACATGTGCTACATTGTGCATCTGGCTTTATGTGGGTACTGGAGAAATGAATCTGGGCCAAGAGGTTTTGCAAGCAAGCATGTTTAACCAGACCATGATCTTTTTTTGTTTTCTTTTTCGAGGTAGGGTTTCACTCTAGCCCAGATTGACCTTGAATTCACTATGTAGTCTAAGGGTGGCCTCGGACTCAAGGCAATCCTCCTACCTCTGCCTCCTGAGCACTTGGATTAAAAGCATGTACCACCACATGCGGCTCATGATTCCTTTTGTGTGTTGCTGAATTTGATTTGTAATACATTGTTGAGAATTTGGACATGTGTATTTTTAAGCAATGCTTTCATATCTGTTATCATGTTTTCTTGGGGGGTATATTTTATTTTATTTGCAAACAAAGAGACAGAAAGAAAGAGAACTTCTGTGATTAAAGAGAGATGCAATATTGTAGGATCAGAGCCAAATTACCTTGGTTACCTTTAGCCCCTTAATAGACACTTTTTGCCCACCACTGTGTCTGACCTAACATACTGGTGACTATCTGTTCAGCAGGTATGACCTTTTTGGAATACAGACCAACAGCTTCCAACAATGTATGACATTTTTTTATTTTTTAAAAAAACTTTTATTTATTTATTTGAGGAAGAGAGAGTGAAAATGGGTGCACCAGGGCCTCTAGCCACTGCAAATGAACACTAGACACACACGCCACTTTGTGCGTATGGCTTATGTGGGTCCTGGGGAATCGAACCCGGGTCCTTTGGCTTTGCAGGCAAGCACCTTAACCACTAAGCCATCTCTCCAGCCTCAATGTATGACTTTCATTTGTTCCGTAACTATAAAACCTTCATGAAATTGTTAAAATGTTAGAACATGGAACTGGAGTAACCTAAATCTGCATTCCCAGCCAATGGTGACTCATTATTTGAGCCCAGAATAAACTATCATCTCTCCTTACCTTAAAGGGAGGGAGGGGGGGAGGGAGAGAGGGAGGGAAAAAGGAAAGAAGGAAGGAAAGGAGGGAGGGAGGGGAAATGGGCATGCCAGGGCTCCCAGCCATTGCAAATGAATTCCAGACCCATGTACCACTTTGTGCATCTAGCTTTGTATGAGTACTGGGGAATCAAACCCAGGTCATCAGGTTTTGCAGGCAAGTGTCGTAAGTGCTGAACCATCTCTCCAGCCTTTTTTTTTTTTAAGACAGGTTCTTACTCTAGTCCAGGCTGACCTGGAGTTCACTCTTTAGTCCCATACTGGCCTTGAACTCACAGAGATCCTACCTCTACCTCCCAGTGCTGAGATTAAAGATATGCACCATCATGTTTGGCATTGTATTTATGTCTGGCTAATATTACTTACACAACATCCAGTGGAGGGAGGAAGGCTGGGCTTATTTTTTTGGTTTTTTTGAGGTAAGGTCTCACTCTAACCCAGGCTGACCTGGAATGCACTATATAGTCCCAAAGTGTCCTCAAACTCATGGTAATCCTCCTACCTCTGCCTCCCAAATGCTGGAATTAAAGGCATGCACCACCACACCTGGCTCTTGTTTGTTTTGTTTTTCAAGGTAGGGTCTCACTCTAGATCAGACTAGCCTCAAACTCATGGTGATTCTCCAACCTCTGCCTCCCAAGTGCTGGGATTAAAGGCATGCACCACTACGCTCAGCTCCAGTTTTGTTTTTATTTTTACAAAACTTTGGAAAAGTGCCAGACATGGTGGCGCATGTCTTTAATCCCAGTACTTTAGAGGCAGAGGTAGGTGGATCACCATGAGTTCGAAGCCACCCTGAGACTACATAGTTAATTCCAGGTTAGCCTGGGCCACAGTGAGACTCTACTTCGAAAAACCAAAATAAATAAATAAATAAACTGGGAAGTGCTGGCACTAATTCTTCCTTCATATTGGATGGTATGAACTATACTCAATAATATTCAGTAATATAGTAGTATGTTCGATAAAAACTTAGTAATTCCTCAAGCAACATGTTACAATCTTTACATAGGGGAAAAATAACCTATGCCTTTCAGGCTGGAGCGATGGTTAAGGAGCTTGCTTGCTTACAAAGTCAAAGGACCTAGGTTTAATTCCCCAGAACCCACAAAAAGCCAGATGTACAAGGTGGTGCATGTGTCTGGAGTTTGTTTGCAGTGGCTAGAAGCCCTAGCGTACCCATTCTCTCCCACCCCTGCCTCTTTCTCTCTTAAGTAAAATAAATAAATAAATAAATAAATAAATAAGTTATTTATAAAAACAAAATACCTTTCCTAAACATCACAATTTTGTGGCTAATTTTATATTACTACACTGGCTATCAAGACCTCTGGTAAAACAATAAGTACTGATAACAATATACAAAGATTCCTCTGAAAACTAAAAGTGAAACCATTACGTGATCCAGGTGTATCACTCCTGGGTTTATACCTGAAAGACAAAATCAGCCTACAAGAGAGATACCTGCTTGCCCATGACTATTACAGCACTGCCCACAATAGCCAAATGAAGGAATCAGTCTGGGTAGCCATCAATAGATGAAGGATAAATGTGGTATACAGACTCAATGGAGTATCACTTAGCCATAAAGAATGGAGTCATGCCATTTGCAGGAAAATTCACAGGACTAGAGGTTATTAAGTGAAATAAGCCAGTCTCAGGAAGATAAATGATGCACATTTTCTCTTATTTGTGGAATTTAGATTTTGTTAGAAAAAACAACATGTGTAGAATGGGGATTACTGGAGAAAAGGGACAAGGGAGCAGGTAACAAGTGGGGTGAATATGATCAAACCAAATATGCGTGCATGAAGTGTCATAGTGAAACCCACTCTTTGTAGGGTTTTATCATTTAATTAGCTAATGTAATGAGTTATATCAATACATGTTCCAATGTTTGAAAAAATCTTGGCACTCAGTATATGCTTTCTTTCCAGTTGGACAGTTTGCTGTCTTGTAGGATCTTATGTCAATTTTGTTTAAATTCCGAAATTAGTGCTATCCATGGGGCTGGGATATACTTCTGTGGTAGAATGCCTACCTAGATTTCAAATGTCATAGCCATAATGAAATTCCTGTTTAAGTATTGTATTCTGTACCTTTTTTTATGCAATGACAAAATGCTTAACATAAACAACTGAAAGGAGGAAGGACTGACTTTGCCTCATGGTGTCAATCCGTCACAGCAGGGGATCACGTGACATAGCAGAGCAGCACACATCATAGGGGTCAAGAAGTAGAGAAAGGAGCCAGGTATGGAGATGCACACCTTTAATCCCAGCACTCGGGAGGCAGAGGTACGAGGACTGCCGCCATGAGTTCGAGGCCAGCCTGAGACTACATAGTGATTCCAGGTCAGCCTGGGCTAGAGCGAGACACTACCTCGAAAAATTAAAATTAAAAAAAAAATTTTTTTTAAGTAGTAGTAGAGAAAGGAGATGGGGAGAAGATAAGGCAAAATGCAGTCCCCAAGAACATACCCTGGTGATCTACTTCTGGGAAGGTCCCACCACCAAACAGTAATGTTACCACAGCACAAAACCATCAAAAGATAATCCATTCATTAGGTCAGATCCTTCATGATCTAATCACCCCTAGAGGTCTCCTTTCTAACCTTCTAGGCATTTTTCAATACAGTCAAGATTACATTAATCCCACAAAATGAAATGGATAGCTGTCTTTCCTATTGCCAGCATACTATATGTAAGACAGGGACTATTTGTTATTTGAGGATTTAACAAAATTAGTCTATATTAATTTCTAAACCTGTAGCATCTTTTTTAGATGAAAATTGCTTTTTGGATTTTGGTTTTTCAAGGTAGGGTCTGTCTCATTCTTGCCCAGGCTGACCTGGTATTCACTATGTAGTCTCAGGGTGACCTCAAACTCACAGCAATCCACCTACCTCTGCCTCCCAAGTGCTGGGATTTGAAGATGTGTGCCACCACACCAGCTTGCTGAGAATTGTATTTTTGGTTCAGCTTTTTCCATGATCACTGGTTTATTCAGGTTTTTCTAACTCAAATTTTCTGTGGAATTAAGCATTTTAATCTAAATTCCCAAAACCTTTTGGCCCAAACAATAATGCTCTTATGCTTTCATAACTCTACTGTGCAAAAAATTATCTTTTCATTTTTTTTTTGGAGGGATTCTCATTTGCTTTGTTTTGGTTTTTAGTTTTAGTTTTTGGTTTTGTAGAAACAAGAACTCATTTTTTTAAATTTTATTTATTTGAGACAGAGAGAAAGAGAATGGACATGCCAAGTAACCACTACAAGCAAACTCTAGATGTATATGCCACCTTGTGCATCTGGCTTATGTGAGACTTGGAGAGTTGAACCTGGGTCCTTAAGCTTCACAGGCAAGTGCCTTAACTGCTAAACCACCTCTCTAGCCTGAAACAAGAACTCATTCTAACCCAGACAGGTCTGGCACTCCTATCATGTGACCCAGGTTGGCCTTAAACTCACAACAATTCTCCTGCCTCAGCTTTCCAAGTACATGGTCTCTTGTCTGAAGCTTTATATAATAGGCTCTTATTCAATGCTCATGACTAACAATATCCAAAACACAAAACAACAGTGCTACAGTGCTAAGCTTTTTTCTGAAGCTGGTTAAAGAAAGAAAGCTCATTTTTAAGTTCAATGACAACAACAGCAACAACAACAACAACAAAAAAAAAAAATCAACAAAACTTTCAGAAATTTATTACTATTCCCAATTGAAGTCAACTGTGGAAAGAATGGGTACTCAGACAAAAACAGGCAGTAAGAAGAGTTAAAAAAACAAAATAGACACAGCTGGGAAGAAAGCTGAAGTAGGTGAAGTGTTCCCATCTCCAAGCATGAGAACGTTAGTTTGATTCCAAGAACCCACATAAAAATGCCAAGCATGATAGCATGCCTGTAATCATAGCAGTGGGAAGTCAGAGACAGGAGATTCCTTGGGCTAATCTCTAGTCAATCCAACCTAATTGGTAAGTTCCAGGTCAATGAAACCCTGTAAACCAAAAGTGATAGGTGTTCTTGGAGAATTATCCTCTAGACTCCACACACACATAAAAATGCATACACTGGGCTGGAGAGATGGCTTAGGGTTTAAGGCGCTTGCCTGTGAAGCCTAAAAGAACTCATTTGAACCTCCAGGTCCCACATTAACAAGACACACAGTGACGCAAGCATGCAATGTCGCATATGCACACAAGGGGGTGCATGTGTGTATTCATTCACATCGCAGCACAAGTGGCCGAAGGCCTGGCACACACGTTCTCTCTCTCTCCTGGACCCCTCTTTCTCTCTCTGCTGAAGGCCCTGGTGTGCCCATTTTCTATCTGTCTCTTCACCTCTCAATCTTAACTAAAAAAAAAAAAACAAAAAACAAAAAACTAATGTTAAAAAATGCATACACTTACACACAATGTACACATGAAAGCACAGACACGTATGTGTAAATACTAGACATGCCATGTCTTTCTTTTTTTTTTTTTTAAAGATTTTATTTACTTATTTATTAGAAACAGAGAGATGGGTGGAGGGGAGAGAGAGAGTGAGAATGGGCACACCAGGGCCTCTAGCCACTGCAGACAAACTCCAGACTCATGCGCCACCATGTGCATCTGGCTTATGTGGGTCCTGGGGAATTGAACCTGGGTCCTTAGGCTTTGCAGGCAAGCGCCTTAACCGCTAAGCCATCTCTCCAGCCCCATGCCATGTCTTTCATCTGCAGTCCTCATTACTCCTTACATTTTCAACTCAGTTATACTGTAAATAAGAGGAAGCACAGCTATTATGGCAGGGGAACAAATTGTCCCTACTGGAAACAATGTTTAGAGTTACCTTGGCCTGGTTTGCTGAAAGATACACACTACCGAGCACACCAAACACATTCTGTATGCTGTTAATACCTGTGACAATCATAACAAACTAGGTTCAAACATGGTGTAGTGGCTCATATCTATAATCTCAATACTGAAGAGGCTGAGACAGGAAATTCATGAATTCAAGGCCAGCCTAGGCTACATAATGAGTCCCAGGTCAGCCTGAGCTAGAGTGAGATCGTGCCTCATGAAAACAAAACCAACAAATTAACAACTAGGTTTCAATTTTACAGTAGGTACAATCATATAAGCTCCTATTTTATAAGAAAGCTTTACATCTGATTTTTACTATGATATGGTAAGCATCCAAGAGAGCAACTAAATAATTAGCACTGGTCATTTATGTAGATGCCCTTTAGGTACACCACCAAAACAATCTCAAAGGATCGTAATTGTGTAAGAAATTGTTTCAACTCTATTTTACTGCCAGCTTAATTTTATTAAGAACTTTAGAATAAAGATAGAATAGTTCAGGGCTAGGGCTAGAGAGATGGCTTAGCAGTTAAGGCATCTGCCTGCCAAAGCCAAAGGACCCAGGTTCAATTCTCCAGGACCCATGTAAGCCAGATGCATAAGGGGGCACATGCATCTGGAATTCGTTTGCAGTGGATAGAGCCCTTGGCACACCCATGCTCATTCTCTCATTCTCTCTCCCCTCCCTCCCTCTTTCTCTCTCTCAAATAAAGAAAAAATATTTTTTAAAAAACAAAGTAATTTAAACATATCAATTATGTTTTCACACTGACACATCAGAAGCTGTTTCAAAGGTATAAAAAATTGTTTTAACAAACAGCAATTAATAATGCATGTCAGAAATGAGAAGTTCTAGCCGGGCGTGGTAGCACACGCCTTTAATCCCAGTACTCAGGAGCAGAGGTAGAAGGAGTGCCATGACTTTGAGGCCACCCTGAGATTACATAGTGAATTCCAGGTCAGCCTGAGCTACAGTGAGACCCTACCTCGAAAAAATGGAAGAAATGGGAAGTTCTGGGGCTGGGGAGATGACTTCATGCATTAAAGTACTGGCCACCCAAGCATATGGACCAGAGTTCAGAAACCTAGCAGCCATGTAAAATGCCAGGGTTGGGGAAACACACCTGTAAATTCCAGAGCACAGGAGGAAGACAGGCTAGGGCTTACTGGCTAGGTAGCCTAGCAGATTGAGTAAACTACGGGTCCAGTATGAAACTGTCTCAAGGAATCAAGTGGAGAGTGACTAAGGAGAATATCCAATGTTAATGTCTGACCTTCACAAGCACACATGTGCATGAGCATTTGCACATATATCACCACGCACATACAAATACAATTACACATGTATACCAAGTACACATACAAATGAAAAAAAGGAGAGATTTTTTTTGACCTTATGTTTTTAGAAGAATTTCCCAGAAAAGTCAATTTTATAATTTCAAGGAAAAAAAGAAAACAAGGGGATGGGGTGATGGTCCGGTGTCTAAAGGCACTTGCTTGCAAAGCCTACCAGTCTGAGTTCAATTTTCCAGGACCCATGTAAAGCCAGATGCACAAAGTGGCACAGAATCTGGAGTTCATTTGCATAGGCAAAGGATCCTGACATGCCCATTTTCTCTCTCTCTCAAATATCTTAAAATTAAAAATAAAAAAAAAAATAAGAGAAGGAGCCAGGCAGGGTGGCACATGCCTTTAATCTCAGCACTTGGGAGGCAGAGGTAGAGGATTGCTGAGTTCAAGGCTACCCTGAGACTACATAGTGAATTCTAGGACAGCCTTAACTAAAGTGAGACTCTACCTTGAAAAACAAAAGAAAGAAAAGGGAAAATCTAAAAGCTCTATTTGGGGACATAGAAACATGGAAAGCAAGTCAAATAAGCTTTGGACAAAATTAACTTCAATTTACTAAACGAAGAATAACTAAAATAAAAACCTATGGAGGGGATGACCTAGCCACAGAGGTGTGAGTATGTGAGATAAAGAGAAAACCATTATCATAATTGGGTTTGAACTTATCAGAGGAAACCTTACCAAAACTTTATACATATGTATTAAATATATAACAGGTTATCTTGACAACATACAAGTGCATGCAGTTTAAGGTGAAAACTTGTCAATACAAGGTAGAAACAAATTTTAACAGGGAGTGAAGGGCCTGGGATATCTCAGTGGTTGAATATTTACCTAGCATACACATGGTCCATCAGATCACTTTTACTTATATGTCTGTATTACTGACATTACTTTACAGCTTCTGTCTTCACCTTCAGCTGTGAAGTGAAAGAACCACATGAACCCAGAAGCCATAAACTGTTACTAAAAAATTCCAGTGCCAGGAATGGGATACCTTCCAGTGAGTTGTTGGCCAGGGAGGTCCCTGATACCCCCAAAACATTACAGGCCATTGCCAAGGCTCATGGTTTCCCACCAGGAACAGATGTTAAGACCCTACTGCTGAAGACTCCACATGCTTGGGCTGCAGGTCACTGAGAAGTCAAGCTGAAGCTCAAATGACAACCTCCTCCCTGTGTACCTACTGACAGCAAGCTGGAAAAAGCTACACTGCATGCAGCCCTATGGGAGACAAAAGTCATAACTGGTGATAAACAACAGTAGACACTGCAAGCCTTAAGATTGGCCAGCAAGACCAAATTAGCCAGCTGGTACAATACTGACATGTCTGTTATAGGGAAACCATAATTGGAATGGAGGCCCACTCTATAGGAGGGAATACATGCCTGGTACTGAGGGGAGTGCTGGAGTCCTGGGAAGTAATGTTTGCTGTTATCTGGCTAAATGCATATATTATGTTAATCAAACTACCCTGTAAGCACTGTTGTTAATGTTCATGCCCATATATTAATACTACTCTCACTTTTAAAAATTTTTTTATTAAATACTTTATTTATTTATTTATTTGAGAGAAACAGAGAGAGAGCGAGAAAGACAGAGAGAGAGAACAAATGAATGAGCATGCCAGGGCCTCCAGCCACTGCAAACAAACTCCAAACACATATACCTCCTTGTGCATCTGGCTTACATTGGTCCTGGGGAATCAAACCTAGGTCCTTTGACTTTGTAGGCAAGTACCTTAACTGCTAAACCATCTCCCCAGCCCTACTCTCACTTTTTGTTAGAGAAGCTTCTCTTTTCAGAAGGTAGTGACCACTGGAATGATTCAAAAGGCACCATAGGACTGCTTACAATGCAATGTTCCAGACACAAAATGGCCTGAATATCCATGACCTTGCAGTACCTGGTACTACCTACACAAGACCCTCATAATAGGATGAAAAGATAGTGACATCTAAATAAAAGAAGGAGCTAGAGAGATGGCTTAGCAGTTAAGTCACCTGCCTGGGTATAAGGACCCATGTTCCACTCTCCAGGTCCCACATAGATGCACAGAGTGACGTGAGTGTGCAAGGTTGCATGCACACAGGGTGGCACACGTGTCTGGAGTTTGATGGCAGTGGCTAGAGGCCCTGGTGTGCCAACTCACATACTCTATTTCTCTCTCATAAAAAAATAAATAAGGCTGAAGAGATGGCTTAGCAGTTAAAGTGCTTGCCTGCAAAGCCAAAGGACCCAGCTTTGATTCCCCAAGACCCACGTAAGTCAAATGCACAAGTTGGCACATGCATCTGGAGTTCATTTGCAGTGGCTGAAGGCCCTGGTGTGCACATTCTCTTTCTCTCACTCTCTTTTTCCCTTCCTCTCCCACTCTCTCTCAAATAAATAAATAAAATAAAATAAAGAGGGACTAATTGAGGGGGGAGGAGATATGATAGAGGGTGGATTTGTGAAATGGAAAGTGGGAGGAGGGAATTCTCATGGCTTATTGTCCATGATTATGAAAGTTATCAATTAAAAAAAATTAAAATTACAAAAAAAAAAAACTTAAAAAGATGGGCATGAGCCAGGCATGGAGCACACACCTTTGATGCCAGCACTTGGGAGACAGAGGTAGGAGGACTGCTATGAGTTCAAGGCTACCCTGAGACTACATGGTGAATTCCAGGTCAGCCTGGCCTAGGGTGAGACCTTACCTCAAAAAAAAAAAAGTAAAAAGAACCACATGACCCTGTTCCTTCTGTATGGTTAGTTAGCACCTAAGTACGATGTCTCCTCATAAGAGGATCTTAACAATATTCACTGATAAGAACTGGACACTTAGACAAATTCTATAAAATGTCAGTTTTACTATAACATAGCTAAAGGTACCACTGGGGTCCTATATTGGTTTGTTAAGGATTGCATTTGCGACCTCTCAGGATGATGCAGTCAACTAGAACTAAGTATCAACACTTAAGATTAGGAAACAAAGTATTAATAATACAAAACTTCAACTTCTTTTTCCATTCCATTGATAACCCTAGCTTTTAAAGATTCTATCATGTGATATAAAAACACATAAAATCAAGGTTTATTCAGTGACAAAATTAACATTGTATTACTAAGAAAGTTAACATTTTTAAGATAGTTGGAGCATAGGAGATGACAGACTTACAAACTTACCCTCTTTAGCCAAATATAGCTCTTTAAATTTTGCTCTCTTTTGATTAAATTCTTGTTCAAGCTGCTGCTGTGCACGTAAAAATTCTGCATTTATTTTTTCCAATTCTGCTACCCGTTGTTGAAGACAAACTGAAAAAAAAAAAAAACAGCATTAGGTAGCAATAATTTTGCTTATAAATTAAGTTATAGTAATATGTATATGTTTCATGTATATTGCTATACATGAAACTAGAATCGAAGCTAAGATTAATTATATTCTAGGAAATTCTAATTTTAATAGAAGCAAGACACTTCTATTAGACTAGAGAATCATATACATTGAAACAGAGCATTGCATATATACAGAAAATAGTCACATACAGCCAATTTTCACAAAACAGCTTCTAAAGCTCTTTTGTATAACTGACAGAATGTTAGTCCACTGCTAGAATTGTTAAATATTGGATTACTGAAGCCATTTATCCCATAACCCATTGGCCATACTGCAGCTTCCTTTTTTTTTGTTATGAGCAAAAATCTAATGATTTCCTGATCAGGGCATCTATAACAGCAGAAATCAACCTTCTAATTTCAAGGTGACCCATTACCATTATACTGAAATCACCACTAAATATAAAATACATTCTGTGTGAACTCTCAAACACTGACATGTTATTTGCTTAATCATACTGTGACCATGATTGGGACACACTTTTTAGGGCTCAAAATGACTGCCTCCTCTGGCCAAGCTTAGGGGCTGTTTTAGCTGAAACACAAACCTTTGGCTCCTCCTTTGCTCCACTAGCAACTCAGTCTCAAGGATATGGCCATAATCCCTTCAGGAGAGACCTATCAGCACCATCCAGGCACAGTCTCATTACCCAGGCCATGGAGGTCCAAGTTCTCTACTACATAATGTATGTATGTGTGGATACATGAATGTATAAATAAAATTTTGGTAGGTATGTGTAGTGTGTGATGTGTATGTTTGTGTATGTGTATAAATCAAGTATGTGTGCAGATGCATGCATCCCATGCACACAGGTGAAGCCAGATGTTGGGTGTCCACTTCTACCATTCTTCTACCTTAATTCCCTGAGACTGAGTTTCATGCCAAACCTGGAGCTCATGAGCTTGCCATGTTTCAGTTAGACTGGCTGGCAAGGGAGCCCCAACAATACTCCTGTCCTCACCATGTTCATCACAATGATTACAGGCATATACAGATATGTCTGGCTTTTTTACATGAGTGCTGGAGATCAAACACTGTCCTCAGGTTTGCACAGCAAGTGTTCTTACCTGCTGAACCATTTCCCACTCTTGCCCACAGTTTTAACCAAGTTCCAGGATTGTCCTGGGGAGTTGAACCTGGTTCCTTTGGCTTTGCAGACAAATGCCTTAACCACTAAGCCATCTCTCCAGCCCTAATATATTTTTTTATTTCTTTATTGAGAGAGAGAGAATAGGCATGCAGGGCCTCCAGCCACTGCAAATGAACTCCAGATACATGCACCCCCTTGTGTATCTGACTTATGTGGGTCCTGAAAAGTCAAACTGGATCCTTTGGCTTTGCAGACAAATGCCTTAACTGCTAAGCCATCTCTCCAGCCCTACATTTTTTTTTAAGCTTCTCTTTTTTAAAACTTTATTTTATGTTCTTTTGTCAGAGAGGTGGGTAGATAGAGAGAATGGGCATGCCAGGGCCTCCAATAGCTGCAAATGAACTCCAGACGTATGTGCCACCTTGTGCATATGGCTTACCTGGGTCCTTGGGAAATTGAACCTGGGTCCTTTGGCTTTGCAGGCAAGCACCTTAAGCAGTAAGCCATCTCTCCAGCCCTCAATGACTACTTTTTATTTTATTTTATTTTATTTTTTATTATGGAGAGGCAGAAAGAGAAAGAGAGAAAAAAAAATGGGTGTCCCAGAGTTGCAAACAAACTCTGGACACATGTGCCACCTTGTGCATCTGGTTTCGTGGGTCCTGGGGAATAGAAGTTCGGTCCTTTGGCTTTCCAGGCAAGTGACTAACTGCTAAGCCATCTCCCCAAGTCCCTCAATGGCTACTTTTAATGCTTGTTGTCTGTAGCAGACAGCTTCAGGTTCCCTGAGATAAACTTCTAGACCAGACACAGTTATGGAGGAAGGGATATTTATTGAAGCTTATAGATCCAGGGGAAGTTCCATAATGGCAGAAGAAGCTGTCTGCTTTCACAGGACCAACCACAGACAGAGAAACACAAGCCAGGGGCTGGAGAGATGGCTTAGGGGTTAAGCGCTTGCCTGTGAAGCCTAAGGACCCCGGCTCAAGGCTCGGTTCCCCAGGACCCATGTTAGCCAGATGCACAAGGGGGCATACACATCTGGAGTTCATTTGCAGTGGCTGGAAGCCCTGGCACGCCCATTCTCTCTCTCTCTCTACCTGCCTCTTTCTCTCTCTGTCTGTTGCTGTCAACTAAATAAATAAAAATGAACAACAACAACAAAAGAAACACAAGGCAAAAAAACAAAAGCCACACAACCCAGCACACTTCAGAAACTCCAACTAGGCACTTTGCATATCTTTAGATTGAAATTTGAAACCCATCACACCTTAAGATATGCCCAGTGACACTGTCTCCAGCCAGGTGGCTACAGATGCAAACTACAAACTAATAAAAAACTGAATATATTGGGGGCCATCTATTCAAACCACCACATTGAACATAAGGGAAAAATTACTATATTACTTACTCAAAATGTATGGATTGAACAACAGCAATACAAGAAGTAAAACATACAATCATAAATAAAAGATCCAGTGACTCATAAGACATTTGAGCCAGAACCTCATACTAATCCTGGAGTCTTATACTGAGCTCTCCTGCAGGACAATAATTACAGGTGTACATGGCCACACAGAACTACTTATGTGAGTTGTGGAGATTCAAACTCAGGCAGTCTTCAGTCCACTCAGGCCCTCATGGCTGGGTAAGTAGCATAATTAATCTCTGAGCCACTGCTACAGCCCTACAACCAACCAACTTTTCTTTGAAGATTTTGCTTAAGAAGAATCCAGAGAGAAGAACCCTGCCTCAAATGAGGTGGATTGGCAAGAATCAACTTGAAAGCAGTCCTCTGACCTCCACACACACACACACATACACCATGGCATGTGCACACCGACATTCACACACATGCACACAAACACACACACACAAGAATTTTGCTCAAGTCAGGAGTGGTGGCACACAACTTTAATACCAGGATTTGGGATGCTGAGATAGGAGAATCATTGAGTTTGAGGTCAGCCCTAAGCTACATAATGAGAAAGAAAAAAGAAGGAGAAGGAAAGAGAAAGAAAAAAAGAGTAGATTACAAAGCCTGATAGGGAGGAGATGGCAGAGGTGGAAAAAATAGCAGTTTAAAAAATAAATAAAGCCAGGTGTGTTGGCACACGCCATTAATCCCAGCACTCGGGAGACAGAGGTAGAAGGATCGCCACGAGTTCAAGGCCACCCTGAGACTACCTGGTGAATCCCAGGTCAGCCTTGGCTACAGTGAGACCCTACCTCAAAAAACCAAAATAAATAAATAAATAAGGAGCCATTGTGGCTCACACCTTCAATACCAGCACTCTGGAGACAGAGGTAGGAACAGCACCATGAGTTCGACGCCAACCTGAGACTACAAAAAAAAATTCCAGGTCAGCCTGAGCTAGTGAGACCCCTTCCTCAAAAATAAATAAATAAATAAGGAGCTTCAGAGATGGCTCAGCGGCTAAGGCACTAGCCTGCAAAGCCTAACACCCTGAGTTTGATTCCCAAATATCCACTTAAAGCCAGATGCACAAAGTGACACAAGTATCTGAAGTTTGTTTGTAGTGACTAGAGGCATTGGCACAACCATTCATTCTCTTTCCCCATCCCACAAATAAATAAAGAAAATATTTTAAAAAAGAAAGCCAGGTGTGATACCTCACACCTTTAGTCCCAGCACTCAGGAGGTAGAGGTAGGAGGATCACTGTGAGTTTGAGGCTACTCTAAGACTGCAGAGTGAATTCCAGGTCAGCCTGGACTAGAGTAAAATCCTACCTCAAAAAAAAAAAAAAAAAAAGCTGGGGTTGGAGTGGGCTAGTGAGATTGCTTAGCAGTCAATGTGCTTGCCTGCAAAGCTGAAAGACTCAAGTTAGATTTCCCAGTACCCACATAATGCCAAATGTACAAGGTAGCAGGTGTGTCTGGAATTCATTTGTAGTGGCTGGAGGCCCTGGCACACCCATTCTCACTCTCTCCTCTTTTTCTTTCTCTCTCTCTCAAATAAATATAGAAATAAAATATTGGGGGGAAAAAAGAAGCTGATCATGGTGGTACATGCCCAGCACTTGGGAGAGAGGTAGGATTGCTATGAATTCAAGGCCAGCCTGGGACTACAGAGTGGGTTCCAGATCAGCCTAAACTAATGTGAGTTGATCATCAAAATTAATACCATCCAGGATTCTGCAATATGTAATTTTCCATGTCTAACTTTTGGTTCTACATTATAAACCGAGTAGCAATATTCACAGGAGAATAGTGTTGCAAAGACTTTAGTGATTCATTCTAATCTGGAGTGTTTCAAATGAATTATAATTCATTAGTAAATTTATTCATGTATGACCTGCCAGTTAAAGATTATGAAATATGGTTGGAGAGATAGCTTAGTGGTTAAGGCGCTTGCCTGCAAAGCCTAAGGACCCAGGTTCAATTCTCCAGGTCCTATGTAAGCCAGATGCACAAGGTGGCACATGTGTCTGGAGTTCACTTGCAGTGGCTAGAGGTCCTGGCATGCCCATTCTCTCTTTAAAGAAAAAAAAAAAAAGGAAAAGGAAAAGGAAAAAAATATGAAATAATAAATATTAACACCACATTTAACATGAGTGTTCTTCATAAAATTTCTATTTCAGATAACCATACATTTAGCCTGGTTAGAAATCTCTTTTTTAAATAAAGTGCTTCTTACTATGGACACAGTGAAAATAGTTTGAAAGCCTAATGCATCCAAGAATTTACTCCTAAACATCACAGACAGGTCAAATGGCTTCCACATCAACACAAATCTGAACCCACTAATCCACAGGACAGCCAAGTCTGTTTTTACTGTGGATAACTAGTAACCTTAAACTAGTAGAAAATATACACTGTGAGACAGAGAGATGTTGCAGCAGCTAGGTGCACTTCCAGTGCAAGCATGAGAGCCTGAGGGGGCCTGAGACCACCAGTTTGAATGCCCGGATCCCATATAAATAGCTGGGCATGGCCTGCACCCTCATCCCGCAGGGTAGCACAGATCCAAGGATTGGAGGCCCCAAGTGCCAGAATCAGTAAAGCGACTCTGGGTCAAATCAAAGACCAGGCAGAGGACAGGTATGGTGGTACATGCCTTTAAGCCAAGCACTTGGGAGGCAGACAGGAGGATCCCTGTGAGTTCTGGGCCACCCTAAGGCTATATAATGAATTCCAGGTCAGCCTGGGCTAGAGTGAGACCCTACCTCAAAAAACAAAAACAAAATAAATAACCATTTTTATTTAAAATGGCCCTAAACAGTTAAGGGGCTTGCCTGAAAAACCTAACAACCCAAGTTTGATTCTCCAGTACACACTTAAAGCCAGATGCACAAAGTGGCATATGTATCGTGGCTGGAGGTCCTGGCAAGACCATTCTGTCTCTCACCCTGTCTCTTTCTGCTTCAAAATAATAATAAAAAGTAACAACTATAACCAGGTGTGGTGACACACCCCCTTAATCCCAGTACTTGGGAAGCAGAAGTAGGAGGATCTCCATGAGTTCGAGGCCACCCTGAGACTACATAGTGAATTCCAGGTCAGCATGAGCTACAGTGAGACCCTACCTTGGAAAACCAAAAAATAAAATAAAAAACTATTAAATAACAATAAAATGTTAGGTTTATCTGGAATCAGAAGGAAAGTTTTCCAATATTAAATATTTCATACCTATCCTCTTTTCTTCTCCATAAAATACCTCCAGTAACTTTTTATTTAGTTTTTTTATTTCTTTATGTGAGAAAGAGGCCTCCAGCCACTGCAAACTAACTCCAGACAGGTGCAGCCCCTTGTGCATGTGGCTAACATGGGTCCTGGGGAACTGAGCCTCGAACCGGGGTCCTTAGGCTTCACAGGCAAGCACTTAGCCGCTAAGCCATCTCTCCAGCCCAGTAACTTTTTTTTAAGTTTATTTTTTTTTATTTATTTATTTGAGACAGAGAATGGGCCTTCAGCCTCCGCAAACAGACATAAGATACCTCGTACATCTGGCTTACATGGGTACTGGGGAATCAAACCTGGGTCCTTTGGTTTTATAGGAAAGCACCTTAACCACTAAGCCATCTCTCTAGCCCTCCAATAACTTTTTTTTAAACATATATTTATTTGAGAGAGTCTGAGGGAGTAAGTATGGGTACCCCAGAACCTTCCACAACAAACTCCAGATGCACGTGCCACTTCTTGTCTGGCTTTATGTGGGACCAAACCCTAGCAGTGAGGCTTAGCAAGCAAGTGCCTTTAACATTTGAGCCATCTCTCCAGCCCCTAACTCCAATAACTTTTAAATTTCTCAGCTTCTAGTTATTCTCCTTTTATACTAAAGGCAGTGAAAATGCCACATATGACACTTACCTAAACACAAGACCAGTCTGAGTCTAGTAGAACAATCTTCCTCCTCCTTCAGGGGATTACACTCTTAATGACCTGTAATGAACTGTCCTAGCTTTATTACTTTGTAATCATTTCTGCTACATCACATTGTTAATGTTAGCTCACAGAAACTACCATTAAGCCAAGGCTCCCCCAGCACTCCATAGCTAGCATAGGTTTAGCCACGCTGCAGGGCTGCTTGCTATTCACAAAGCTTTAAATTAGGAACAAAGACAAAGCTCTTTGGCACATTACCTAAGATCTTAGTAAATTGACACTAAAATATTTGAAAGTCTATTCTATCAAGTCTCATTTCTACATCTTATCCATGATCACAATCACTACAAAGGCCTGAGTAAAAGATAAACTGGGTACAGTGTTTTGGGAGTCAAAGAAATTTGGCATGGAT
Source organism: Jaculus jaculus (assembly GCF_020740685.1). NCBI lineage: Eukaryota > Metazoa > Chordata > Mammalia > Rodentia > Dipodidae > Jaculus > Jaculus jaculus. Next base: position 76,140,462 of record NC_059110.1, on the reverse strand, counting down.
AAAAGCTGAAGTTTTAGCCAAGAAATGGCAGCTACCAGAAGCTGTCACAGCAAGAAACAGGCAATCCACTGGGTCTTCTGGAAGGAGCAAGAGTCTTAATAGCACCTTGATTTCAAACCAATAATACTATTTTACTTGTAGCCTTTTTTCACTCAATAATAAACCTTTTTAAAAATATTTTTATTTTTATTTATGTATTTGACAGAGAAAGAGGGAGAGGGAGAGGGAGGGAGAGAAAGAGAGAATATGGGCGTGCCAGGGCCTCCAGCCACTGCAAATGAACTCCAGACGCATGCGCCCCCCCCCACCTTGTGCATCTGGCTAATGTGGGCCTGGGGAATCAAACCTAGGTCCTTTGGCTTTGCAGGCAAACACCTTAACCACTAAGCCATTCCTCCAGCCCTGAACCTTTTATTTTAAGCCATCCAAGCCTGGCGTGGTGGTGCACGCTTTTAATCCCAGCATCTGGGAGGCAGAGGTAGGATCACCATGAGTTCGAGGCCACCCTAAGACTACATAGTGAATTCCAGGTCACCCTGCGCTAGTGTGAGAACTTACCTTAAAAAAAAAAAAAGTCAGATATGGCCATATACTCCTGTAACCCTGGCCCTGTGGGGCAGGGAAACTAAAGAATTGCTAGGGCTTCTAAATTCAGCTTGACTAAAAATGGAGGTTCCAGGTTCAGTAAGAGACTGTCTTAAGGAAAAGCCAGGATGAGATACAGGAGGATACCTGACGTTACATTTGGCCTGCATATGTGAGTTTCTGTACATACACATGCATATACTATACAGCAGACACACAAAAAGAAAAAAAAGGAAAAGGAGGGATGGAGAGATTCTCAGTGGCTAAGGTGCTTGCCTGCAATACTTAACAACCCTGGTTCAGTTCCTCAGTACCCATGTAAAGCCAAATGCACAAAGTGGCACTTGTACCTGGAGAGTGTTTGTAGTGGCAAGAGGCCCTGATTCACCCATTCTCTGTCTCTCCTTGAAAAAACATAAATAAAATATCAGAAAAGGAAAGAACATAGAAGGCTTTGATAATATATATTATTTTTTCTTCATTATAGTTTTAAAATATTTTTATTTATGAGAGAGAATGGGCACACCAGGGCCTCTAGCCACTGCATACAAACTCCACATGCATGTTCCACCTTGTGCATCTGGCTTACATGGGTACTGGGGAATCAAACCCAGGTCCTTAGGCTTCACAGGCAAATGCCTTAACCACTAAACCATGTCTTCAGCCCCTTATTGTAGTTACTTTTGCAGATTATATTAATTAAATTCCTATGGTTACTGCAACAAAATACCACAAATTTGGTGGCTTAAACACACACACACATACTTTTTTTTGGTTTTTCAAGGTAGGGTCACACTCTAGCTCAGACTGATCTGGAATTCACTATGCACCACCATGCCTGGCTTTTTTGTTTGTTTGTTTGTTTTTGTTTTGTTTTGTTTAATGTAGGTTCCAGGGATCAAACTCAGGCCCTCTCAGGACCTCATGCTTGAGGACAAGCATCCCTACCTACTCTGCCATCTCCCCAGACGCATTTTTCATAGACCTAGTTCACTTTATTTTTATGTATTTATTTATTTTTATTTATTTGGGGATTTTTTTTATGTTTGTCTGTTTGGAGGTTTTTTGAATTTTTTAACTTTATTTTATTTATTTATTTATTTATCTTTGAGGAAGCATCTCACTCTAGCCCTGGCTGACCTAGAACTCACTCTAGTTCCAGGCTGAGCTCAAACACAATAATCCTGCCTCCTGAGTGCTGGGATTAAAGGTGTGAGCCACCACTCCTAGCTCTTATTTTTCTCATACAAAAACCTTATGTTAGGGGGCTGAAAAGATGGATCAGTGGTTAAGAGTTCTTACTGCACAAGCATGAGGACCTGAGGTCAGATCCCAGCAGCTGTGCAAATGGTCACACACACACGCACACACACACACACACATACACCTGTATTCAGCACTGGGAAGGAACAGACAGGAGAAATCTCTAGGACTTGCTGGCTCAAAGTCTAACCAAATCAGTAAGTTCCAGGTTCAGTGAGATGTGATCTCAAAAATAATAATAGTAAAACGGAGAGGGGCTGGGGAGATGGCTCAACAATTAAAGAAGCTTGCTTGCAAAGTCTGCTGATCTAGGTTCAATTTCCTAGTAACCATATAAAGCCAGTTACAAAAAGTGGCTCAAGTATCTTGTGTTCTTTTGCAGAAGCAAGAGACACAGGCATACCCATGTGTGCATGCATAGCATACACTGTGCAAATAAGTAATTAAGGAAGATAGTCAACATAGATCTATGGCCTCTACACACACATGCCCACATGCATACATACATACATCACACAATAAAACCCACTACTCTATTGTAGCCATAGCTGAGGCCTGGATCCTCTGCACAGAGATTCTAGGTATAAGTTTTTACAAAATGGTCACTGAATTCCTGTTGAGGAAACTTAATAAAGATGACTTCTTTCAAGAGACTGGGGTTCAGGTAGATTTAAGCTTTGGAGATGGCATCAAGTGTGGCTTTAGCAAACTTGCTCAAGGTGGTAGTGAGTGCATCCCTTGACCTAGAAGTAGCAGTCACCAATGTCACTATCAGCAGCAATTCCTGGGCATAAGAGCTGAGATGGCCAGTGCCTCTGGGGACAGTCATTCAGTCCACCAATACAGAACTGTACTAGCCTGTTGTCACCTTGCAAGGGACAATATGGGGCATGCAGATCTTGTCCCTCCAGAAGCCTGCCTTTCTACACAGGGACAAAATAGAGGATAGCCAAGACAGAAGCTCCTCAGATGGTAGTAGCTGTCCTTGGAGCACTTAAAAACCAAGACCAACTTGATTACAGTAGTCCTTGAGGGTGACAAATGCCTTGAACCTTGTTTGCTGGCCACCTCAGAGTCTGCTTCTGCACTGGTATGATCATGAAGGCATCTTCTTCAAGGACACCCCAGAAGAGTCAATAATCTTGACTCTTCAATGTACAGAAAAAGAGATCTCTAAGGACTTGTCTTCATTTTCTAGCCCAAGCTGGTAGGACAGGACCTACTCTTTGGTCTTAGCACACCAGCACAGACTGCAGCAGCCTCCCATGGCTAGGCTCTAGAGCATTCCAGACCTTGTGCTGCTCCAAAGAAATATTCCAGCTACTAGGGTATGGTAGTTTCAATGTAAAATGCCCATGCCCCCAAAGCCTCTGTTTAAGATACTTAATACTCAGCTGGTGGCAGTGGCATTGTTTGAGGTTATAGAAACTTTAGGTCTATTCTTAATGTAGAGGAATGACAGTGGGTAGAAAAATATGGAAAACAAGGTCTTAAGGATAAAATTAGCAAATTACAGGTGTCAAAATTCTACAGGTTATGCTTCTTTGACAAATAGTTTATAGAAGAAAAGAAATAGGATATGTCAACCAAATTTTAGAATGGCCCTTATTCTAGATCCTGATTTAAATAAATTCAACATTTAAAACTGAGACAACTTGGATAGAGGTGTACTTCAGTGTTAGAGTATTTGCCTAACAACGTGGGCAAGCAAATGTTACTTTTAACTACCGAGCCATCTCTCCAACCTTTGAATCTATTTGTTGAAATTATTTATATCCATGTACATATGAAACGGAACACACGAGGGTCTCTTGCCAGTACAAATTAACATCAAACACTTGCACCAGTTTTTGCTTTTGGATCACATGGATGAGTGGGGAATTGAACCTGGACCAATTGAACTGCTGAGCCATCTCCCCAGGCCCAGGTGAATTTACATTTTTTATTTTTCTCTTTTTTCATAACTTGATTTGAAAGAGAGATACAGAGAATAGGTACACTAGGGCCTCTTGCCACTGCAAACACACTCTAGACATATGCATGCATGAAACACTTTGCATGTCTGACTTTACTGAAGAATCTAATCCAAGCTGTCATATTTTGTAAGCAAGTGCATGAACAACTGAGCCATTACTCCAGAACTTGTTTTTGTTTTTTGTTTTTTTTTTCATTTGAGACAGAAAGAGGCAGACACAGAGAGTGAGTATAAGCTCTATAGGGCCTCCTGCCACTGGAAATGAACACAAGACACATGCACCGTTTTGTACATCTGGCTTTACATGGGTGCTAGGGAATCTAACCTGGGCTATCAGGCTTTGCAAGCAAGTACCTTTAACCACTGAGCCATCTCTATCTCTCCAACATCCCTTTTTTTTTTTTTTTAGGGGGGAGAGAGAATTGGCATGCCAGGACCTCAGCTGTTGCAACTGAACTCCAGACACCTGTGCCACTTAGTGGGCATGTGCAACCTTGTGCTTGTCTCACCTTTATGTGTCTGGCTTACGTGCAATCTGGAGAGAGATTGAACACAGGTCCTTAGGCTTTGCAGGCAAGTGCCATAATGGCTAAGCCATCTCTACAGCAGCCCCTTTGTTTGGGGGGGTATTTATTTTTCAAGGTAGGGTTTCACTGTAGCTCAGGCTGACCTGGATTTTACTATGTGGTCTCAGGGTGGCCTTGAACTCACAGCGATCCTCCTACCTCTGCCTCCCAAGTACTCGGATTAAAGGTGTGTGTCACCACACCTGGCCCCCTTTGTTTCTTTAAGGCAAGATCTGACTAACCTGGAACTCACTTTGCAGCCCAGATGTGACTCAAACTCAAAGAAATCCTATATCAACCTCCTGAGTGCTGGGATTAAAGGCATGAGCCATCATTATTTTTATCAATGTGCTAGGCCTCAAACCCAGATCCTTGCACATGCTAGACAAGCATTACTAGCTATATCCCCAAATTTTTTTCAAGGCGTGTCTGTGTGTGTGCGTGAGATAGAGTGAGTGAGTGAGTGAGTGAATGAGTGTGTGTGTGTCTGTGTGTGTGTGTGTTTTCAAACAAGGTCTTATGCAATATAAATTGAACTAACAAGGCCAACAGAGGCTGGCCTTGAACCCTAATCCTCCTGTCTCTACTTCCTGAGTGCTGAGATTACAGGCATGCACCACCTTCCCAAATTTATATAGTACTAGAGATTGAACCCTGAGCTTTGTGCACGTTAGGCAAGCACTCTACTAACTGAACAAAACCTCCACCCTCTGAACTTTGTTTTAACTTAAAAAATATTTCCATATACAGCTGAGTGTGGTATTATATACCTGTAATCCCAGCAACTGGAAAGTGGAGAAAGGATCAGGAAATGCAAACCACTCTCCAATACATAGCAAGTTTGAGGCCAGTTTAGGCCACATGAAAGCCTACATTAAAAAAAAAAAAAAAGAGCCGGGCGTGGTGGCGCATGCCTTTAATCCCAGCACTCGGGAGGCAGAGGTAGGAGGATCGCCATGAGTTCGAGGCCACCCTGAGACTACAGAGTTAATTCCAGGTCAGCCTGGACCAGAGTGAGACCCTACCTCACAAAACCAAAAAAAAAAAAAAGAAAGAAAGAAAGAAAGAAAGAGAGAGAAAAAAGAAACACAAAGTACAGGACTGGAGAGATGGCTTAGCAATTAAGGTGCTTGCCTGCTAAGCCTAAGAGCCCAGGTTTGATTCCCCAGTATCCATGTAAGCCAGATGCATAAGGTGGCACATGTGTCTGGAGTTCATTTGCTAGAGGCTCTGGTGTGCCCATTCTCTCTCTCTCCCCCTCTCCCTTCCTCTCTCTCTTTCTCTCTCTCTCTCAATCTCAGATAAATAAATAATATTTTTTAAAAAGGGGGGGGGCCTGGAGGGATGGCTTAGTGGCTAAAGTGTTTGCTTACAAGGGCAAAGGACCCTGGTTCATTTCCCCAGGACCCATGTTAGCCAGATGCACAAGGGGACACACACATCTGGAGTTTGTCTACAATGGCTGAAGACCCTGGCATGTCCATTCTCTCACTCTCCCTCTTTCTCTGTCAAATAAATAAATAAAAATAGCTTTAAAAAAAAAAAAAGCCAGGCATAGTGACCCATACCCCTGCACTTGGGAGGCAAAGGTAGGAGGATTTCTATGAGCTCACCACCACCCTGAGACTACAGAGGGAATTCCAGGTCATCCAGGTCAGCCTGGGCTAGAGCAAGATCCTACCTAGAAAAACCAAAAAAAAAAGTACAAGCCATTGCCAACACTCTTAGTTTCCCACCAGGAATAGATGGTAAGGCCCTATTGTTGAAGACTCCACATGCTTGGGCTGCAAGGTCACTGAGAAATATCGCTGGAGCTGAGCGGAAAACCTCCTCCATATCAACCAGCTAACAGAAAGCTGGAAAAAGCTAAAGCTGCTTGCAGCCCTTTGGGAGAGACAGAAGTCATCAGTGTAAATAAACAACAGTGGACACTGCAAGACTTAAGTTGGGCCAGCCAGGCCAAATGAGCCAACGGTGAAACAGTGGCATGTCTGTTATGGGGGAAACAAACCACTCTCTAATTAGACTGGAGGCCCACTCCACAGGAGGGCATGCCTGGTACTGAAAAGCTATGATAGGGGAGGGTCCTGAGCCCTAGGGTTGTAACATCTACTGGTGTCTGGCTAAATGCATATATTTCTCTTAGTTCATACCTATATATTAATGCTACTCCCAATTTTAGAGAAGCTTCTCTTTTCAGATGGTGGTAACATCAGGGATGACTCAAAAGGTGCTATAGTGCTGAGAAGAAGTAACAGAGTTCTCAGCACTGAAACATCTCTATTACGCCTTCCAAGGCTCAGGGTCCATTGCAGAAGAAGAGGCAGAAAGAATGTAAGAGCCACAGGAAGGGTAGGACTGCTTACAATGTACTCTTACAAACACAAAATAGACTGGATATCCATGACCTCACAGTAGCTGGTACTACCTACACAAGATCATTACAACAGGAGGCAAAGATCATGACATCAAAATAAAAGAGAGACTAATTGGGTGGAGGGGGTATATGATGGAGAATGGAGTTGCAAAGGGAAAGGTAGGGGGAAGAAATTATGGTTTATTGTCTGTAGTTATGAAAATTGTAGATAAAAAATAAAAATAAATAATTTTAAAGACAAACAAAGGGCTAGTGAGGTGACTCAGTGGTTAAGGCACTTGCCTATAAAGCCAAACAACCCAGGTCTGATTTTTCAGTACCCATGTAAAGCCAGATACACAAAGTGGAGTTCGTTTGCAGCAGCTGGAGGCCTTGGCATGCCCATCCACTCTGTCTGTCTCTCTCCTTGCAAATAAATAAACACATAAATAAAGATATTGGGGGAAAATATATTGCTGGGCGTGGTGGTACACACCTTTAATCTCAGCACTCAGGAGGCAGAGGTAAGAGAGTTCAAGGCCACTCTGAGACTACATAGTGAATTCCAGGTCAGCCTGAGCCAGAGTGAGACCCTACTTAAAAAAAAAAAAAACAGCATAAAAACCCAAGCATGGTGGCACACACCTTTGATACTAGCACTCAGGAGGAAGAGGAAGGAGGATCATTTTGAGTTTGAAGCCACTCTGAGACTACCCAACGAATTCCACATCAGCCTGGGATAGAGTGATACCCTATCTTGGGGGGAAAAAACATCCATATAAAGGTGTGTGTGTATGAGAGACAGAGCTATGCAAGGCCCTGAATTTGATGCTTAGCATCATCTCACACAAATCATTTCTACTGCATTCTAGATTATATACACACAATTCATAATGTAGAACTGTTAATAAAAACATAATTACCTTAGGCTGAAGAAATGGCTTAGCAGTTAAGGCACTTACCAGCAAAGCCAAAGGACCAAGGTTCGATTCCGCAGTACCCACATAATATAGATGCACAAAATGGTGCAAGCATCTGGAATTCATTTGCAGTGGCTAGAGGCTCCGGCACACCCATTCTCTCTCTCTCTCAAGCAATTTAAAAAAATTATCTCACGTCTTTTAATATAAAACAGTAATTGGTTTATAATATTATGAAGATTTTACAAGAAAAAAAGCCTAAGCAACACAAACTGTTACAATATGCTTATCATGTTGAATCAACTCCCCCATGTAGTTTTTCATTGTAACACAGATAATGTAAATTGTAGACAATTCTTCATCTCCCTACACTTCTGTTATAGAAATGTTCCATTATAGTTACAAATTCTACACCAGGGATTACTCTATCAGAAGTCCATCATAAATAAATAATAAAAACACAAGGGTTATATTTTATTTACAAGGAAAGTTGGATGCATTTTTTATGAGCGTTTCAGAAATATCAAGGTCATACATAGAGAGGGATTAAAATTGTGATAGATATCCTATCTCCATGTAGATGAAGATATTTTATATTTAAAGGGAACATAAAAATAAATTAATTAATAAATAAATTAATAAAATTAATTTCAAGGAGAGAATACTGATGTCTTTAAGATTTTATTTTTATTTATTTATTTGAGACAGAGGGAAGGGGAGAGAGAGAGAGAAAGAGAAAGAGAGGGAGAATGGGCGCACCAGGGCCTCTAGACCCTGCAAATGAACTCCAGACACATGCACCCCCTTGTGCATCTGGCAAACGTGGGACCTGGAGAACTGAACCAGGGTCCTTAGGCTTCAAAGGCATGCGCCTTAACCACTAAGCCATCTCTCCAGCCCCAGAGGTCTTTTTTTTATTTGTTTGTTTATTTCAAGGTAGGGTCTCACTCTAGCCCAGGCTGACCTAAAATTCACCATGTAGTCTCAGGGTGGCCTCAAATTCACCGTGATCCTCCTACCTCTGCCTTCCAAGTGCTGGGATTAATGGTTAAGAGGAAAATCTTAAAGCTACAAAACAGTTAACAAGTATCACCTATTTATCAGGTAGATTATGGGAAAAAAGGCTCTGGAACTAAACAAGAATTTGAATCCCTGCTTAACCACATAGAAGATGGATTTTTTGCTTCATCTATGAAAACAGTAACTAGTACTATGACTACCTACCCTTCAGGGTCATAGTAAGGACAACACACTCCACAGTTACAAACTGCAGGCAGGAAATCCCAACACTTGGAAGACTGAGTCAAGACTTGATCAGCAGCAGCAGCAGTAACAGCAGCATCTCTCTTTTTGAGTATCAGAAACACTGTATACATTGGCTCAATAAACATTCAAAAAATGCACAAAGCAGCCATGATCATGTCCAAGCACATATGCAGAAATGTTTTCTGACATAGCTAGTAAGAGGCAGTGTTGGATTCAAATACTGGCCCAGCTGGGTGTGGTGGCATATGGCTTTTTTTTTTTTTTTTTTTTTAATTTATTTGAGAGCAACAGATACAGAGAGAAAGACAGATAGAGGGAAAGAGAGAGAATGGGCGCACCAGGGCTTCCAGCCTCTGCAAACGAACTCCAGACGCGTGCGCCCCCTTGTGCATCTGGCTAACGTGGGACCTGGGGAACTGAGCCTCAAACCGGGGTCCTTAGGCTTCATAGGCAAGCACTTAACCGCTAAGCCATCTCTCCAGCCCGGCACATGGCTTTAATCCCAGCACTTGGGAGGCTGAGGTAGGAGGATCGCTGTGAGTTCAAGGCCACCCTGAGACTACATAGTGAATCCCAGGTCAGCCTGGACTAGAGAGTGAGACTCTACCTCAAAAAACAAAAACAAAAACAAATCTGACCTGCCTGGCTCAAGGCCTACTTGGAATTCCATGTGATTACAGGTTTAATTTAACGTAAGACTAATGTGCCACATGGGCAGACATTATAAACAGGCATAATATCATCTGCTAGTAGTATTCTTTTTGTAAACATAGTTACGATATTAAGTTTACATGTTGAAATACAGATAACTATAAATTCTTCTCTACAGTTAACAGCATTATACTATTAGGCTTGAGTGGTTTTTTTTTTTTTTTTTTTTGAGGAGGAGGAGGGCAATCCTCCTACCTCTGCCTTCTGAGTGCTGGGACTACAGGCGTGCATCACCAAGCCTGGCAACAATTTTTTAAATTTCAAAACAATGGAAATACCACCAATTGGATACAGACTAGAAATGCTGCTAAAAAACCTAAGCAGGATTGGCTAGATATAGTGCTGGGGAGGGAGTATAGGAAGATCCCTGGGGGCTTGCTGGTCTAACCAAATAAGTGAGCTTCAGGTTCAGTGAAAGAAAGACCTTGTCTCAAAAAATAAGGTAGGGGGCTAGAGGGATGGTTTAGCAGTTAAGGTGTTTGCCTGCAAAGCCAAAAGATCCTAGTTTGATTCCCTGGGACCCAAATAAGCCAGATACACAAGGTGGTGCCTGCATCTGGAGTTCATTTGCAGTGGCTGGAGGCCCTGGCTTTCCTATTCTGTTTGTGTGTGTGTGTGTGTATGTGTGTGTGTGTCTGTCTGTCTGTGTCTCACAAATAAATAAAATTTTTAAAAATAGCACTAATAAAGGGAGGAATACTTTAGGGATGGCTTAGCAGTTAAGGTACTCAGCTGTGAAGCCTAAGGACCCACGTTTGATTTCCCAGATCTCATGTAAGCCAGACACACAAGATGACACATGCACAAGGTCACGCATATGCACAAGAAGGCACACATGTCTAGAGTTTGACTGCAGTGGCTGAATGCCCTGGCACACCAATTCTCTCTCACACATTAAAAAAAGGAGGAAAAAAAAAAGCCAGGCATGGTGGCACATGCCTTTAATCCCAGCACTCTGGAGGCAGAGGTAGGAAGAAGGCCATGAGTTCGGGCCCACCCTCAGACCACATAGTGAATTCTAGGTCAGCCTGAGCTAGAGTGAGACCCTACCTTGAAAAAACAAAACATACAGAGTAGACACAACAGTCATATTAAAACCATGTAAAGCCGGGTGTGGTGGTGCACACCTTTAATCCCAGCACTCGGGAGGCAGAGGTAGGAGGATTGCCATGAGTTCAAGGCCACCCTGAAACTACATAGTGAATTCCAGGTCAGCCTGAGCTAGAGCAAGACTCTACTTCAAAAACAAAATTTCAGACTAAACCTAAATTCCACACCTAAAATTAGAGATTTTTCAATTTTTTATAAAATCTTAAACAAAAAACTAATTTTCAGGCTAAAATATGTTGTGATAGCTTGCTTAAGCTTATCAAATTTAAGTCATGGGTAAAACATAAAATTGTATTATGTTAATGAAGTTTCTATGATACATAAAATCAATAGCTATCAAGATTAAGCCAAAATCATTGGTTGTCGAATGGTGTCTTTTCTTTCAAGAAAGATTTATTAAAGGTTATATTAAGATTTAGCTAGCTGTTTTGGCTCAGAAAAGACCAGATTCTGCTCTATTGTATGTAACATAACTGTCTCATTTCTGATATTGTAAGTCCAGTGCTTATAACAAAATTAACTCTTAGCACATATTCCCTACTTTAGGGTACAGCCTCATGCTCAAACAGTGGTCCTCATCTGAGAAAAATAATATTCAAGCTCTGTGGTTCTGTTTCCAATGTTCTCTGGGTAGTTGGTACCCACACAGGTATCTAAACTAATCAAAAATGTTTTCAAACACAGGTGCTAAGACTTTATAGTGTCTTACCTGTCCTTTTCTGACAATTTTTAGGTTAAATTAGTTAGTATGTAAATGAATTGGTACTATTTTCAAGACTTATAATAGGTTCTGCCTATATTTATAAATGTTAGATATTTAAGATGTGATACGTGCCTACTTTCTATACCTCATATATACAGTTTATGCTGCCACAGTACAACAAAAATTTTAAAGATTGGACAAAATGATTTTAAAAGCCCTTGTGCCATTCTTTAACTAAATCTATTTCAGTGATCAAATGTGCTCTATATGTACATACATCCAGGATGGTGTAACTTCCTTTCTAAGTGTGTTAATTACCTACGTAGAAGCCAAAATCAACTGAAGTCATTGGAGCAAAAGACGCCAATATTTTGGTCTGTACTTCTACACTGGCCCCTTGGTAAGTCACCTGCCTTCCTGAACAGGGAGGATACGGAGACCCAAACCAAATTGGTGTACAGTCTGAAACAGGAGAGTCACAATTGAGGAGCAATCAGTCCTCCTGACTTCCCAAAGAAGGGAAAACTACTTGGCCAGCAGGACCCTGACTCATCCTAATAGAAAAAAAAAAAAAAAAAAAACCACCAGTAAGCTATAGGGATACTCCTGGGTCCCTAAAGTCTCTTTGGAGAGCCATTAATGACCTCCAAAATTAATCCTTAATTAAATTTTAGCTATCTGCATGGTCTTAAACACTCAGAGAGAAATGTATAACCAAAGATAAAAATACCTTAAATATATGAATGATCTATTAAGTAATACAAGAGCTTTCCAAGAGAGGAAACAAAGATTAACACATCTTTTTCCCATAGTTCTAATTCTATAATGGAAAAAAAAAACTATAGATGTAAAAAGGATTATTTTCAAATCTAGAATATATAAATTCAGAGACCAAAAAATATATTTGTACAGCCTTTAATGGCACACAATAGCTCTCTATTATCAAGGTTAAATGTTGTGTTTACATTTCTGATAACTCTGCTAATATCTCATCTGTTTTACAAACCATGTCGAATACTACTGTACCATTTAATGAATAGTTCTAGAAAACAAAAACTAAACCAGATCATCCTCAGATGGTTCTGAGACGATCCAAGCCTGTCTACCTGGATTCCCTCAACCTCAAAAAGGACCGATTTGCTCTGTGCTGACTTCTCATTAACTCCTTACTTTTATTCTTTCTCCCCAAGGTTCTCTTCCAAGACTATCTTCCTACACTCTGGGGTCTATTAGAATAGTTTCCCTCTCTAGGAGAGACTCTAACTACAAGTCCCCACTTTGTGTCCCATTCAGCAGGAAATAGTAAATGATGTGATGTCTTCGTCCCAGTCCCCTAAAAACAAGAGTGTCCTGTCATGAGAGGGAAAAATAAGAGGGTATAGAATTAGGGTGACTGGATCCCTGAAGGTAAAAAAGAAAGACAAAAAAGTCAGTGGTGGCGCGCACCTTTAATCCCAGCACTCGGGAGGTAGAGGTAGGAGGATTGCCGTAAGTTCGAGGCCACCCTGAGACTCCATAGTGAATTCCAGGTCAGCCTGGGCTACAGTGAGACCCTACCTTGACAAAAGAAAAAAAAAAAGAAAAAAAAATTCTTATCTCTTGCCCAATTCCAAAACACTGTTTTCCCATGTGTACAGAGTCCCTGGCTCTACAAAGGACAGGCCTCAACCTCTTTAATGCCAGTAAAGTTATATCTCTCTGCCTGTCCAGCTCCAAGCTGACAAGAGCTGAATGCCTGCTCAATATTTCCATAATCAGGAACAGTTGTGTCAAGATACCAGCTCTCCTTTGGTACAAAAGGAGTAATCACCCCATGCATAAATATTTCCTCTCCCACTTATTGTTTCCCAGTCTTGATTGCTTCATAGGTATCTCTCTAAAGAAAAAAATCTACCAAACTATCTGCGCCAACTGCCTGCACCAACTGATCTCTGCTATGGGTTTGGCCCTTACTGGACCTAACCCTCATGAACACTGCTACAGGGACAATTGTTAATTCCGTACCATTCAGTCCTTATTGAAACTTGGTCCCTTTGGCTCACTACCCTTCTTTCAGCGGTGAGAGGGCCCCTGATGTTATTTGCTACTCACCTACATCTGTGGGCCCTATATCCTTAACACTCTCATAAGGTTTGTCAAAAAACACGTACCTAGCCGGGCATGGTGGCGCACGCCTTTAATCCCAGCACTCAGGAGGCAGAGGTAGGAGGATTGCCATGAGTTCAAGGCCACCCTGAGACTCCATAGTGAATTCCAGGTCAGCCTGGGCTAGAGTGAGACCCTACCTCGTAAAACCAAAAAAAACCACAAAGGGCATGCCCAAGGTGGTGGGCTGAGTCAGTTTCTAGAGACATATTCAAACATACCCAGACATGTCCCTTTCACAACCCTTAGTGCCTTCTGCCCCAACCAATCAGAGATGTACAACTGTAACTGCTGCTAGCCTAGCCAATCATTTTAAAAGATCACCTACCCTGCCTAAAATTCCCCTAGTTGTGCTTAAAGGAGGCCTGCGTGCAGGGTCACCATTTTGTATGAATGGTTTACCTCCGCATGCTGGCTGATTCTGTAGAATAAACGTTCGTTTTTACATACTATTTGAGTCTGGGGGTCTTTCTTTAGCGATTCTTGTACCCTTACAATAACAATTGGAAATGTTTACCCTGTGCCTTTATATTTAAAGTATATAACTTGTTGGTTGAATTTACAGACTAAGAGACGATCTTAAATTTCAGATGAAACTTGGGACTTTGAAACTATGTTAGGCTAAAGACTGTGGGGACTTTTAAAACTGGACTGAGTACAATTTAAAATGTGAGATGGCTCCTGTCAGATTGGCCACCATCATGAAAACAAATGATCATAAATGTTGGCGGGGATGTGGAAAAAAAGGAACCCTTCTACACTGCTGGTGGGAATGCCATCTGGTCCAGCCATTGTGGAAATCAGTGTGGAGGTTGCTAAAACAGCTAAAGATTGATCTACCATATGACCCAGCTATAGCACTCCTAGGCATATATCCTAAGGACTCATCTCATTTCCTTAGAAGTACGTGCTCAACCATGTTTACTGCTGCTCAATTTATAATAGCTGGGAAATGGAACCAGCCTAGATGTCCCTCAACTGATGAGTGGATAATGAAGATGTGGCACATTTATACAATGGAGTTCTACTCAGCGGTAAAGAAAAATGAAGTTATGAAATTTGCAGAAAAATGGATGGACCTGGAAAGGATTATGCTAAGTGAGGTAACCCAGGCCCAGAAAGCCAAGCGCCACATGTTCTCTCTCATATGTGGATTCTAGCTACAGATGATTGGGCTTCTGTGTGAGAATGAAAATACTTAGTAACAGAGGCCAGTAAGTTAAAAAGGAGACATAAAGGATAGAGAAAGGAAGGGAGGAGGATACTTAATAGGTTGATATTGTATATATGTAATTACAATGATTGTAATGGGGAGGTAATATGATGGAGAATGGAATTTCAAATGGGAAAGTGTGGGGGTGGGGAGGGAGGGAATTACCATGGGATATATTTTATAATCATGGAAAATGTTAATAAAAATTAAAAAATAAAATAAAATAAAATGTGAGATGGTTTTGAATCTACTGGGGACTGAGGTGGAATGTAGTTGTTTGAATAAATATCTACCAATAGATTCACATCAGGGACCTGGAAGCTACCTGCCACACATTCTTCTTGGGCTAGAGATATGGCTTAGCAGTTAAAGTGTTTGCCTGCAAAGCCTAAGGACCCAGGTTCGATCCCCTAATACCCACATAATCCAGAGGCACAAGGTGACACATGTGTGGAGTTTGTTGGCAGTGGCTGCAAGCCCTGATGTGCCTATTCTCTCTCCTTCTGCACCTCTCCCCACACCTCTCTCCCACCCTCTCTCAAAATAAATATACATTTAAATACCCAAGGAGTCACTGGACTTCTTTTTTTCCTCCCCCCCAAAAATTCTTTCTTACAATATACATTTTTGGTATATGCAATATGTATGGTATGTGCATAGTATATGCATGTGTATGCACATGTGCAAATGCAAGGATAGAGCAGAACATGGTACTCTGCTGCCTTATCTCCCAGAGGCAGGGTTCCCTCTCTCTCATTGAACCTGAAGCTTATTGTTTGTTGGCTAGGCTGACTGACCAATAAACCCCAGCAATCTTCCTGACCCTCCTGCCCCTCCAAACACACACTCAGCACTGGGGTCACAGAAGTGCACAGCCATACCTTGCTTTTTACATGGATACCAGAGACCAAACTCATTATCTCTATGCCTGGGCAGCCAACACTCTTACCTACTGAGCAATCTCCCTCGTCCCCTAACATATATCTTTTCTTGTTTGTTTGTTAGTTCTCTTTTTAAACTGGAGGGATTACATAAGGCAACGTCTGTATATAAAAAATGAAGCAAAATCATGGCAAATGATTCAAAAGTATAGTTTACCTTAAATTAAAATCCAAGGATTTTTTTCTCTCTTACTCTCTCTGCCTCTTTCCCTCTCTCAAATAAATAGGGCTGGAGAAATGGCTTAGAGGTTAAGGCATTTGCCTGCAAAGCCAAAGGACCCTGGTTTGATTCCCCAGTACCCATGTAAGCCAGATGCACAAAGGACCACTTGCATCTGGAGACCGTTTGCAGTGGCTGGAGGCCCTGGCGCACCCATTCTTTCGCTCTGCCTTTCTCTCTCTCTGTCTCAAATAAGTAAATAAATTTTTAAAAATACAGATAAATAATTAATTAATATATAATAAATAAATAATTGGCCACCCAGGCCAAATGAGCCAATGGTGCAATAGTGGCACGTCTGTCATGGTGGAAACCAACTGCCCTCCAACTGGACTGGAGGCCTGCTCCATGGGGGGAAAATACATCGCTGATACTGAAAACTTAAAACAGGGGTAGTCATGAACCCTAGGAGTGTAACATCTGCTGATGTCTGGGTAAGTGTATATACTATGCTTATCAAACTGCCCAGTAAGCACTTCTCTTAATAGTTATACCCTTATATTAACGCTACTCTCACTTTGGGTAGACAATCTTCTCTTTTCAGATGGCAGTGACCTTGGGATGACTCAGAAGGTATCATACTTCTGGGAAGAAGTGACTGGAGTACTGAGGAACATCTCGATCACACCTTCCAAGGCTCAGGGTCTAATGCAGAAGAGGTGGCGAAAAGAATGTAAGAGCCAAAGGAAGGGTAAAGCTCCTTCAGACACAAAATGGCCTGGATATCCATGACCTCACCATGCCTGACATTACATACACAAGACCATCATAAAAGGAGGAAAAGATCATGACATCAAAATAAAAGAGAGGGGCTCGAGAGATGGCTTAGCGGTTAAGCGCTTGCCTGTGAAGCCTAAGGACCTCGGTTCAAGGCTCTGTTCCCCAGGTCCCACATTAGCCAGATGCACAAGGGGGCGCATGCGTCTGGAGTTTGTTTGCAGTGGCTGGAAGCCCTGGCGCGCCCATTCTCTCTCTCTCTCCCTCTATCTGTCTTTCTCCCTGTGTCTGTCGCTCTCAAATAAATAAATAAAAAATGAACAAAAAATATTTAAAAAAAATAAGAGAGACTGATTGAGATGGGGAGGGGATATGATGGAGAATGGAATTTCAAAGAGGAAAGGGGTGGGAAGGGAAGGTATTACCATGGGATATTTTTTATACTCATGTAAAATATTAATAAAAATTGAGAAACAAAAAAGAAATAATAATAAAACATTTAAAAAATTATTAAAGGGCTGGAGAGATGGGCTTAGCAGTTAAGGCACTTGCCTACAAAGCTAAAGGACCTTGGTTTGACTCCCCAGGACCCATATAAGCCAGATGCACAAGGTAGCGCACGTGTCTGGAGTTCATTTGCAGTGGCCGGAAGCCCTGGTGTACCCATTCATTCCCTCTTCCTCCCTCCCTCTCCCCACTTTACCTCTCGCTCTCCCTCTGGCACGCATGCCCTCGCTCTTGCTCTGCCTCTTTCCCCCTCTCAAATAAATAAAAATAAAATATTTGTAAAAGTCTGAGGATTTTTTTACACAAAATTTGAGTTCTCAAAGGAAAATAATCACTGACATTTTTTCATTATTAAAATGTGCTACCAACAGGACATGGTGGTGCACACTTTAATCCCAGCACTTGGGAGGCAGAAGTAGGAGGATTGCTGTGAGTTTGGGGCCATCCTGAGACTACATAGTAAATTTCAGGTCAGCCTGGGCTAGCGTGAGACTCTCAAAAAAACCAAAAATGAAAAAATTTAAAATGTACTATCAAAAAGAACAAGGGCTGGAGATATGGCTTAGCAGTTAAGCACTTGCCTGTGAAGCCTAAGGACCCTGGTTCAAAGCTTGATTCTCCAGGACCCATGTTAGCCAGATGCACAAAGGGGGTGCTCATGTATCTGGAGTTCATTTGCAGTGGCTGGAGGCCCTGGCACACTCATTCTCATTCTCTCTCTCTCTGTCGCTCTCAAATAAATAAATAAGAATAAACAAAAAAATTTTTTAAAAAAGATGGGCCAGGGAGATTGCTCAGTGGTTAAGGCACTTCCTTGCAAAACTGTCTGGCCCAGGTTTGATTCCCCAGTACCCATTTAAAGCCAGAGCCACAAAGTAGTGCATGCATTTGTAGTTCATTTGCAACAGCAAGAGGCTCTGGTATGTCCTCTCTTGTACTCGCATTTATTCATCCTCATTCATTTATTCATATTCTCTCTCTCCCCTTGCAAATGAAATAAAAAGAACTTTCAAAAGTTTGTATTTGTATTTCATACATAAACATACCCTAAATTCTTGAAAAAAAGGGAAACCGAGTCAAAAGAGGAAAATATAATGATGTCATATAAGATACTTGCACCAGGCAAGATTTGCCCACTGGTTCAATAATGGTCTGCTATGAGATTAAACAACTGCTCTGCAATTAAATTTTAGACCTGTTCCACCAGGGAGAATTCATGCCTGGTACTGAAAACCTAGTCAAAAGGCTATGGCTGAGAAGGTCCTAGGGCCCTAGGCCCTTCGGTTTGGTTAGCTGGATATGTATCAAATCACCCTCTAAGTCCTTTTATGTTTTATCTGCAAATGAGTACTGTTTTCACCTTTGATCAGAGAAGCATCTTTTTGTACTTGGCAGAGACTACTAGGGAGACTCAAAACTTGACAAAGTGCTGAGAGTGACTGTTGACTGCTCCACACTAAACATTTCTAGCATACCTTCCAAGGCTCAGGAAACATTGCAGAAAGAGTAGAAAGAATGTAAGAGGAGCTGGAGACATGGCTCAGCAGTTAAAGCATTTGCCTGCAAAGCCTAACAACCCAGATTCAATTCCCCAGTACCCATATAGAGCCAGATGCACAAAGTGGCACATGTGTCTGGAGTTTGTTTGCAGTGGCTGGAGAGCCTGGCATGACCATTCTCTCTCTGTCTGTCTCTCTTATCTTGATCTCTCTGCTTGCAAATAAATATATAAGTTTAAATTTAAAAAAAAAAGAGGGCTGGAGAGATGGATGATGGAGGAGGCAGGAAATGAAAAAACAGAGGGAAAAAACACATCAAAGTAGAAGAGGACTAGTTGCAAAGAACTGTTTCAGTGGAAGGTAATGAGAAGGAATTATTGTAAAATATATTATATATGAAAATTGTCAATAAAAAAGTTTAACAAGGGTTGGAGAGATGTGTTAGTGGTTAAAGTTCATGCCTGCGAAGCCTAAGAACACAGGTTCGATTCTCCTGGTCCCATGTAAGCCAGATGCACATAGTGGCACCTGTGTCTGGAGTTCATTTGCAGTGGCTAGAGGCCCTGGCGCACCCATTCTTACTCTCTCTCTAATAAATAAATAAAAATAAAAGCTGGGCATAGTGGTGCACGCCTTTAATCCCAGCACTCAGGAGGCAGAGGTAAGAGGATTGCCATGAGTTTGAGGCCACCCTGAGAATACAGAGTGAATTCCAGGTCAGCCTGGGCTAAAGTGAGACCCTACCTCAAAAAAATAATAATAATAAAAATAAAAGAAGTTTAACAAATAAGCCAGAAGCCGGAGAGATGTCTTAGTGGTTAAGGCACTTGCTTTGAAGTCTAAGGACCCAGGTTCAACTCTCCAGAACCCACATAAGCCAGACGCACAAGGTGACACATGTGCACAAGCTCATGCATGCACACAAGGCAGTGCACACGTCTGGAATTCAACTTCAGTGGCTAGAGGCCCTGAAGCAACAATTCTCTCCTGTCCCTCACTCTCATACAAAAAATAAAATATAAAAAGTTTTTTAAAAATAAAGAAAATAGGGCTGGAGAGATGGCTTAAGCCGTTAAGCGCTTGCCTGTGAAGCCTAAGGACCCCAGTTCGAGGCTCGATTCCCCAGGTCCCACGTTAGCCAGATGCACAAGGGGGCGCACGCGTCTGGAGTTCGTTTGCAGAAGCTGGAAGCCCTGGCGCGCCCATTCTCTCTCTCCCTCTTTCTTTCTCTCTGTATCTGTCACTCTCAAACAAATAAATAAAAATTTTAAAAAAGAAAGACAGACAATCTTAGACACAGTTTTAAAGACAGACAATTGCTTCTGAAATAACAGTAAAAGCAAAAAAATCAAAGACTATATACACACACTATATACACAAGAACAGTTATCTTTTACTGAAAGTCTGATGCAAAGGAATTCTGCAATAGTTCTGTTCTTTTTCGAGGTAGGGTCTCACTCTAGCCCAGACTAACCTGGAATTCACTATGTAGCCCCAGAGTGGCCTTCAACTCGTGGGGATCCTCCTACCTCTGCCTCCTGCTGGGATTAAAGGCTTGCACCACCAAGCCCAGCTTAGTAGTTCTGTTCTTTACACCAGCAGGTCTAAGAAATTCAAGTGTGCTTAAAATTAAGGTGGTCACTATGAGCTGAAGAGAAAAATTAAGTCCCCAAGATGAACATCTAAGCAGACAAGGACACAAAGACTCAACACATAAAATGGGTGCCCATTTACATTAATGTGTAATATAAATTACAGTCAATGCAAACTAAATCTCATCCTATAGTCATAAGATTGAAAGAAAAAAAAAGGAAATAAACTGCACTAAGAATAGCAAAAGTCCCCAAAGCTAATGTTTTCCTAGCCTGTTTCAAGTGCTTAGTCACTTCTGCCTATTTACAAGCAAGACCATTCCATATCTTGGGGGGGGGGGGGAAGGCAGGGAATTTAGAGTCCAGACTGTCATGTCACCTGAACTGCCCTAGACACTCATTTCCATGCCACTAAGGAGAAGGCAGCAGCCATCCAACATACCTACCACCCCAAATCAGAACCACTGGGATCAGGAGCCACTAAGCTTTCTCTGTATTCTGCCTCTGCCTACTACTGTAACAAAGAGGGTTTGTGAAGAGCAAAGTTTTCTTCCCCAACACCAAATACAAAAGGTGAGAATAAAAACGAAGTCTGAAAAACAACCCAGTTCCTTTCTGACAGCCCACCGGAAATGGCTCCCTTCACTTGTACTGGAATAGAAACAGCAAGCTAATTCTTCATAAACCCAGGTGCTGAATGAACCCTTAGGCAAGTAACAAAATCCAAAACCAGAGGTTAACAGACTTTGGAGCACACCTCCCAGAGAGCAGCTAGAGGCTTAAAATCTGATAACATTGTTTCCAGTTCCTCAACCGCAAAAACAGTAAGGTTTTCATGAAAGGTTATTTCAAGAGACTACGCTCAGAAAAAAGGGCAAATTCTGCAAGTACCTTATGTGCCTGGCAAACACTTCATCCCAACCTTCTTCTCACACTTAAAGATGCTAATAAGCGCAAAGTTACAGAAATACATGGTTATACAAATACATCTGGAAGAATCTTCTCAACCAGACAGATCTTGCCAAGGACTCCTTCAAGCACATTTTTTCCACACATAACTGTAGGTAAAAGTAAACAAATAATTCTGGAACAATGTAGTCAAACTCTGAAGCAGAACTTCATCCATTTAAAGGTCATGGAGAGCGCTGACAACCACTTGGGCTTATCTAGGACAGGACTCTTTCCAAGAATGCAAGACAGCTTGACCAGCACCTGTTCTCCCATCTACTCCTAAGGCTGAGGCAGGAGGATAGCTTGCGCTCAGAAATTCCAGACCAACCTGATCAACAAAGTGAGAACCTACTCATCACTTGAAAAGAAGGGGCAGAAGAGAGGGAGAGCAGCACCGCTGTCATTCCTAACACTCTCCAAACAACACTAAGCAATCTGCTTCCACAGGAGTGTTGCCATTTTGGGTGAGAATACCGACGGTCCAAGGCGGCTAAGAAACGTGCCTACATCCTGTGAAAAGACCCTGGGTTCCAGAACACACAGTTAAACCACATTGCTTTACTTAAAGTATGCTTCCCAGTCCAAGGATTGATTTCAACTAGTTTTATATATCACAAAACTGGGCGCAAAAGGGCCAGGGAATAAGCTGGGGGTGTCCAGGGGCGCAGGTGGGGTGAGAGGGCACACGGCCACAACAGAAAGGAAGCCTTCCCTGCCCCCGGAACAAACGTAACACATTTTCCCGATTTCCATCCTCCCCACGAGCAAAACCCACGTGCTAGTGCAGCGCTACCCACAGCAGCTTCCCCTGCACGCTCGCGCGCTTCGCCCAGGTCCCCGCGCCCGCCCCCACCCCAGCGCCAGTGGCCGCCCCGGGCCCCGCCGCCCGCGCGCGCCCCTGCGCCGAAGCCTGCGCGCTCCCGCTCCCTCCGGGCGGGGTGACCCCCGAGGTCTGCGCGCGTCCCTCCCGCCCGAGGTCCCCCCGTGACGCCGCAGGCCGCGCCCGGCCGCCCGCGCGCCTGCCATGGTGGGCGCCTCACCGTCAGGCTGGGGAGCCGGGCCCGGCTGCGCCATGGCCGGGCGGCCGGCCACGGGGAACGGGGATGGGCGGGGAAACGGCGTCCCGGGCTGCCACGGACTCAGCTGGCGGAGGAGGCGTCGACCGAGCCGCCGCCGCCACCGCCGCCCAGGGAGGAACCGCTAAGGCTGGAGCCGCCGGCGCCGCCGCAGCCCCGGGCAGAGACGGACCGGAGCGCCGACCTCCGCCTCCTCATCCTGACAGCGGGAAATAAGCAGTGCGCAGGCGCGGGGAGGGGGGGGGGAAATGGGGTAGGCACGTGACGTCGCCTGCGGGGAGGGGCGGGGCTTCGGGAGGTGTGCTGAGGGAGGGGGTTGGGGAGGAGGCCTAGGGCTGCCTGGGCTCTCCCGAAGGACGCCAATTGGAGAGAAAAGGGAGGAAGGCCTGGAACCACCGGAAAGGCCCAGCCTTGAAGAAGTAAAGCACCGGGGAAGAGCCGTGGTTCCTTTCCCTGGCCTAGCTGTGTGACCTTGGAAGAGTCACTTAACCTGATATGGGCAGAACTGGCACTGTACTCCAGATGCACAGGCCTGTATATTTTCCAGTAAGCCAATATGTCTGCATTGTATGTGCCAGTATAGCGAATGCTGTTGAGGAGTCAGCCGGACACAGCTCTCATGACAGGAGAGGAAAAATAATGTTAAAGTACTGCCTCTACATCTGGACAAGAGAGCCTGCCCTAGGCCCCAGACCTTAATGATTCTTGGCTAAACCCTGTACCATGTTCCTATACCAAGGCAAAGAGTTCATAGAGTATGGCTCTTAAGGACCAAGTCCTGCCTGTGCACCTGTGATCCTAGTGTGCCTTTCCAGATGGCTGGACATTTTCTCTAGGGTAGAGTCTGGGCATTTCCCAAAGTGTCAAAGGGCGGTTGTGTTGAAAGGAGGTGGCAGCACACTTGGACCTTGGAACTGCTATGTATGTCCACAAATCCCTGGTAGTGCAAGACGGGTTAGGAAAGATGGTAAGCCAATAGACCAGGGCCTGTACTCTCTTCACCATCTCATCCAAAAGCGTAGATCCCAGGCTTTCATTTTAACCCTTTCCGGACTGGCGATTTAACCAAGACCTTGAATATGATAGACACTCTACCACTGAGGTTTAGCGCTAACTTTTTTCCTGTTTTTTATTTTGAGACACAATCTACCTAAATTGCCCAGGCTAGCCTTAAACTTGCAACTTTTAAATATCCTGAGCTAGGATTACAGGCCTGGGAATAGAGCACAGAAATCTATCTCAAATGATAAAGACAAAATAGACAAAAAATGAATTTTTGTTTTTTGGGGTTTTTTTTGTTTTTATTTGTTTGAGGTAGGGTTTCACTCTAGCCCAGGCTAACATGGAACTCTGTACTCTTTATTCAATATTTAATTTTTATTTATTAATTTGAGAGAGAGAGAGAGAATGGTGTGCCAGGGCCTTTAGCCACTGCAAACGAATTCCAGATGCATGTGCCCCCTTGCTGGCTGACGTGGGTCCTGGGGAGTCAAACCTGGGTCCTTTGGCTTTACAGGCAAGTGCCTTAACCACTAAACCATCTCTCCTGACCAATTGTACTTTTAGGCTGGCCTCAAACTCACAGTGATCCTCCAACCTCTGCTTCCCAAGTGCTGGTATTAAAGGCATACGCCACCACGCCCAGCCTGACTCCAGTATTCTAAATTCAAATCTGCTCCAGAGTCATCAAAGAAGTTTACATTGAAGTCATAGCAATGTATATTTCTCAAAGTAGAAAAAGGTTATATAATAAGGTTAGCAGTTAATTGGAGCAGCTTATAATTTCAAATAATATAAATCTATTTATACCTTTGCCCTAGATTCTCCCTAACATTAGGGAAGAGCTTATATTAACACTTAAGATTTTGGACAGAGGAAAAATTAATATTCCCAAATGACTGGTATGCCTTTTACAAAGCAAGCAGGACCCCTTCCAACCCACCCCTTCATACCTGACCTCCTGTATGAGTAATTCCTTGCTCAGCAGGAAGACCTTTGGCCTGCATAGAGCAGCCCAGCCATCTGTTCTGTTGAACAAGAGGCAGGGAGGGGCCATAAATATAGCAGATGTTGATGGCCTCCACATAAGGGGCACCTTCCACTGAGTGGCTGACACAATTATTACCATTAATAATCAGACTGGAAGCCAGGCCCTCAAGATCACGGTCACTCAGAAATGATCAGACATCTAGTTTGGACATCCAGAGGTTCAGATGACAAGGATTGAAAGAAGCAATTTTGGGCTGGAGAGACGGCTAAGAGGTTAAGGCACTTGCCTGCAAAGCCAAAGAACCCAGGTTGGATTCCTCAGTACCCACGTAAAGCAAGGTGGTGCATGCATCTGGAGTTAATTTGCAGTAGCTGGAAGCCGTGGTGAGCCCATTCTCTGCCTTTCTCTTTCTCTGTCTGTCTCTATCTATCTATCTCTCAAAATAAAATTAAGAAGCAATTTTGAAATCAGATAGGAGCATCAAGTAATTCCATTCCTAGGTATATAGTCTAGAAAAACACACAGAAAAGCCTTAGCCAGCTGTAAAAGATGTGATTCTTCTTCCCTAACGGAAATTAAGAAATAAAACAGCCGGGGGCTGGAGAGATGGCTTAGCAGTTAAGGCACTTCCCTATGAAGCCAAAGGACCCAGGTTCAATTCCCCAGAACCCACGTAAGCCAGATGCACAAGGGGGTACATGCGTCTGGAGATTGTTTGCTGTGGCTGGAAGCCCTGGCACGCCCATTCTCTCTGCCTCTCTTCTCTCTCTTTCTGCTGGCAAATAAATTAATTAGTTAAAAATTTAAAAAAAAAATAGTCGAAGTAGGGCTGAAGAACTGGCTTAGTGGTTAAGCACTTGCCTGTGAAGCCTAAGCACCCTGGTTCAAGGCTCAATTTCCCCAGGACCCACGTTAGCCAGATGCACAAGGGGGCACAAGCATCTGGAGTTCTGCAGTGGCTGGAGGCCCTGATGTGCCCATTCTCCCTCCCTCCCTCTCCCCCCCCCCCCTCTCTGCCTCTTTCTCTCTGTCTCTCTCTCTCTCAAATAAATAAATAAAAATAAAACAAAAAACAATTAAAAAAAAAACAGTCAAAGTAGCCGGTCATGGTGGTGCTCGCCTTTAGTCCTAGCACTCAGGAGGCAGAGGTAGGAGGATCTCCATGAGTTCAAGGCCACCCTGAGACTACATAGTGAATTCGAGGTCAACCTGGGCTAGAATGAAACCCTACCTTGAAAAAAAAAAAAGAAAGAAAAGAAAGAAAGAAAACATGTACCAGGTGCCAGAAGTTGGAGGTAGAGTTGGAGACAGAAGGATCAGAAGTTCAAAACCATCCTTGGCTAGACTGGGCCATGTGAGATTCTGTCTCAAAAGAAAGGGAGGGAGGGAGGGAGGGAGGGAGGGAGGGAGAAAGGAAAGAAGGCAATGAAATAATTATTAATTATAATACACACATGCCCTGAGAAAAGACATATGAGAATTTTTAAAGATTTTTAAATTTTATTTATTTATTTATTAGAGAGAGAGAGAGAATGGATACACCAGGACCTCTAGACACTGCAAATGAACTCCAGATGCGTGTGCCACCATGTGCATATGGCTTATGTGGGACCTAGGGAATCAAACTTCAATCCTTAGATTTCTCAGAAATGTGCCTTAACTACTAAGCCATCTCTCTAGCCCTTTTTTTCAAAAGCTTTTAAAAAAATTTTATTTATTTATTACATATGAGAATATTCAGAGAATAGTCAGTTCATAACACAATAAATAGGTAAATGGTCCAAATGTTCAGCAACAAAATAGATTTAATTTTATTTTGTTTTTAATTATTTATTCATTTATTTATTTGCAAGCAGAGAGAGAAGAGAGAATAAGCAAGTTAGGGCCTCTAGCCACTGCAAATAAACTCCAGATGCATGCACCACTTGGTGCATCTGGCTTTATGTTCTTACTGGGAAACCAAACCTGAATCATTAGGCTTTACAGGCAAGCACCTTAGCTGCTGAGCCATCTCTCCAACCCCTGTTTGATTTGGTTTGGTTTGGTTTATCAAGATAGGGTCTCACTCTAGCTAGACTAGCCTGAAATTTACTAGGTAGTCTCAGGGTGGCCTCAAACTCATGACAATCCTCTTACCTCTGCCTCCTGAGTGCTGTGATTAAAGGCATGGGCCACCACACCTGGCTGCTTGGGAGGTGTTTTTGAGATTGAATCTCATCATGTAGCCCAGGTTGGCCTCTTAACTCACTATGTAGCTTAGCTTTGCCTTAAACTCTCCACATTCTTGTATCAGCCTTCCAAACATTGGAATCACAGGTGTGTGCTACCACACTCAGGTCCTCACACACTTTATTTTGAAAGAAAATTATAAAATCATTTTCAGTTTATGTAAAATTATAAAACAGACCAAAGAAATTATTGTGAATAAGTAGTAAACCTTAACGATAAGAACAGAACCAGTATTACAGAGTGTTAACAATCAAAAGTGGATAGGATGGGCAGTGCTGGAATTGGGACTGCTGAGGCATCTAGCCACATGGACTGAGCAAACTACTGGGTTCCTTGATTCCCAGGCCTGTAACTGCTATCGAACTGCTGTAACCTAATCCAATAAATTCCCTTTTAATATTAAAAATATGGATAGGTGCTAGGCATGGTGGCTCACGCCTTTAATCCCAGCACTCGTGAAGCAGAGGTAGGAGGATTGCTGTGAGTTCAAGGCCACCCTGAGACTCCATAGTGAATTCCATCCAGGTCAGCCTGGGCTAGAGTGAGACCCTACCTCGAAAAAAAAAGTATATGGATAGGGTTGGAAATAGCATGCACTCTATTTAAAGTGTTCTTTTTCAGAAATATTTTAATTATTTATCTGACAGAGAAAGAGGGGGAGAGAGAATGGGTGCAACAGGGCTTCCAGTCTCTGCAAACGAACTCCAGACACATGCGCCCCCTTGTGCATCTGGCTAACGTGGGACCTGGGAAATAGAACCTAGGTCCTTTGCCTTTGCAGGCAAATGCCTTAACCGCTAAGCCATTCCTCCAGCCCACAAAGATTCTTTTAAAGCCTACCTTGTAGTTCTGGCAATGTGCTATTACATTTATGTAGGGTCCATTTAAACTACTATTTTTTCCTCCATAGCCATGGATTCCACATGTACAGATTC
Organism: Jaculus jaculus; assembly: GCF_020740685.1. Classification (NCBI taxonomy): domain Eukaryota; kingdom Metazoa; phylum Chordata; class Mammalia; order Rodentia; family Dipodidae; genus Jaculus; species Jaculus jaculus. The sequence continues at coordinate 76,112,992 of NC_059110.1, read as the reverse complement.
AACCAGCTGCATGTTTGAAAGAAAACTCATCTCTACTGAACTTGAAAAGACCTTTTCTCTTGTCATGATTCCTAAATGGTATTGTATAACAACTACTTATGTAGTATTTATACTATGTTAGTTACTATAAATAAAAGAGCTAAACATGGTGGCTTATGCCTGTAGTTCCAGAAATGAGGAGACTGAGGCAGAACTGCAATAAGTTTGAGGTCAGACTGGCCTACATAGTGAGTTCCAGTTCAACTTGAATTACATTGTGAAACTGTCTCAAAAAAAAAAAAAAAAAATCCAGCCAGGTTGTGGTGGCACATGCCTTTAATCCCAGCACTCAGGAGGCAGAAGTAGGAGGATCACCATGAGTTTGAGGCCAACCTGAGATCCTGAGACTACACAGTGAATTCCAGGTCAGCCTGAGCTAGAGTGAGACCCTACCTCAAAAAACAAAAACAAAACAAAACAAAATCTGGGCTGGAGAGATGGCTTAGCTTTGCATTTGCGTGCAAAGCCAAAGGACCCAGATTTAACTCCCCAGACACATGAAAGCCAGATGCACAAGGGGCCATATATGTATACATCTAGAGTTTGTTTGTAGCAGCTGCAGGCCCTGAACACCCATTCTCTATCTGCCTCTTTATCTCTCTGTGTCTCAAATAAGTAAATAAAAATAATTTGTGTACAGAAGGCTTACATACTATGTGTTTAGACTTCATCACTGTGGCAGATACCTGGAATGGTTTAAAGTGCTAGTTTTGGGGCTGGAGAGATGGCTTAGCGGTTAAGCGCTTGCCTGTGAAGCCTAAGGACCCCGGTTCGAGGCTTGGTTCCCCAGATCCCACGTTAGCCAGATGCACAAGGGGGCACACGCGTCTGGAGTTCGTTTGCAGAGGCTGGAAGCCCTGGTGCGCCCATTCTCTCTCTCTCCCTCTGTCTGTCTTTCTCTCTGTGTCTGTCACTCTCAAATAAATAAATAAATTAATTAATTAAAAAAAAACATTTAAAGTGCTAGTTTTGGCTCATGGCTTCAGAGGTCTCAGCATGCAGTTGCTGTTCAAGGCCACCCTGAAACTACATAGTGAATTACATGTCAGTCTAAGCTAGAGTGAGACCTCAAAAAAGAAAAAAATCAATAAAAACAAACTAAGTGAGGAAGGGGCTAGGAATAGGTTTGTTTTCTTATTTTCCAAGCTGGAGAGATGGCACAGCAGTTAAAGGTGGTTGCTTGCAAAATCTGATAACCCAGGTGTGATTCCCCAGTTCCCACATAAAGCCAAACACACAAAGTGGTACATGTGTCTAGAGTGGCTTTGCAGTGATAATAGGCTATGATGTGTCTATTCACTATCTCTGTCTCTCTCTCAAATAAATAAAGCATCAAAGAAATTGTTGCTGTGTGTGTTATGTATGTGTGTGCCACAGTGCACATGTAGAGGTCAGAGGACAACTTTCCTGTATTAGTATTCATTGTTCACTGCTGTGTTCTCCAGGCTAGCTGGTCAACAAGCTTCCAGAAAATTCCTCTGCCTCTGCTTTCCATCTTGCCACAGGGGTGCTTGGATTACAGAATCCCACCATGGTTTCTGGCTTTTATATGGAGCCTGGGATACAGACTCAGGCGCTCAAGCCCATGTGGAAAGCACTTTTTCCAGAAAGCCATCTTCCTAGCCCAAAGTATATCCTTCTACCTCCCAAGTTCTGGGATTAAAGGCATGTGCCAACACACCTGCCTAAAAGTTGACTTTTAATATAAGAAACACAATCCTCCTACCTCTGCCTCCCAGATGCTGGGACTAAAAGTGTGCACCACCACACCCCTCTAATTTTTTGTTGTTGTTGTTGTTGTTTTTCTTTTTTTTTAAAATATATTTTAATGAAATTTTATTAACTGCATTTAATTAATGGTATTTTAAATTTTTATTTATTTATTTATTTGAGAGCGACAGACACAGAGAGAAAGACAGATAGAGGGAGAGAGAGAGAATGGGCGTGCCAGGGCTTCCAGCCTCTGCAAACGAACTCCAGACGCGTGTGCCCCCTTGTGCATCTGGCTAACGTGGGACCTGGGGAACTGAGCCTCGAACCGGGGTCCTTAGGCTTCACAGGCAAGCACTTAACCGCTAAGCCATCTCTCCAGCCCTGTTGTTGTTGTTTTTCAAGGTAGGACCTTGCTTTAGCCCAGACTGACCTGGAATGCACTATGTAGTCTCAGGGTGGCCCAAAACTCATAGCAATCCTCCTACCTCTGCCTCCCAAGTGCTGGGATTAGAGGCATGTGCCACTATGCCTGGTTGGGCCTAGTTTTTGTTCTTGTTGTTTTAATTAATTTTTTAAATATTTTGTTTTTATTTATTTATTTATTTGACAGAGAAAGAGGGAGAAAGAGAGAGAATGGACGCACCAGAGCCTCTAGCCATTGCAAATGAATTACAGATGCATGTACCCCCTTGTGCATATGGCTAATGTGAGTCCTAGGGAATAAAACCTGGGTCCTTTGGCTTTGCAGGCAAGTACTTTAACTGCTAAGCAATCCCTCCAGCCCTAATTTATTTTTATTTAATTATTTATTTTTATTTTTTGAGGTAGGGTCCTGCTCCTGTCCAGGCTAACCTGGAATTCACTATGTAGTCTCAGGGTGGCCTTGAACTCATCCTCCTACCTCTGCCTCCCAAGTGCTGGGATTAAAGGCATGTGCTACCATGCCTGGCTCATAATTTATTTATTTTTATTGACAGTTTCCATAATTATAGACAATATCCCATGGTAATTCCTTCCTCCCCCACCCCCCGCTTTCCCCTTGGAAACTCCACTCTCCATCATATCCCCTTCCCACTCTCAATCAGTCTTTCTTTTATTTTGATGTCATGATCTTTTCCTCCTATTATGATGGTCTTGTGTAGGTAGTGTCAGGCACTGTGAGGTCATGGATATCCATTTGGTGTCTCGAGGAGCATGTTGTTAGGACTCCTACCCTTCCTTTGGCTCTTACATTCCTTTTGCCACCTCTTCCTCAACAGACCCTGAGCGTTGGAAGATGCGATAGAGATTTTGCAGCGCTGAGCACTCCTCTGTCACTTCTCTCAGCACCATGGTGCCTTCTGAGTCATCCCAAGGTCACTGCCTTCTGAAAAAGAGGAGCATCTCTCACCCAAAGTGAGAGTAGCATTAATATATGGGTATGAACATTAAGAGAAGTGCTACTAGGAAGTTTGGTGAGCATAGCATATACATTCAGCCAGACATCAGCAGACATTACACCTCTAGGACTCATGACTACACCTGTTGTAGGTATTCAGTATCAAGGATGTATTCCCTCTCATGGAGCAGGCCTCCAGTCCAATTAGAGATAGGTTGGTTTTCCCCATAACAGACATTCCACTCTATAGTTGGTTTTTTTTTTTTAAGTATTTTTTAAAATTTATTTGAGAGTGAAGAAAGAGGCAGAGAGAGAGAGAGAAAGAAAGAGAGAGAATGGGGGGTGCCAGGATCTCTGGCCACTGCAGAGGAACTCCAGGCCCATGTGTCCCCTTCTGCATCTGGCTTTCATGAGGAATCAAACCTGGATCCTTAGGCTTTGCAGTCAAGTGCCTTAACCACTAAACCATCTCTGCATCCTAGGAAATACACATTTTGGAGCCAGGTATGGGGGCGCACACCTTTAATCCCATCACTTGGGAGGCAGAGGTAGGAGGATCATTGTGCGTTTGAGGCCACCCTGCGACTACATAGTGAATTCCAGGTCAGCCTGGACTAGAGTGAAACCCTACCTCAAAAAAAAAAAAAAAGGGCTGGAGAGATGGCTTAGCAGTTAAGCGCTTGCCTGTGAAGCCTAAGGACCCCGGTTCGAGGCTCGGTTCCCCAGGTCCCACGTTAGCCAGATGCACAAGGGGGCGCACGCGTCTGGAGTTCGTTTGCAGAGGCTGGAAGCCCTGGCGCGCCCATTCTCTCTCTTTCCCTCTATCTGTCTTTCTCTCTGTGTCTGTCTCTCTCAAATAAATAAATAAATAAATAAATAAATAAAGTACACATTTTGATGCAGTTAAGTTGAAAAAGATTTAGGGATATTGACCAATTACAAACTTAAAAATGAGGAAATTTGAACTGGTCTAGTAGCATGTGCCTATAATCCCAGCTACTCAGAATTGCAAGTGCAAGCCAGCCCCAGCAACTTCACTGCAGTTATGCCCTTTGTGATGGTTTGATTCTGATGTCCCCCATAAACTTAGGTGTTGTTAGGTTCCCAGCTGATGGAGATTTGGGAATTAATGCCTCCTGGAGGCAGTGTATTGTTGAGGGTGGGTTTATGGGTGTTATAGTCAGTTTCCCCATGCCAGTGTTTGGCACACTCTGCTGTTGTTCTTAGCCACCTTATGTTGGCCAGGGGATAATGTCCAGTCTCTGCTCGTGCTACCATTTTCCATCATGGAGCTTCCCCCTCAAGCCTGTAAGCCAAAATAAACCTCTTTTTCCCAAAAGCTGCTCTTGGTCCAGTGATTTCTGCCAGCAATGTAAACCTTACTGCAACAGCCAAGGGGTACCAGGAGTGGGATTGATACTAGACTCCTGACTGTGTGGCTTTGGCCCTTTGGAGCTGATTTTCAAGAGGAATATGGAAGGACTTGAAACCTTGGCCCAAGAGACACCTTGCAGAGCTGTAAGTACAGCTTGATGAACTATTCTGGTCAGAGTTGAAAGACCTGAATGCAGTAAGAACTGTGGACTGTGAGGTTTGGCTTATGAGAGTGAGAAAGAGCTTTGCTTGGGCTGGAGTAGCAATTTGTGTGAAAAACTTGCTGTTATGCCCATGTCCTGAGAAATTGTGCAGGGTTGCTTTGAGTAGAAATGAACTGGTATGGGCAGAGGGATATGGCAAAGAAGGAAAAATCTTTGGGTGAACTGCTACCTGTTCAGCTGCAATTGAGAGATTGCAACCTTTGAGATTGGGCCAGCTGACCTGCAACTGGGGCAACAGGAAGAATGTCGACTCTTTTGAAGGGGCCTGAGTGCTCAAGGAGTGTCCTGTTCTTCAAAGTCTGCTTCATTCTCCCTCCCCCGAATTAACAAATTGGCACCCTACCTGGTGTTGTGGAATATAAGAAATGTAGGAAAGAGAGGGTCATTGAATTTGCAACACGGGCCGGGTGTGGTGGCGCATGCCTTTAATCCCAGCACTCAGGAGGCAGAGGTAGGAGGATCGCCGTGAGTTCAAGGCCACCCTGAGATGACAGAGTTAATTCCAGGTCAGCCTGGACCAGAGTGAGACCCTACCTCGAAACAAACAAACAAACAAACAAAAAAAAAAAAAAACGATAAAAGAATTTGCAACACAGAAATGGCCCATGAACTGTGAGTAGTCTACCTGGAGTGGCAGAATTGGAACTCCAGAAACTTATTGCTGGTTTGAGTTATTGGACTTGGAGCAACAGAGTTTGGTGTTTGCCCTGTTTAAATCATGTATTGCTTGAGTATTTCTTTTCTATGCCCAATGCCATCTTTTGAAGTGTGACTTTCTTCTGTGCCATAATGGGCTTTTTGAGGTTACTTTTTGGTACTATGGCTCAGTTAAAAGATCTTGGGCTATTAGGATGTATGAATATCAATGGAATTGATAAAAACTATGGGGATTTCTAAAGTTGGATAAATGAATTGCATTTTATATCATGGATGGTTATCAGTTTATAGGGGCCAGGGGCAGAATGTGGTGGTTTGAGTCAGGTGTCCCCCATAAACTTAGGTGTTCTGAATGCTAGATTTCCAGCTGATGGAGATTTGGGAATTAACACCTCCTGGAGGCGGTGTATTGTTGGGGGTGGGCTTATGGGTGTTATAGCCAGTTTTCCCATGCCAGTGTTTGGCAGATTTTCCTGTTGCTGTTGTCCACCGTATGTTGGCCAGAGGGTGATATCCATCCTCTGCTCATGCTATCATTTTCCATGACATCGTGGAGCTTCCCCCTCAAGCCTATAAGCCAAAATAAGCCTCTTTTTCCCCAAAGCTGCCCTTGGTTGGCAATGTGAACCTGAAGCAACACCCTTGAACAGGTCACATCAGCAGGGTTGCTGGTATTATTCTGGGCACCATTATTAGCAAGACAGTGTTGACCAACTTTAGAAAGGTAAGTCCCAGGGCTGGAGAGATGGCCCTGACACACCTATTCTCTCTCTCTCTCTCTCTCTCTCTCTCCCTCCCTCACTATTTCTGTTTATCTCTCTCGGTACCTGCCTATTTCTTTATATCTCTCCCTCTCTCAAACAAATAAAAATAAAATATTTTAAAAAATTAAAAAAACAGAAAGTTAAGTACCCAAAAATGAGGAATCAAAAAACTATTCTGGGCCAGAAAAACATGGAGATTCCAAGAAAGTTATATTCAAAGGAAAAAGGGATAACAGAGCCATGAAGAATGCCCTCAGGGCTAGAGGAATGGTTTAGCCATTAAAGGGATTTGCCTACAAAGCCAAAGGACCTAGGTTCAATCCCCCAGGACCCATGTAAGCCAGATGCACAAGGGGCACATGCATCTGGAGTTCGTTTGCAGTGGTTGGAGGCCCTGAGTGCCATTCTCTATCTGCTTCTTTCTCCTCCTCCTCCTCTCTCTCTCTCTCTGTCTCTCTCTCTCTCTCTCTCTCTCTCTCTCTCTCTCGTAAATAAATAAATAAAAATAACTCAAAAAGAATGTCCTTAAATCCTGGAAGACAATGGGTACATATTCTTACAGTTTGAAGCTAGAATAATCTTCTACTCTTTTTGGGCAACTAGTTCAGTCTGTAAAGTGCTTGCTTCCCAAGCATGAGGGCCTGAGTTTGACCACCAGTACCCACATAAATATGCAAGGTGTAATCCCAGTGCTGAGAAGGTAGAAGCAGGCAGATCCCCAGGGTTTACTGGCCAGCCAGCCAGGCCTAATTTGGTGAACTCAAGGCCAGAAAGATCCTATCTCAAATGGACAAATTCCTGAAGGTGGTACCTGAGGTTATCCTCTGGACTCCACATTCACATGAAAACAGACACACACACACACACACACACACACACACAAATTTAAACAAAAGTAAAGAAAGCCTTCAACTCAACCTTTGGAAGAAGTTTTCTCAGAGGAAGAGGCTGCCTTTCAGGGAATGAACTCCTTGTTATTGGAAGAGTGCAAAGAGAGCTAACTAGCTGCTGGTTAGATGTGTCAGAGAGGTGATTCTTGCTACAGTTGAGGTATTAACCCGAACTATCTTTTCATTGTCTGTTGAGTTCCAAGAATTCATAATGCTAATGACATTTTTTGCTGCATTTAAGTTTACAAGGTACTTTTGCATACATGTTACCTTATTTTAACCCCTAACAACAACGCAAAAGATGGACAGACATGGCAAAAGCAACCCCAATCGTCTTGAATAAATTCCACTACAAAATCTTTTCCCATGATTGCCATTAAGTACAAATATGGCTGTTAGAGCAGTTGTCCCAACTCCAGGTTCAGTTGATAGCACTCCTCCTGTTGGTTTTCCCTCCCCTCTGGATCCTAGAGTCTCCAAGGTAAGAAGGTGATCAGCAAGTAGGAACAGAGCAGCATACCTCCCTGACCTTCAAGAGGACTGGTTATGGGGCTAGGAACAGAATCAGAAACTCCCCTAGGGTCCTTGTCTGCTCCCAGGCACACACAGGCCTGCAAGTCACAAATGAGTACTGGTTTCCTCATGAAGACTCGACAAGAGAGCCCGGCAGAATTAAAAACCCATACAATCCTTCTTCAGGGTGATCCTCTAGCCTGGCCTCTTCTCTCCATTTTCTCCTAGTCCACTTGGCCACAAGCAGCTACTTTCTTTCTGGAATCTAGATAAGGAAAAAAGCTGTTTGCTATCACTGTTTCAGTCCACCTTTGCCCCCATGTCTCCTAGCAAGGAGCCTGTAGCAGGGGGCCCCAATTGGAAGAATGATCTCTCTCTCTCTCTTTCCCTTTCTCTTAAGCTTTTTGTTTGTTTGTTTTTGTTTATCTGAGTTATTTTTTGCTTTGTTTTTTTCAAGGTAGGGTTTCACTGTAGTGACCTGGAATTCACTGTGTAATCTCTGGGTGGCCTTGAGCTTCTGGCAATCCTCCTACCTCTGCCTACCGAGTGCTGGGATTAAAGGCATGCACCACCATGCCCGGCTAATATGCATGTATGACAGAGGAGAATGGGTACACCAGGGCCTCCAGATGTATGCACCATCTTGTGCATCTGGCTCACGTGGGTCCTGGGGAATTGAACCGAGGTCCTTTGGCTTTGCAGGTAAATGCCTTAACCGCTAAGCCATCTATTCAGCCCTCTAGAGCTTTGAATGAGAAGACCTGGAAATTCTGGCAGATTACCTGTTTACCCCAAACAATTTTTTTGTTTGTTTGTTTTTCGAGGTAGGGTCTCACTCTGGTCCAAGTTGACCTGGAATTAACTCTGTCATCTCAGGGTGGCCTTGAACTCATGGCAATCCTCCTTCCTCTGCCTCCCGAGTGCTGGGATTAAAGGCGTGCGCCACCACGCCCGGCTAAATTTTGTTTTTGTTTGGGGTCACACTCTGGGGAATTGAGCCGTGAACTGGGGTCCTTAGGCTTCACAGGCAAGTGCTTAACCACTAAGCCATCTCACCCAAGACTGGGGTTGCACTCTGTAACCCAGGCTGCCCTCAAACTCAAAGCAATGCTCCTGCTACAGCTTCCCAGTTGTTGACATGAAAGGTATAAGTCATCATGTCTAGTCCAAAGCACATTATTTAACCTCTTTGAGCCCCTACTTACTAATCTCTAAACTAAGAATAATGGCATAGCTTTATGGTACACCAGGAAACTGTAGAGATCAAATACCTTATCCCTAATACATATGCTATACAAATGTATGCTTCCTCCCTTCATTCCCTTTTTTATTTGTTTCCTCTCAAAAAGTAGTGTTAAAGCTAGGTGTGGTAGTGCATGCCTTTAATTCCAGCACTCAGGAGGCAGGGCTAGGAAGACTGCCTTGAGTTCAAGGCCACCCTGAGACTACTTAGTGAATTTCAGGTCATCCTGAGCTAGAGCAAGACCCTACCTTGAAAAAAAACAAATTAACAACAACAGAAACAGAAGAAAAAGAAGGAAAGAAAGAAAGAAAGAAAGAAAGAAAGAAAGAAAGAAAGAAAGAAAGAAAGAAAGAAAGAAAGAGAGAAGTTTCTAGCCTATAGAATAGAAGCCAGGGTGAAAGAAGTCAGTCTGTGAAAGAATTCCTAGGTTCAAGGGAGGAAATCATCAATATTTGCAAAAGTGTAACTAACCTGTCCCATTTAAAGAAGATAACATTCTGAGGCTAACAGGTCAAGTTTCTTGGCTTTAGGCAAATATTACATCACATTGGTTATCTTTTCATGATCAGAGATTTTTATTCCAGTGCTATGTTAGCTATTTATTAATAATTCAAAGAGGGTGCTGGAGAGATAGCTCAGTGGTTAAAGGATCTTGCTTACAAAGCCTGCCAGTCTGGGTTTGATTCTCTAGTACCAATGTAAAGCCAAATGCATGAAGTGGCACATGGATCTGGAGTTCATTTGCAGTGATGGTTAAGGCACTTGCTTGAAAAATCAAAACACCTAGGTTCAATTTCCCAGGAACCATGTATGTCAGATGGCACATGTGTCTGAAGGCCCTGGTTTGCCCATTTTCTCTCTCTTTCTCTGCTTCTCTCCCTCTCAAATAAATAAATTTTAGCCAGGTGTGGTGGTGCACGCCTTTAATCCCAGCATGCAGGAGGCAGGAGTAGGAGGATTGCCATGAGTTTGAGGCCACCATGAGACTACATAGTGAATAACAGGTCAGCCTTCTAGAGCAAACCCCTACCTCAAAAAACCAAAATAAATAAATAAAATTAATTAATTAATTTAAAAAAATAGCCAAGCATGATGGCACACACCTTTAATACCAGTGCTCAGAGGGGAGGCAGAGGTAGGAGAATTGCCTTGAGTTCAAGGCCTCCCTGAGACTACATAGTGAATTCCAGGTCAGTCTGGGCTAGAGCAAAGCAAAGCCCTACCTCGAAACCACCCTCCCCCCAAAAAAAGGAGGCTGGGCATGGTGGAGCATGCCTTTAAACCAACCCAGCACTTAGGAATCTGAGAGTCATCATGAGTTGAAGGCCAGCCTGGAGCTATAGAGTGAATTCCAGGTCAGCCAAGGCTGAAGTGAGACCCTCCCTTGAAAAAAAAAAAGAACAATAATAATTTTTAAAAATCATGCAGAGGGGCATTACTCCTTGAAGTGTGTTGTTTGCTAAGTAGACAAGTACTTTCAGAGTTTCTGGGTGCTACTTGGAATTGCTTTTGTATCACATCACCACATAGTAGCAAAATGACCAGTAAATAAAAAAGGTTGGCATTTGCTAGTACATACTATCCATTACCCTGTCTTGATTTATTAAATCCTCTTAAGAACATTATGATGGGGTTGGAGAGATGGCTTAGCGGTTAAGGCGTTTGCCTGTAAAGCCAAAGGACCCAGGTTCAATTCCCCAGGACCTACGTCAGCCAAATGCACAAGAGGGTACATGCATCTGGAGTTCATTTGCAGTGGCTACAGGCCCTGGCATGCCCATTCTGTTTCTCTCTCTCTCCCTCCCTCTTTCCCTTTCAAATAAATAAATAAAAGTGAAATATTTAAAAAAAGAACATTATGATGAGCTGGGTGTAGTTAGTGGCATGTGACTGTAATCCAAACACAAGTTTATTGCCTTAGTAATATAGTGAGACTGTCTCATATATATGTATATGTGTATATATAGATATATATTAAAATGGGAATATTAGTTGTGATGAACCTGTTGTTAGTCCTATTTTGTAGATGACAAGAAAAAAGTAGCTAAGCAACTTATCTAACATCACAAAGGGAGTAAGTGGTAGACTCATGTTGCCTGAGTCCATGTACGTAACCACCATGCTACATATCCAGGTAGCTGTATGCCTCTTTTTCTACTGGGCCTGATAACAAGTCCTGAGGTAGTGCAGAGGGAAGGACCAGGCCTGCTGGTTCCTCCCTAGGGGCTGAGGGGATGATGAGCGTCGGACGACTCAGAAACCTCTCCTGGCCACCAGAGAAAAACCACACTGAGTCGGGAGTCTTTTGGATGCAGGAACTCCCAGAAACAACTCGTTTTATTACTCTGAGCAGTTGCCTATATCATGTTGGGGACAAAGGTGGAGAGTTTAGGATGGGGGAAGAGGTAAGGGCCAATAGTAAACTGTAACTATTGAAATGGTAATTACAATTGACACACGGAAGTAGCAGGCCAGAAGCCATTAGGCATCTTACTGAGTCCTAGCTGGCCAGAGACAGGTCGCCAAAGTTTAGCTAGGCTCAGGAAGTTCCACTAGGCCTCACGCCTGGGCCTTTTAGGGCCCAACAAAGTCCCAGAGAATAAGGACAGCGTTATTTATCTAGCATCACGTGTTAGTGAATAGTTATTGAATAAGTGAACAATACTAAAAGTATGCAAAGCAAATTATGATATCTTGGTGGCAATTTAACTTTATTTGGTCACCATGGTGCTCAACTATTAATAAAATTTACTGACCACTTACTATGCATTCTAGAATTTTTTTTTTTTTTTTTTTTTTTGTATTTTTATAGGGAGGGTCTCACTCTAGCTCTGGCTGACCTGGAATTCACTATGTAGTCTCAGGCTGACCTCAAACTCATGGCATCCTCCTACCTCTGCCTCCCTAGTGCTGGGATTAAAGGCATGTACCACCATGCTCAGATCTAAATCTTTTAGGGGACAGGATCTACCAAGGTAGACTACCCTGACCTTGAAGTCAAGATCCTCCTGCCTCTGCCACTCCCCAAGGCTGGGATTAAAGGTGTCTGCCCAACCCACACCCAGCTGACAAAAAACAACTGGGGCTAGGGGTCAGGCAGATAGCTTCCGGGAAAAGTGATTGCCATGCAAACATGAGGACCTGAGTTTGGATCCCCAGCACCCATGAAAAACCTAGCTGTGGCAATAAGCACCTGTAATCCCAGTGTAAGCGAGGTGGAGATAGGTGTATCCTTAGGGCTTGTTGGCTGATTAGTGTAGCCAATTCAGTGAACTAGTGAGAGACCTAGTCTCAAAAATTAAAGTGAGTCAGGCATGGTGGCATACATTTTTTTTTTTAAAGAACTGCTTCTTTTTTTGTTTATTTATTTGAGAGCAACAGACAGAGAGAGAAAGAGGGAGAGGGAGAGAGAGAATGGGTGCTCCAGGGCCTCCAGCCACTGCAAATGTCCTCCAGATGCATGTGCCACCTTATGCATCTGGCTTATGTGGGTCCTGGGGAATTGAGCCTTGATCTGGGGTCCTTGGGCTTCACAGAAAAGCATTTAACCACTAAGCCATCTCCCCAGCCCCAGTGGCAGACATTTTTAATCTCAGCACTGAGGTAGGAGATCACTGTGAGTTTGATGCCAGCCTGAGACTACATAGTGAATTCCAGGTCAGCCTGGGCTAGAGCACGATCCTACTTCAAAAAAATAAAAAAATTAACAAGCTAAAAGGATGGTTTAGCAGTTGAGGCATTGGCCTGCAGGGTCAGAGGACCCAGATTCAATTCCCCAGGACCCATGTAAACTAGATGCACAAGGTGGTGCATGCATCTGGTATTTTTTTGCAGTGGCTTAGAGGCCCTGGAGTGCCCATTCTCTCTGTCTTTCTCACTCTCTCTGTCTCTCTGTGTGAATGTGTTTCTCTCAAATAAAAAAAAAAAAAAAGAAATGAACCAGGTGTGATGGTGCATGCCTTTAATCCCAGTACTCGGGAAGCAGAGGCAGGAGGATTGCCATGAGTTCGAGGCATTCTGAGACTACATAGTGAATTCCAGGTGAGCCTGGGCCAGAGTGAGACCCTACCATGAAAAAAAAAAAGAATTTGGTTCCCCCCCCCACAAAAAATTGAGGTAAGAGGCAATTGAGGAAGATAGCCAACATTGATCTCTGGCCTCTACATCCATGCACTCATATATGTACCCACAGACAGATGAACCCACAAATACACATGCAAATGTATCACATACACATCTATGCTTTTTAAATTTTTTATTAATTATTTTTAGAGAGAGAATGGGCATGGCAGTGCCTCTAGCCACTACAAACTCTAGATGCATGCACTACCTTGTGTATCTGGCTTTAGGTGGGTACTGGGGAATTGAACCTAGGTCCTTAGGATTTGCAAGCAAGTGTCTTAAGTGCTGAGCCATCTCTCAGCCCTGCTGTTTGAGGCCAGCCTTGGACTACAGAGTGAGTGCCAGGTTAGCCTGGGCTAGAGCAAGACCCTACTGGAAGACAAAAAACACACACACACAAAGAATTTTTTATTAACACCCAAAGAAACCTTGTGTCTATTACAGTCACGCTGGTCCCCTTTCACCATAGCTTTAGCATCTACTAGTTTGCTTTTCACATATATGAATGTTTCCATTTTGTATAAATGACATTTTGCATAAATGAAATAGGACCAGATGTTGTCTTTTGTGCCTGGCTTCTTTCACTAAACATTGTTTTCAAAGTTCATCTTATTGTAGCATGTATCAGTATTTGGTTTACTTTTTGGCCAGATAGTGCTACATTGTGGGGGGGGTGTGGAGAAGGGAGTGTATCACATTTGATTTACCCATTTGTTGCGGTTTGGATATGAAGTATCCCCCAAAATGGTTTATGTGAAGGCTTGCTCTGTAATGCTGAGAGGTGGGGCTTTCAGTCATGAGGGCTCTGACTTAATCAAAGGATTAATCTATTTATTCATATTCATAATTTTATTTATTTATTTATTTATTTGAAAGAGAGCGAGAGAGAAAGTGGGTGCACCAGGGCCACTAGCCAGTGCAAATGAACTCCAGACATATGCCACCTTGTGCAACTGGCTTAAGTGGATTCTGGGTCCTTAGGCTTTGCAGGCAAGTACCTTAACTGCTAAGTCATCTCTCTAGCCTACATATTTATAATTTTTTAAAATATTTTTATGGTTTTATTTATTTATTTATTAGATACAGAGGAAAAGAGAGAGACAGAGAGATAATGAGCACACCAGGGCCTACAGCCACTGCAAAAGACTCCAGATGCATGCACCACCATGTGCATCTGGCTTTTGTGGGTGCTGGGGAATCAAGTCTGGATCCTTAGTCTTTATAAGAAAGCACCTTAACCACTAAGCTGACTCTTTAGCCCAGCATCTAGCTTTTATGTGGGTACTGGGAGTTGGCAGGCTTTGCAAGCAAGCACCTTTAACCTCTGAGCCATCTTCCCAGCCCATGTATACAAGTTTTTTTTGAGGGGGTAGGGTCTCACTCTAGCCCCAGATGACCTGTCACTCACACTGTAGTCTCAGGTTGGCCTTGAACTCATGACAGTCCTCCTACCTCTGCCTCCTGAGTGCTCAAATTAAAGGCATATGCTACTATGCCCAATGTGTACAGATTCTTATGTGGACATACATTTTCATATAACTTGGTGTAGCAGGTAGCTTATCATTGCTGGGACAAAGCACCCAACAAGAAGCATCTTGTGGAAGGAAAGGGTTTGCTTCCAGTTTACAGTTTCAAAGAGAAGTTTCATCATAGACAGGAAAGCACGGCAAGACCAGACAGCCAGTGTCACATTGTCACTTTATCAGGGAAGAAGGAGAAAGAGTGAGCTAGTTAGCACTGGCAAGCAGGGTTGAACTATAAAATTCCAGTGCCTATCCCCAATGAAACACCTCTTCTAGCAGTGCTCCACCTCCCAAAGGCTCCACCAACTGAGGATTAAGTATGAGGCTTAATCACAATCACATGAGGCTATGTGGTACATTTTACTTTCAAACCACCACATTATGCTTATTTTTCTTATGGCTATGTGGGGTATTTTATATTCAAACCACCATACTTGCCTATATAAGTAGACTATAGTATAATATTACATATAAACATACACATAAAGTAGAATTGGCCAGGCATGGTGGTGCACTCCTTTAATCCCAATACTCAGGAGGTAGAGGTAGAAGGATTGCTGTGAGTTCAAGGCCAGCCTGAGACTACATAGTGAATTCCAGGTCAGCCTGGGCTAAAGTGAGACCCTACCTCAAAAAAAAAAAAAAAAATAAAGTATAATTGCTGGGTCACATGGTAACCATGTTGAATGTTTTGAAGAACTACTAAACTATTTCTCCAAGTTATCTGTACCATTTGCTGATTCTACTAGCAACATAAAAGGTTGCAATTTAAAAAATATATATATTTGCAAGCAGAGAGATGTAGAAAGAAGAAACAGACAGAATGGGCACCACCAGGGCCTCCAGTCACTGCAAACAAACTCCAGATGCATGCACTACTTAGTACATCTGGCTGTACATTGGGTACTAGGGAATCAAACCTGGGTCATTAGGTTTTGCAGATAGGCGCCTTACCCTCTGAACCATCCCTCCAGTCCCCAAAGGTTGCAAATTTTGACCAACACTTAATTTTATGACAATATTCATATGTGTACATAATATATTTTTATAATGATCCCCTCCCATTACCTTCATTTGCCTCCCCCTTGCAACAAACTCCCTCTTCTTTCCAATTATTTCCTCTTCCATTTTGCTGCATTTTTGCCCTCCTTGATCCAAAACAGAATATCAATGGGCCAAATTATTGTTACAGGTCTTACTATGAGGTCATAAATGCAACAGCCAATTCATGTCCAGAAGACAGCATTCCAAAGCACTCTTCCACATCCTCTGGTTCTTTCCTGGGCTTCATGCAGAGTGGGAGTCAATACAGAAATGTCTCATTTAACACTGAGCACTCAACAGTCACTTATCCTTAGCATTTTGATGAGTTTTGAGTTTCCCCACTAGTCACTTCCAACTACAAAACCAAGTTTCTCTGAGCAAAATCAAGAACAGCATTAATATGTAGGCATAAACAAATATTTAGAGGGTAATTTAATAGACACAGCATATCTATTTAGCCAACAACAGTAGTAGCTTCTTCCCTACGACCTTCCTAGCCATAGATTTTTTTACTAGATTTTCAGTATCAGGCATGAATTCCCTCTTGTGATGTAGGCCTCAGACCAATTAGAGAGCAGTTGGTTACCCTCATAACAGTCATGCCACACACATCTTGCCTGATCAATTGTATAGCTCATAAGCTCCTCTGCTAATTAAGACTGTCTGGCTTTTCTCTCCAGAAGCCTAATTAGCACTATGACAACTAAGTGGCAGGAAGGAGACTTCCAATTCAGTTCTAGTTTTGATTTCTCAGTGTCCTGCAACTGGGCCATGCAATATCTTCAGCAATAGGGTCTGGTCATTTAGTTCCAGTGGGCAATCAAGAGCATTGGAAATATTCTGATTTGTTTAGGGGAATTTCAGGGACTCCCTGACCAACAAGCCACTGGGAAGTATCTAATCCCTGGCACTGGGAGTTTCCTATACTGACCCATGAAGGGTTCCAATGTACCTCTGCCCAAACTCTCTCTCTCTTTGTATTATTTATTTATTATTTTTGTTTTTTCAAGGTATGGTCTCGCTTTAGCCCAGGCTGATCTGGAATTCACTATGTAGTCTCAGGGTGGTCTCGAATTCATAGCAGTCTTCCTACTTCTGCCTCCAAAGTGCTGGAATTAAGGGTATGTGCCACCACATCCAGCTTAATTATGGTTTTTTTTTTTTTAACTGGGTAACAAAGTAGGTTTCCATATGACTTTTTTTTTTTCAAGGCAGTATCTCATTCTAGTTCAGGCTGACCTGAAACTCACTCTGTAGATCCATGCTGGCCTTGAACTCATGGTGCACCTCCTACCTCAGCCTCCTGAGTACCAGGATTAAAGGTGTGCACCACCATGCCCAGCTTCCATTGAGTTTTTCATAACGTCTAATTTTGCTTAATCCTTCCCCCTTCCCTGCTCCCCTCTATCCTCTTCCCTTTACTCTTGAAAATATATGTATATATCTTAGAGAGAGTGAAAGAGAGAGAGAGAATTGGCATGCCAGGGCCTCAACCACTGCAGTCGAACTTCAGACACTTGTGCCACTAGTGACCCTGTGCTTATTTGACCACTGTGTATCTGGATGATGTGGGATCTGGAGAGTTAAACATGGGTCCTTAGGCTTCACAGGCAAGTGCCTTAATCCCTAAGCCATCTCTCCATCCCCCCACAAAATATATTAAAATATTTATTTATTTATTTGTAAACATAGAGAAAAAGACAGAGGGAGACAGAGAGAATGGGAACATCAAGGCCTCTTGCCACTGCAAACAAACTCCAGATGTATATGTCACTTGGTGCATCTGGCTTTATGTGGGTACTGGGGAATTGAACTCATCATTATGCATTGCAAGTAAGCACCTTAACCACTGAGAAATCTATCTAGCCCTGAAAATTTTATTCATTTATTTATTTGAAAGAAGATACACACACACACACACACACAGAGAGAGAGAGAGAGAGAGAGAGAGAGAGAGAGAGAGAGAGAGAATGGAAATGCCAGGGCCTCTTGCTGCTGCAAATGAACTCCAGATGCATGAACCTCTGTGTGCATATGGCTTTATATGGGTACTAGAGAATTGAACCCAGAAGAGTGGATTTTTGTAAGCAACCACCTTTAAACATTGAGCCGTCCCTCTAGTACACCCTCCCATTTCTTTTTTTTTTTAATCTTTAAATTTTTATTAACATTTTCCATGATTATAAAAAAAATCCCATGGTAATTCCCTCCCTCCCCACCCCCACACTATCCCCTTTGAAATTCCATTCTCCATCATATTACCTCCCCATTACAATCATTGTACTTACATATATACAATATCAACCTATTAAGTATCCTCCTCCCTTCCTTTCTCTTCCCTTTATGTCTCCTTTTTAACTTACTGGCCTCTGCTACCAAGTATTTTCCTTCTCATGCAGAAGCCAAATCATCTGTAGCTAGGATTCACATATGAGAGAGAACATGTGGCGCTTGGCTTTCTGGGCCTGGGTTACCTCACTTAGTATAATCCTTTCCAGGTCCATCCATTTTTCTGCAAATTTCATAACTTCATTTTTCTTTACCACTGAGTAGAACTCCATTGTATAAATGTGCCACATCTTCATTATCCATTCATCAGTTGAGGGACAGCCAGGCTGGCTCCATTTCCCAGCTATTATAAATTGAGCAGCAATAAACATGGTAGAGCATGTACTTCTAAGGAAATGAGATGAGTCCTTTGGATATATGCCGAGGAGTGCTATAGCTGGGTAATATGGTAGATCAATCTTTAGCTCTTTTAGGAACCTCCACACTGTTTTCCACAATGGCTGGACCAGATTGCATTCCCACCAGCAGTGCAGAAGGGTTCCTCTTTTTCCACATCCACACCAACATTTATGATCATTTGTTTTCATGATGGTGGCCAATCTGACAGGAGTGAGATAGAATCTCAATGTAGTTTTAACCTGCATTTCCCTGATGACTAGTGATGTAGAACATTTTTTAGATGCTTATATGCCATTCATATTTCTTCCTTTGAGAATGCTCTATTTAGCTCCATAGCCCATTTTTTGATTGGCTTGTTTGATTCCTTATTATTTAACTTTTTGAGTTCTTTGTATATCCTAGGTATTAATCCTCTATCAGATATATAGCTGGCGAAGATTTTTTCCCATTCTGTAGGTTGCCTCTCTGCTTTTTTCACTGTGTCCTTTGCAGTGCAAAATCTTTGTAATTTCATGAGGTCCCAGTGATTAATCTGTGGTTTTATTGCCTGAGCAATTGGGGTTGTATTCAGAAAGTCTTTGCCAAGACCAATATGTTCTTCTTCTTTTGTTTGTTGAGGTAGGGTCTTCCTCTAGACTAGGCTAACTTTGAACTCACTGTAGTAGTAGGCTGGCCTCAAACTCACAGTGATCCTCCTAACTCTGCCTCCCAACTGCAGGAATTAAAGGTATGCCCCACCATGCCTGACTATTCATTTGTTCTTTATATATGTGTGTGTATGTAAATATTGCTGTGTAAGAGATAAAATACAGGGTCTGGAGAGAGTGTTCAGTGGTTAAGGTGCTTGCTTGCAAAGCCTATTGGCTTAGGGTTCAGTTCCCCAGTTTTCATGTAAAGTCAGATGCACAAAGTGTTGCATGTGTCTGATTTGTTTGCAGTGGAAGGAGGCCCTGGGATGTCCATACTCTCCTTTCTCTCCTCACCCCTCTGTCTGCCTCTTTCTCTGTGTCTCTCTTAAAATCATAAATAAAATATTTAAAAGAGAAACACCAGAGTCTGTGCATGCCAGATGTGGTGGCTTGAATGTAAAATGTTCACCATAGCCTACTTAATCCCCAGCTGGTGGAACCTTTGGGAAGTGGAGTCTTGCTGGAGAAGGTGTGTTGCTGGGGGATGGACCTTGGCATTGACTGAGTATTCAGACCTAGCTGTCTCAGACTGCTCACACCCTGTGGCTGTGACAAGATGTGAGCCAGATGTCTGTTCTGCCATGATTTCCCCACCTTCAAAGCCATTAGTCAAAATAAATCCTTTCCTCCTATAAGCTGCTTCTGGTCGAGTGTTTTGTCCCAGCATTGAGACAGTAACTGCTAGAGAAAAAATGGTACCAGGAATAGGGTCATTGCTGTGATGAACCTGACCATGTGGTGTTTGGTCTTTGGGGATGGATATGAGGGATAATATGAAGGATTTTGAACATTGGGCTAGAGAAACCTTGCAGTGCTTTCTGTAAGCAAAGCTTGATGGGTCATTCTGGTGAGACTCTGAAAGACCTAAATGTAGAGAGAAATGTGGGCTATGAATGCATGGCTTTCAGAAGTTCCAGAAGGGAGCTGGGCATGGTGCTGTACACCTTTAATCCCAGCACTTGGGAGGCAGAGATAGGAAGATCCCCATGAGTTTGAGGCCAGCCTGAAACTACATAGAGAATTCTAGCTCAGCCTGGGCTAGAGCAAGAACCCCTACCTTGAAAAATCAAAACAAACAAACAAACAAAAAGCCAAAACAAAAAAAAATTTAAAAAAAAACTAAAGAATGAGATTCACAAGCTGTCATACCTGAACCATAATAAAATGATACAGGCATTCAACATTCTCAATTCCAGGTGGGCACAGAGTTTGTGGTGAAGGAGGGGCTACATGGAAGCAGCTGACACAGGTGTGGGCACAGGCAACTTTAGAGTGGCTGGCACTACCTACACAACACCTGAATAACAGCAGACAAAAATGATGACATCAAAGTATAAGAGAAGCCAGGTGTGGTGGCTCATGCCTTTAATCCTGGCACTTGGGAAGCAGCAGTAGGAGGATTACCCTGAGTTCAAGACCACCCTGAGACTACATAGTGAATTCTAGCCCAGGCTCACCTAGAGTAACACCATACTTTGAAAACCCAAAAACAAAACTAAACAAGAATATGCCTGGACCAGTGTGAGACCCTACCTTGAAAAACAAAAATAAAATAAAAATAAAAAAATAAAAGAATAGAGGGACTTAGATCACATTCCAAGGTGGCTTTTAATTCCAATTTGCCTGGCAGGGCCTGGGGTGGGGGTATTCAGTTTATACCTGTCACCTAGCTTCTAGCTGTCCTACCCCTTCCACTTTAAACAGTGTTTGGGATAGGCCAAAATGGCATACAGTAGTTGGGGCTGAGGAGTAGCTGAAGTGGTAAAGTTTTTGCCATGCAAGCATGAGGACCTGAGCTCAGATACCCAAATCATAGTGTCTCATGCCTGTAATTCTAGGATTCAGGAGGCAGAAACAGGCAGATCCCCAGGGCAAGCTGGTTAGCTTGTCTAGCTGAGTCAGTGAACTCCAGATCCAATGAGAAAGCTTGTCTTAATAAATAAGGTACAGGTGATTAAGGAAGACACTGACGTTGACCCCTTCTTCTGCTTCTATGTGCACACACACATACCCCTACCACAAGCTTGCGCACTTGTGCACAAGAAAACCACACACACACACATGCAAGGGATTTGGAATGAACCCCTACCTTGAAACCCGCCCCCCCCAAAAAAAAATATAAGAGAGACTACTTAGAAGAGATTCAGTGGAGGGGGAATTTGGGATGGGGAAAAGGGGATGGTGGGAGGAGATTATGATCATGGTATATCGTCTATATGGATGGAGGTTGTCAATATAAAGTTAAAAAAGAAAGGAAGGAAGAAAGGAAAGAAGGAAGGAAGGACAGACACATGTATGGACTAAAAAAGTCAGAATAGTCTGGTAGTGTTGCAAGTTCATAGGACACTTGTGGCCATACATTGAGAGTGAGTTTAGTCAGAATGCTGAGGTGGTATTTTTTCCCCCATAACTTCCTTTTGGAGGCAGAGCTACAGAATAAGAAGACAGTTTGAGTTAACTAGATATAAGGAACATTTATTCCTTTTTTTTCCTTTTTCCAGTGCTGGGGATTGAATCCAGGGACTCCTTGGCAAGTACTCTATCATTGAACTACATCCCAGCTATGTCCTTTTTTTTTTTTGGCTTATGATTTTTTTTCTTTTTCTTTTTTTATAATTTTTTTAACAGCTTCCATGATTATAAACAATATCCCATGGTAATGCCCTCCCTCTCCCACTTTCCCCTTTGAAACTCCATTCTCCATCACATCCCATTCCCATCTCAATCATTCTCTCTTTTATTTTGATGTCATGGTCTTTTCCTCCTATTATGATGGTCTTGTGTAGGTAGTGTCAGGGACTATGAGGCCATGGATATCCAGGCCATTTTGTGTCTGCAGGGAGCACGTAGTAAGAGTCCTACCCTTGCTACTGATATTTTGAATCCCTTTCTTTCTTGTTTGTTTTTGTTTTTTTCCAGGTAGGGTTTTGCTCTAGCCCAGGCTTACCTTGAATTCACTATGGAGTCTCAAGGTGGCCTTGAACTCCTACCTCTGCCTCTGCCTCAGAGTGCTTGAATTAAGGGTGTGTACCACCACATCCAGCTCTTGAACCTCTTTCCTATGTATTGAAACTTTTTTCTTTCTTTCCCTTTCTTCCCTCCATCCTTTCTTTCTCTTTCTTTTTGTTTGTTTGTTTGTGTTTTCAATGTAGCGTCTCACTCTAGCCCAGACTGACCTGGACCTCACTATGTAATCTCAGGGTAGCCTTTAACTCATGGTGATCCTCCTACCTCTGACTCCCAAGTGCTTGGATTAAAGGCGTTTGCCACCACACCCAGCTGCTCTTTCATTTTCTTTCTTGCTTCCCTGCCTTCCTTTTCTCTCTCTCTCTCTCTCTCTCTTTCTCTCTCTCTCTCAGACAGGGCCTCCTTCTGTAGCCCAGGCTGTCTTGAACTCACTATGTAGACCAAACTGGCCTTGAACTCAGAGATGAACAAGGTAACATCACAACAGATTCCAGAGAAATTCAAAAAATCATAGGGATATACTATAAAAGCATATACTCCACAAAGTATGAAAATCTGAAAGAAATGGATGATTCCCTTGATCTATATGACCTACCTAAATTAAATCAAAATGAGATTAATCACTTAAATAGACCTATAACAAACATGGAGATCCGAACAGTTATCAATAATCTCCCAACTAAAAAAAGCCCAGGCCCGGATGGATTCACTGCTGAATTTTACCAGACTTTTAAGGAAGAGGTAACACCATTGCTTCTTAAGCTTTTCCAGGAAATAGAAAAAGAAGTAATTCTACCAAACTCCTTCTATGAGGCCAGCATCACCCTGATACCAAAACCAGGCAAAGATAGAACAAAAAAAGAAAATTACAGACCAATCTCCCTCATGAACATAGATGCAAAAATTCTCAACAAAATATTGGCAAACAGAATACAAGAGTATATCAAAAAGATCATTCACCCTGACCAAGTAGGCTTTATCCCAGAGATGCAGGGATGGTTCAACATATGCAAATCTATAAATGTAATACATTACATAAACGGGTTGAAGGACAAAAATCACATGATCATCTCATTAGACACAGAGAAAGCATTTGACAAAATCCAACATCCCTTCATGATAAAAGTCCTACAGAGACTGGGAATAGAAGGAACTATTCCAATATAATAAAGGCTATTTATGACAAGCCTACAGCCACCATATTACTAAATGGGGAAAAACTGGAAGCTTTTCCACTAAAATCAGGAACAAGACAAGGGTGTCCACTGTCCCCACTTTTCTTCTCTCTGTCCGTCCACAAGAATTAAGTCCAAATGGATTAAAGACCTTAACATCAGACCTGAAACTCTGAAACTGCTAGAGGAAAAAGCTGGGGAAACCCTTCAACATATCGGTCTTGGCAAAGACTTCCTGAATATAACCCCAATTGCTCAGGTAATAAAACCACAGATTAACCGCTGGGACCTCATGAAATTACAAAGATTTTGTATGGCAAAGGACACTGTGAATAAAGCAAAGAGGCAACCTACAGAATGGGAAAAAATCTTTGCAGCTATATATCTGATAGAGGACTAATATCTAAGATATACAAACAACTCAAAAAATTAAATAATAAGAAATCAAACAAGCCAATTAAAAAATGGGCTATAGAACTAAATAGAGAGTTATCAAAAGAAGAATTACAGGTGGCGTATAAGCATCTAAAAAAAATGTTCTACATCCCTAGTCATCAGGAGAATGCAGAATAAAACTACATTGAGATTCCATTTCACTCCTATCAGATTGGCTACCATCATCAAAACAAATGACCATAAATGCTGGCAAGGATGTGAAAAAAGAAGTACCCTTCTACACTGTTGATGGGAATGCAATCTGGTCCAGCCATTGTGGAAATCAGTGTGGAGGTTCCTAAAACAGCTAAAAATTGATCTACCATATGACCCAGCTATAGCATTCCTAGGCATATATCCTAAGGACTCATATCATTTCCTTAGAAGTACATGCTCAACCATGTTTATTGCTGCTCAATTCATAATAGCTGCTAATGGAACCAGCCTAGATGTCCCTCAACTGATGAGTGATTAATGAAAATATGGTACATTTATACAATGGAGTTCTACTCAGTGGTAAGGAAAAATGAAGTTATGAAATTCACAAGAAAATGATGGATCTGGAAAGGATTATACTAAGTGAGGTAACCCAGGCCCAGAAAGCCAAGTGTCACATGTTCTCTCTCATATGTGGATCCTAGCTACAGAGGATCTGACTTACGTGTGAGTAGGAAGAAAACTCAGTAGCAAAGGCCAATAAACTAGAAAAGAAATATAAAGGGAAGAGAAGGAAGGGAGGGGGGTACTTAATAGGATGATATTGTGTATATATATAAGTAGAAGAGTAGATTAATGGGGGTGAAAAGGCCCAAAATGAGGCCAGGGGAAGATAGTGAGTAAAGGAAAGGTGAAGGGAGGGCTAATCAAAATCTAAGAGGATATAAATAAATCATATGGAATCCTACTTTTTTAGACAATGGAACACTCAGGAGCCATAGATTGTTCCTAGAAAATATTTCATTGCCAGGAATGGGATATCTTGCAGTGAGTTGTTGGCCAGTGAGGTCCCTGATGCCCCCAAAACATTATAGGCCATTGATGAGGCCCTTGGTTTTCCACCAGGAATAGATGGTAAGACCCTATTGCTGAAGACTCCACATACTTGGCCTGCAAGGCCACTGAGAAATCCTTCTGGAACTGAGCGGATAACCTCCTCCATGTAGACCAGCTGATGGAAAGCTGGAAGAAGCCATTCTGCATGCAGTTCAATGTGAGAAAGAGAAATCACCAGTGAGATATTCAGTAGTGAACACTGGAAGCCTTATATTTGGACAGCCACGACAAATGAGCCAACAGGTGCAATGGTGGCATGTCTGTTATAAGGGAAAGTAACCATTTTCTAATTGGATTGGAGGCCTGCTCCATGGGAGGGAATACATCCCTGATACTGAAAACCTACAACAGTGGGTAGCCATGAGCCCTAGGGTGTAACATCTGCTGGTGTCTGGCTAAATGTATAGACTATACTCACCAATCTGCCCAGTAAGCACTTTTCTTAAAGTTCATACCCCTATATTAATGGTACTCTCACCTTTTGTTAAAGAAGCTTCTCTTTTCAGATGGTATTGACTTTGGGATGACTCAGAAGGCACCATGGCTCTGAGAAGAAGGGACAGAAGAGTGCTCAGCACTGAAATATCTCTATCACATCTTCCAAAGTCCATTGTGGAAGAGGTGGCAAAAAGAATGTAAGAGCCAAAAGAAGGGTAGGACTCCTTACAACATGGTCCTCCAGACACAAAATGGCCTGGATATCCATGACCTCACAGTGCCTGACACTACCTACACAAGACCATCACAATAGGAGGAAAAGATGGTGACATCAAAACAAAAGAAAGAATTGAGAGGGGTAGGGAATATGATGGAGAGTGGAATTTCAAAGAGGAAAATGGAGGGAAGGGGTTATTACCTACAATTATGGAAATAGTCAATTAGAAATAAATAAATAAATAATGGATTTCTCACACCCAACCAGAGAACTTCATGGCTCAGCCTCGCCTACTGTAACCATGTCCGGAGCACTCCCATGGGCCCACAGTGGCACAAGCATTCAATGCAAGGACTACTGTATTGAGCACCATGGCAACAGTGCCCTACCGGATGTGGGTTGTCTCCCTGAGGATGAAGGAGTGAGCAGCTCTCTCCAGCCTCACAGGCCAGGCAGAGGAAGTGTAGCAGAAGCACTCTGCCATTTAAGGACACGCTGAGCCATGAAAGCCAGTTCTCCTCTTGGAACGAGTATAATCCTGGCGTTCTCAGCTGTCTAGATCTCCAGGCTGTCAACAGGGCATAAGCCTGCCTGTGTACTCAGCCATGGCACAGATGGTAGACACTGCTGTGAATTGAGAGCTGCTTGTCTGTACACTCGCATTCTGAAGGAGCTGGTGAGGTGGGCCTGCCTCCAGCAAAAGGGTGTCACCCTCCCCACATCCCACTGGTGGTGAGCAAGCTCCAGTCTAAGCCTCGAGGTCCTTTAGGAGCCTTAACACCCCTCTGCCTCAACCTATAGGTGCCCACCAGAGCCAAAAAACATACACAAAGCAGTTTACTCAGTATGTAGAGCAGGACTTCTCACAGGAAAGATTACCAAACTCATCAGAGTTTGGGTCACTCTGTGAGGCCAGTGTCACATGGCAGCACAAAGTATGTCTAGAATGCTGTTGGACATCTGGTGCTGTAGGCACATTGTCATCTAACCAATGGCAAAAAGAGCAGCTAAAATGTTTAAGCAAAACAACATACAGGGGTAAACACAAACCCAGAGTATCAAAACCCCATTAAAAATAAGCAAATGCTCTCAATAGACCCCTCTCGATAAAAGAACTACAAAGCACCAACAAGTATGTGGAAAGCTTTCAGCATTATTGGGCACCAAAGTGCTAGTGAGCTGTGATGTCAGGAAGCAAAATGACAAATGCTGGCTAGGATGAGAGGAGAAAGAGGCCCTTATCCCCTGTGAGTAGGGATGTGAATTAGGAGTAGCCACTATGAATCATGGTGTAGAAGTGACAAAGAAAAAAAAACTAGGGCTGGAGAGATGGCTTAGCAGTTAAGACACTTGCCTGCAAAGACAAAGGATTCTAGTTCGACTCTCCAGGACCTATGTAAGCCAGATGCACAAGGGGCCACATGCATCTAGAGTTCATTTACAGTGACTGAATACTGCCCATCCCCCACCCTCTCCTTTTTCCTCTCCCTCCCTCCCTCCCTCTTTCTCTGAAATAAATGAATAAATAAAATATATTTTTTAAAGCCTAAACTTAAAACTACTATATCCCCACCAATCCCACTCCTGGGTATACACCGAAAGGAAATTAAAGCATCACCAGAGAGACCCCTGCTTGCTCACGCTTACTGAGGCACTATTCACAACAGTGAAGATACAGAATTAACCTAGAGGCCCATGAGCACATAACTGCAGAAAATGTGGTACATATACACACTGGGAAGTGTTCAGCCACAAAAAATAATGAAATCCTGTCATTTGCAGCAAAATGGACGGAACTGGAGCAAAGTATGTTAAATAAACAGGCCAGACACAGAATTCTAAATACCATATGTTCTCTCTCAGATGTGGAAGTTTCATTTTTTAAAAAGCCACAGTACTTTTCTACAATAACATTTTAATAAAAATTACATATGTCAAAATTGTTAGGGTAGTAAAAATGACAGGATGTCCAAAGAATTATTGATGCAAGAACATTAAGTTTGACTTAAAGGACACATATTAGTGATCTAGGAATATTTACATTTATGTACATATTTGCATATAACATATACAGTCTTAATAATACATGCTTAATAAAAAATTATGAAAGCATTTTAAGGATGTTCCTAAGTTACTTAAAATTTGTTTTGAATGCATATACTTTATTACATACCATTGGCAATTGTTCTTGCATTTCAAAGATCTTTTGCCATCATGCTTGATGTTAGTCTTTGGTGAAAACATGGTTGCACTGTAGAAAAAACTCATAAATAAATATGTATATTTATGTATGTAAAAAAAAACAGGGGGGCTGGAGAGATGGCTTAGCGGTTAAGCGCTTGCCTGTGAAGCTAAGGACCCTGGTTCGAGGCTCGGTTCCCCAGGTCTCACGTTAGCCAGATGCACAAGGGGGCGCACGTGTCTGGAGTTCGTTTGCAGAGGCTGGAAGCCCTGGCGCGCCCATTCTCTCTCTCTCCCTCTGTCTTTCTCTCTGTGTCTGTTGCTCTCAAATAAATAAAATTAAAAACAAAAAACAGGGGTAGTCATGAACCCTAACATCTAACATCTGATGCTGTCTGGCTAAATGTGTATACTATACTTATCAAACTGCCCAGTAAGCACTTCTGTTAATGTCCACACCCTTATATTAATGCTACTCTCACTTTTGGTAAAGAATCTTCTCTTTTCAGATGGTAGTGACCTTTGGATGACTCAGAGGTATCATGGTGCCGGAAAGAAGTGACTGGAGTGCTCAGTACTGTAATATCTCTATCACATCTTCCAAGGCTCAGGGTCTAACGTGGAAGAGGTGGCAGAAAGAATGTAAGAGCCAAAGGAAGGGTAGGGCTCTTTCAACGTGCTTCCCCCTGACACAACATGGCCTGGATATCCATGGCCTCACAGTGCCTG
Source organism: Jaculus jaculus (assembly GCF_020740685.1). NCBI lineage: Eukaryota > Metazoa > Chordata > Mammalia > Rodentia > Dipodidae > Jaculus > Jaculus jaculus. The sequence goes on along the minus strand of NC_059110.1, from coordinate 76,084,936 downwards.
ACACTACCTGCTACTACAAGACCATCATCATAGGAGGAAAAGATCATGACATCAAAATAAAAGAGAGACTGAGATTGGGAGGGGATATGATGGATAATGGAGTTTCAAAGGGGAGAGTGGGGGGAGGGAGAGTATTACAATGGGGCATTTTTTATAATTATGGAAGTTGTTAATAAAAATTTAAAAAGAAGCCAGGCGTGGTGGCGCACGCCTTTAATCACAGCACTTGGGAGGCAGAGGTAGGAGGATCGCCATGAGTTCAAGGCCACCCTGAGACTACAGAGTTAATTCTAGGTCAGCCTGGACCAGAGTGAGACCCTACCTCGAAAAACAAAACAAACAAACAAACAAACAAAACAAATTATATATATATATATACACACACACACACACATATATATAAAAGATATATTTTGTAATCTAAATGAACAAATACAATTTGTCATAACAGATATATTTTATGACTTTTATCATTATCCTAAACTTGTGGTTAAGGATTACATTCCTGTGAGGTTAAACAACAGAAAGTCTCTTGTATTCTAACAGATGCATATCTCCTGGGTCCTGTTTACTTCCTTCTCCCTGAAAACCAGTAAATACTTTGAGTGGAACTATTACTACAAACACAGAGAAGCAAGCATGTGTGGTTTAATCATACAATAGATCTTTGGTGACACTTGACTAGTCTCCCACAGTGCCAACCTATTTTTCCTCCTTGCCAAGACAATACTAAACAGAAGAACACTTGCATTCGCAAAGAATTTGGGTATAAAATGTATTCTTGCCAGGCTTCTTGTCAAATATTACTGTGGCCTATAATTTTTTTAACTTCTTATTGATAGCTTCCATAAATAGAAACAATATACCATGATCATACTCCTCTCCCACCCTCCCTTTTGCCTGCTTCTGACTTGCTTTAACTAAGATTGGATTAAAGTGGGGTTTTTTTGGTGGGCTTTTTAAATTTTATTTTAGTTTATTTTTTTGTTTTTTGTTTTTTTGAGGTAGGGTTTCACTCTAGCCCAGTCTGCCATGGAATTCACTATGTAGTCTCAGAGTGCCCTCAAACTCTCAGCAATCCTCCCACCTCTGCCTCTCAAATGCTGGGATTAAAGTCGTATGCCACCATGCCTGGCTTGTTTTTTGTTTTTTTTAAGAAAGTGGGCAAGGACTACAGAAAGGGCAGGGCAGCGTGGTGCAGGATTTATTTATTTTTTTTTTAATTTTTATTTATTTATTTGAGAGCGACAGAGACAGAGAGAAGGACAGATAGAGGGAGAGAGACAATGGGCACGCCAGGGCTTCCAGCCTCTGCAAATGAACTCCAGATGTGTGCGCCCCCTTGTGCATCTGGCTAACATGGGACGTGGGGAACCAAGCCTCGAACTGGCGTCCTTAGGCTTCACAGGCAAGCGCTTAACCGCTAAGCCATCTCTCCAGCCCTGTTTTTTTTTTAATATTAACTTTTTATTGAAAACTTCCAGAGATATATGAATATATCATAATCATAATCTCCTCCAACAACCACCCCTTTTCTCCCTTTTAAATCCTCCACTGAATCTCTTCTTCCCAACTAATCTTTCTTCTATTTTCTTTTTTTGGTTTTTTGAGGTAGGGTCTCACTCTAGTCCAGGCTGACCTGGAATTCACTATGGAGTCTCAGGGTGGCCTTAAACTCATGGTGAATCCTCCTACCTCTGCCTCCTGAGTGCTGGGATTAAAGGTGTGTGCTACCATGCCCGGCTTTTTAAAATTATTTTGTAAGCAGAGATTGATAAAGAGAAGGCAGTGAATGGGCACGGGTATGCCAGGGCCTCTAGCTGCCACAAACGAACTCCAAATACATACCCCACATTGCACATCTGACTTTACGTCAGTACTGGGGAATTGAATTCGGGTTGTTATATTTGCAGGCAAGTGCCTTAACTGCTAAACTATCTCTCCAGCCCTTTCTTCTATTATTTAAAAATATTTTTATTTATTCAAGAAAGAGACAGAGAGAGGCAGATATAGATAGATGATAGATAGATGAAGAGAATGGGCACAACAGGGCCTCCAGCTACTGCAAATGAATACCAGACACATGTGCCACCTTGTGTATCTGGCCTACATGGGTACTGGAGAATTGAACATGTGTCTTTAGGCTTCACAGGCAAGCACCTTAACCACTGAGCTATCTCTCCAGTCCCTTTCTTCTATTTTGATGTCATGATTTTTCCCTTTGCTTTTTATTTTATTTATTTATTTGACAGAAAGAGAGAGAGTGAGTATGGGTGCACCAGGGCTTCCTACAATTATAAATGAACACCAGATACATGAGCCACTTTGTGCATCTGGCTTTAAATGGATACTGAGAAACTGAACTCAAACCACTAGGCTTTGCAAGCACCTTTAACTCCTGACCCATCTCTCCATCCCTGTTTTTTATTTTTCAAGGTAGGGTCTCACTGTACCTCAGGCTGACCTGGAATTCACTATGTAATCTCAGGGTGGCCTCGAATTCATGGCGCTTCCCTTACCTCTGCCTCCTGAGTGCTGGGATTAAAGGCGTGTGCCACCACGCCTGGCTTTGTTTTGTTTTTTTGAGGTAAGGTTTCCATCTAGTCCAAGCTAATTTGGAATTCATTATGTAGTCTCAGGCTGGCTTTGAACTCACAGCAATCCTCTTACCTCAGCCTCCCAAGTGCTAGGATTAAAGGCATGTGCCACCATGTCCGACCCTGTTTTTGTTTGTTATTTTTTGAGACAGGGTCTCATGTATCCCATGCTGCCCTGGAACTTGCTATGTAGCCAAAGATGATCTTGAACTTCTGATCCTCTTGCTTCCACCTCCCCAGTCAGGCATGTGCCACCAGCTTTATGTAGTGCCAGAGATCAAACCCAACTGAACTATATCCCCAGCCCTGGATTAAAGTATTGATTCTTACAAATTCACGTCTCTATTTCTGGCAGTTATACTTCGTGTTTCTTTTTCCCACTGCATTGATTAGATCCTTCTGACCATTAGCGGTGAAATGACTATGGTTATCCTTTTAATTGAGTGGCTGGGCCTTCCTTCAGTGACCATTGTAAATCTATTCTCCAACATAGCCATAACCCTGGACTGTGGAAGAGGTGTAAATGAGTGGAATCTGTCATGTTAATCAACTTTCTCCTTGAACTTTCTTTGGCCCACTATTCTTCCTCTCTGCCTGCAGTAATCCTACTTTGCTTAGATCTCCTACATTCATTTGGTTTCTGAAGTCATATAGCTAATTAATGACTGCCAAGTCTATCCTCTTCAGGATAGTCCACAGCTGCTGCATACTGTGCATTTGGTTATTGCTCTAATTTACAGTGCTAGAAGACAGTGTTGAGACTTTTCTAAATCACTTAGACAAAAAAGATAGAACTTCAATTAAATTCAATGTTCAATTAATAGAAATAGTTTTTGACTGATTATCTTGAACTATAAAACATTTAAAAATAACTTTAAAAGGCCAGGTGTGGATGCATGCATGCCTTTAATCCCAGCACTTGAGAAGCAGAGGTAGGAGGATCACTGCACATTCAAGACCACTACCCTGAGACTATATAGTGCATTCCAGGTCAGCCTGGGTTAGTGTATGACCCTACCATGAAAAAGCAATAAATAAATAAACACTTTTAAAATAGGTTGGAGAGATGGCCCAGCAGTTAAGGCAGTTGCTTTAAAAGAATGACCTGGATTGGTTCCCCAGTACACACATAAAGCTAGATGCACAAAGTAGCACATACATTTGGAATTTGTTTACAGTGGCTGGAGGTGTTTGTGTGCACATATTCCCTCTCTCTCACAAATAAACAAATAAATAAAACTTTTAAGTTATTTTCAAGCAGACATATGTATGTGTACATATATATATATACACACACATATATCACCTAGTACTTTAAAGCAATTATTTTTATTTATTTATTTATTTTGGTTTTTCGAGGTAGGGTCTCACTCTGGCCCAGGCTGTCCTGGAATTCACTATGTAGTCTCAGGGTGGGCCTTGAACTCACAACGATCCTCCTACCTCTGCCTTCCGAGTACTGGGATTAAAGCCATGTGCCACCATACCTAGCTTATTTTTATTTATTTATTTTTTGACAGAGAGGCAGAGAGAGAGAGAATGGACATGCCAGGGCCTCTTGCCACTGCAAACAAACTCCAGATGCATGTGCTACCTTGTACATCTGGCTTTATGTGGGTCCTGGGGAATCAAACCTGGGTGCTTTGGCTTTGCTGAGTCCTTTGGCTTTGCAGGCAAGCACCTTAACTGTTAAGCCGTATCTTCAACCCTCGCTTAGTACTTTTTTTTTGGGGGGGGGAGCTTTTCGAGGTAGGGTCTCACTCTACCTCAGGCTGGTCTGGAATTCACTATGTAGTCTCAGGATGGCCTCGAACTCACAGTGATCCTCCTACCTCTGCCTCCTGAGTGCTGGGTTTAAAGGTGTGTGCCACTATGCCCTGCCCCACTTAGTACTTTTTACAAGTGTTATTAGGGATCAAACTGAGGGCCTCCAGTATGCTAGGCAAGTGCTCTACCACTAAGCTATAGTCCCCAAGCCTAGTAAATTGCTTTACTACTTTTAAAAAATATTTTTATTGGTAGGGGTGGGTGCACATCAGAGTCTTCTACCACTGCAAATGAATGCCAGATGCTTGTATTACTTTTTGTCTCTGGCTTTATATTGGTTCTGAAAAATTGAACCTGGGCCAGCAGCATGTTTAACTGCTGAGCCATTTCCCTAGCCCTGTAAATTGCTTTATAATTAAACATATGCATCAATATTTTTTCAATTCACTTCTTATGGGTTATATTAATTTTTGTGTTGCTGTAACCACAATTCCTGACAGTAAAAGTTCAAGGAGGAAAGATTTATCTGGGTTTATGATTGCAGAGGGTTCACACCATCATGGCAGGGAAGGCATGGAGGATCTGCTCAGTTCATGGCAGTGGGAACATGTAACCAAGGCTGTTCACACCATGGCAAACCAGGAAGCACAGTGCATCACAGGAATCAGGGGCCTCTAATGACATACATTCTAAGAGTTCCACAGCTTTCCAAAACAGAACCACCAGCCGGAGAACAAGCATTCAAATCATGAGTCATTGTAGGATACATCAGGTGGAGGAACCACAAGGTGTGAAACCCCTGGAAGGGTGAATGAAGAACTGTGCAGGACCAAAAAGAAGACTAGCATGGCTGGAGCTCTATACAGAGAATGGATCTGTAGGACATAAGAATAGGTCTGGGCTGGAGAGATGGCGTAGTGGTTAAGGCGTTTGCCTACAAAGCCAAAGGATCCCAGCTCGATTCTCCAGGACCCACATAAGCCAGATGCACAAGGGGGCTCACACATCTGGAGTTCGTTTGCAGTGGCTGGAGGCCCAGGAGTGCCCATTCTCTCTCTCTTCTTCCCCCTCTCTCTCCCCCTCCCTCCCTCCCTTCTCCTGTTTCTCTCTCATAAATAAATAAATAAATAAATAAATAAATAAATAAATAAATAAATAAATAAATAAATTCATTAAAAAATATACTTTCTATTAAAAAAGAGAAGAAGAAGAGAGGGACTGAAGACAGGTGTGGTGGTACATGCCTTTAATCCCAGCACTCGGGTGGTAGAAGTAGGAGGATCATCGTGAGTTCAAGGCCACCCTGAGATTACATAGTGAATTCTAGGTCAGCCTGGGTTACAGTGAGACCCTACCTTAAGAAGACAAAACAGGCCTAGAGGGACTGGGGTCACATTTTAAAATGGCTTTTCATTCCAATATACCTGGGGGGGGGTATTCAGTTTACACCTGTTATCTAGCTTCTAGCTGTCCTGCCCCTTCCACTTTAAACAGTATTTGGGATAGGCCAAAATGTCATAGCTCTTGGGGCTAAGTAGATAGCTGAAGTGGTAAAGTTTTTGACATGTAAACATGAGGACCTGAGTTCAGATCCCCAGATCATAGTGACTCATGCCTGTAATTCTAGGACTCAGGAGGCAGAAACAGGCAGATCCCCAGGGCAAGCTGGTTAGCTTGTCTACTGAATCGGTGAGCTCCAGGTCCAATGAGAAAGCCTGTTTTAATAAATAAGGTGCAGGTGATTAAGGAAGACACTGACATTGACCGCTGGCTTCTGCATCTATGTCCATACACATGCTTTCCCACCACAAGCTTGCACACATGTACACAAGCAGACCACACACACATATGCAAGGGATTTGGATGGTCAATGCAATGAGACCACTGGAGAGTATGAGGCAGAGAAGTAGAGCTCCACCTTGTTAGTCCCAAACGCTACAGGAGAGTGTCTCTGTCCCTGAAGCAAGAGAGAGCAGTTGCTGCTATGGCCCCGTTTCCACAGATTGATAGAATGACACACTAATGTATGATTTTCTATAAAATTCAAAAGGTTGAAATAAATCAAACACAGTAAAGACATCCTGAAGTGTGGACCAGGTCACTTCAACAGGACACGTGCAGCACCAGGTGTCTGGTAGGAAGTGGGATCATCCCACCTGCAGGTGTGTGGGGAGGGGTATATAGTGGCAACTTATTTATTTTTCTATTTACGTTATTTTTTCAAATTGTTTTATTAACAACTTCCATGATTATAAACAATATCTCCCTCCCCCACTTTCCCCATTGAAACTCCATTCTCCATCATATCCCCTCCCAATCTCAATCAGTCTCTCTTTTATTTTGATGTCATCGTCTTTTCCTCCTCTTATGATGGTCTTGTGTAGGGAGTGTCAGGCACTGTGAGGTCATGAATATCCAGACCATTTTGTGTCTGGGGGGAGCACGTTGTAAGGAGTCCTACCCTTCCTTTGGCTCTTACATTCTTTCCGTCACCTCTTCCTCATTAGACCCTGAGCCTTGGAAGGTGTGATTGAGATGTTACTCAGTACTCCAGTCACTTCTTTCCAGCACTATGATACCTTCTGAGTCGTCCCAAAGTCACTGCCATCTGAAAAGAGAAGATTCTCTACCAAAAGTGAGAGTAGCATTAATATAAGGGTATGAACATTAAGAGAAGGCTTATTGGGCAGTTTGATAAGCATAGTATATACATTTAGCCAGACAGCAGCAGATGTTAGACCCCTAGAGCTCATGACTACCCCTGTTTTATAAATAAATAAATTTCCCACCACAATCTTGCACACATGCACACAAGCAGACCACACACACATATGCAAGGGATTTGGATGTTTTCTTTTTTTAATTATTTATTTATTTATTTGAGAGCGACAGACACCGAGAGAAAGACAGATAGAGGGAGAGAGAGAGAATGGGTGCGCCAGGGCTTCTAGCCTCTGCAAATGAACTACAGATGCGTGTGCCCCCTTGTGCATCTGGATAATGTGGGACCTGGGGAACCGAGCCTCAAACTGGCGTCCTTAGGCTTCACAGGCAAGCGCTTAACCGCTAAGCCATCTCTCCAGCCCAGATTTGGATGTTTTTCAATGCAATGAGACCACTGGAGGGTATGAGACAGAGAAGTAGAGTACCACATTGGTAGTCCCAAAGGTACAGGAGAGTTTTTAGTATCAGGGATGTATTCCCTCCCACGGAGTGGGCCTCCAGTCCAATTAGAGGGCATTTGGCAGTTGGTTGCCACCATGACAGACGTGCCACTATTGTACCCATTGGCTCATTTAGCCTGGCTGGCCAAATATAAGGCTTCCAGTGTCCACTGTTGAGTATCTTCACTGGTGGTTTCTCTTTCTCCCATTGAACTGCATGCAGAATGGCTTCTTCCAGCTTTCTGTCAGCAAGGAGGTTATTAGCTCAGTACCAGCAGGATTTCTCAGTGGCCTTGCAGCCCAAGTATGTGGTCAGCAATAGGGTCTTACCATCTATTCCTAGTGGGAAGCCAAGGGCCTTGGCAATGGCCTATAATTTTATGTTATTTTTTTTCTATTTATTTATTTTAGAGAAACCCAATGGACTGTCTTTTGTTTGCTTGTTTGTTTTGTTTTGTTTTTTGAGGTAAAGTCTCACTGTAGTTCAGACTGACCTTTAATTCACTATGTATTCTCAGGGTGGCCTCGAACTCATGGTGATCCTCCTATCTGTGCCTCCCAAGTGCTGGAATTAAAGGCGTGCGCCACCACACCTGGCTTGTCATTCTTTTTTTTTTAGAGTGAGGGAGAATGGGCATGCCAGGACCTTCAGCCTTCTGCAAATGCACTCCAGATGTGTGCACCTCCTTGTGGCACATGTGCAACATTGCACGCTTGTGTCACTGTCACTGTGTGTCTGGTTACATGGGACCTGGAGAGCTGACCATACATTTTGAGGCTTCACAGGCAAGCGCCTTAAATGCTAAGCCATCTCTCCAGCCTATACCCTTAAAAAAATATATTTATTTACTTATATTTTTATTTTAGATGGAGCATGCACACATGCGAGAGAGATAGAGGGAAAGAGAATTGGCATGCTGGGGCCTCAGCTACTGCCATTGAACTCCAGATGAAATATTCTTAAGTCTCTAATATAATGTCTGTCACTGGGTAGGTGCTCAGCAAATATTTTTCTTCAGCAAGTTGTTGAGTGAATGAAGCTTTTCAAGATCAGGAGGCTTCCAGCCTGCCAAGTCTTATGTCACCTCATCCCAGCCCACACACATTTCACCCTAAGTGCCACTGTCCAGACTACTTAGTATTCCTTGAGGATACCTCCAGCCCTTTGACCCATCGTAGCACACCTCCCTCAGCTGATTCCCACTAACTCTTTGGTTAGTCAAAATGGGGTCTCTCCCAGGAAACCTTCCCTGACCCATATCCTCCCAGGTCAGGACTAAAAAAAAAATCTCCTTAGAGCCCTTATTCTTGTAAGCTTTTTGCTTTCCAGTTCCTTAAAGCAGGATGTATGTCAAAAACCAGGGCTTCAGTGGCTATGTGCTTGCATGGACGAATGAAGAAATGAATTGAAATGGAGTGTCAGGAGTTCAGAAAAATCCTTGAACTTCAAACCTTGGGTTTGTATTTGTATTTAACCAAAGAATTGGACAAGGATAATTAATATTAAATTATTATACTCATTGGGGGAAGTAGAGAACCAAGGGAAGGAAAATGAAATACACCCATGTGGCCTGAGAACCCATGTTGTGGGCCTGGAAAAACCAGAAAAAAAGAGTTAGAGAGAAAAGAAAGGAAAGTACAAAGAGCTCCTGTCATGTGGAGGGCAGAAGGGGGTAAAAAGCCTATATGGGAGTGGAGGTTAGGGGTTCTCACTTCATTTTGGGTTACTCAGCCCAATTGGGCTGAGACAAGGGGAAACTAACCAGAACCTGGATGATCAAGGATGGTCAGGCAGCCCAGAGATTTCCCTCCCTTAATAAATGTATTTATAATCTTACTGTAATGGGCCTCAACTTCTGCCTCAGGTGAGCCACTGTGAGAATATTGGTTTGCCCTAGGGGCTGGCTCAGGAAGAGGCTAGTCATGACACCAAATTCGGGGGGCTGAACCTGTCCAACTACAATGTCAGGATTCAATTTAAATTATAGGAAAGGGGACCTCCCTCCCAAGAGGGGCTCAGGTTGTTTGTGGAGAAAGAGATCTAGGGAAGAGATAAGAAGTCAGATCATGGTGCACACCTTTAATCCAAGCACTTGGGAGGCAGAGGTAGGAGGATTGCCGTGAGTTCGAGGCCACCCTGAGACTACATAGTGAAATAGTGAATTCCAAGTCAGCCTGGGCCATAGTGAGACCCTACCTCGAAAAAACAAAAACAAAAACAATAACAAAAAAAAGTCAGATCATACTTTGATGTCTAAAAAAGTGGAGACAGCAAAGATACTTTTGGGTGCCCAGTCACCCTAACTGCCTAGCAAAGCTCCCTGACTCCCTGTCAGCATCACATGGCTTCACAGCTTATTTAGGCACTATTTTACTATCACAATGTCAATCAAATGCTTATTTTAGATTCCACGTTGAGTAGGATGGACCTTAGAAGGATCAATCACCAGAGGTTTAATCACTCAATAAGATTCTTAACTCCCTCTTTCTTGGTTCCTCTCTCCTGCTCTCCCCACTCTCTCCCCAGATTATGAACTTGTACTGTGAGGGCTACCCAAGTAAGAAGGAGCTGAACTACAAGCATAGTGAAGGCACAATCTTGGTCTCTTGCCCTAGCACACAGGAAACCAGCCAGTCAGCCACAGTTATATTTAGATTTCTGTTACCCCTTAGGGTCATCCATAAATCAGGGCACAGTGGCAGCTGCAGCCTTTAGGGAGTAAACTGAGGTGGAATAAGAAGGAAGGAAGAGGGGAGAACATTGACCCCCTCCAGGCTCATTTCAGCAAGTCACAGGGTAGAAGGAAATGAATGCCTTATATTAGAGGAGAGTTCAGGGCAGAGAGGAGGAACTTGACTTTAGAGAAATACCAGTTCCTGGCTTTCACAGGGTAAAGCTGGCACACCTGGCACCGGCACGGAAACCTCTTGGTCCCTTGGGGCACATCACTGTCTTGAAGGCTGCGTGGGTGCAAGGGCAGGCTCTCAGGTCTCCCTTCCTATGGGTGGGCCAGAGCTGAGTGGTGGCCCTCAGGCAGCAACACCCAGCTATGGTCAGCAGAAAGAGCTGCTGTCCTAAGAGAGAAACCAGATGAAGCACACATGGCGTGATTTTTCCCCCAAGCCCCTCGGGTTTTTTTTTTGCCCTGCATTTTGATTATCAAATGAGAGCTGGGAGATGGGCCCTAGATTATCACAGATCAAGTGGCTTCTCCTTCCTAGTAAAAGACATCCTCAGCACTGTGAAGGGACTAATCAAGGATATAACTGATCACAGCTCTTTGCTTTGTCTATCTAACCTAGTCCAGATCCTTCCAACCACCAAGTCCTGCCTGGCATGTTTGGAGCCTTTCCCTTGCTTTAAGAGCATCTATGCTGCTTGCTCTGGCTTCATAGTCCTCCACGTTCTGCCATGCAGCCTTCCCTCCCCACTGACACCCAAGACGTACTATTTTCTTTCCTGCTTGCTTGTCTGCCTTCCTTCCTTCCTTCCTTTCATTCTTTCTTTTCTTTTCTTTTTGTGCTGGGATTAAAGGTGTACACCACTACTTAGGCTGTTTCCCATTTTCGATTTTCAAATAAAGCTTCTATGAATTTTTTGAATAAACACATAGAGAAACAATAGCTGCTCATGCAATAAGTGCATGTCTACCTTTTTGTTTTGTTTTGTTTTTCGAGGTAGAGTCTCACTCTAGCCCAAGCTGACCGGAATTCACTAGGTAGTCTCAGGGTGGCCTCGAACTCATGGCAATCCTCCTACCTCTGCCTCCCAAGTGCTGGGATTAAAGGGTTGTGCCACAATGCCCAGTGCCCAGTATGTCTACGTTTTCCCTTTCTTTCTTTATTTCTTCCTTCCTTTCTTTCTCTTTCTTTCTTTCTTTCTTTCTTTCTTTCTTTCTTTCTTTCTTTCTTTCTTTCTTTCTTTCCTTCTCTCTCTCTTTCTTTTTTCATTTAAAAAAAAGAAAGAAAGGGTTTATTTTGGCTTACAGATGTCAACACAAGACACAGCTCTCACCTCCAAGGGGATGAGAAATAGTTTATTCTATAGCCAAATATGAGTGACCATGGCCTGGGAACACAGATTTAGGTTACCTCAAATTCCATGTTCCAATGTGTTAACAATTTCATGACAGTTTTATAGTTACAGAACAAAAGAAAATAATAAATCAAGGCACTTTTTAAATACACTGGCTGACCATCAGGTAGGTGGGTTATAGCAAAGGCAGGAGCTCTCTGTGTTTTCTTTCCTTTTCTCTCTAAATCTTTTTCACATTTATTCTAGGCCCACATGGGCTCTCAGACCACCTGGGTATATTCTTTTTCCTTCTCTTGGTTTTGTATTTCCCTAAATAAATATAATCATTTAATAATTATTCTTCTCAGTTTGGTGTGCTCAATTCTTTGATTAAGTGCAAACATGAACACAGGTTTTGGGGTTCAAGAACTTTCCTGGACTCCTGTATGAGTTTGAATGGATGTCCCTCATTAGATTCAGCATTATTAAAGCTCCTTGGCTTTCTAGCTGCCTGACTAGAAAAAGTGTCACTGGGTGGATCCTGGGATCCAGCCCTAAGGTACTTGAGCTCTGCCTAGGGTTCCTGGAGTGTGCTTACTTACGCTGGTTACTTCTCTCTCTGCTTCAATCTGTGGAAAGGGGGCTAGCTTTTTCCGTCATTATAGAACTTCCCTGAATCTGCAAGCTTCAAATAAATTCCCTTCCTCCTGTGTCTGGTCTGGAGGTTCATCCCAGCTAGTTGAAACTGATTGAGATAATACCTCACAAACTCCATATCGAACCCTCTTTAAAAAATGTTGCATTGGGCTTCCGGTTAAGATGGCGGCGTAGGTACCACGCCAAAGCAGCCTAGGGAGGAAAAAGACCAAAAAAACTCAGCAAAATATACACTTTTACTAAAAAGTGAGGTGTATAGGAAATTGAAGCAGCAGCGGAGAAGTAGAAGAGTTATAGAGCATCCAGAGCCTGCACAGGCAGGAAAAGCGGCTCCGGCAGCTCAGCCAACCGCCACGGCCGCAGCACAGCAGAAAGCCGCCAGACTCGGCTCGAGCCGCAGGAAAAGCCAGGTGCGGGATTTTCCCCTCACACCGCGCTCTCTGCAACTCGGGAAATGTGAGGGGAGAGCGGCAGAGAGCAGCGGAGGAGAAGACCACGAGGTAGAAGAACACGTGGAGCAGCGAGAGAACCAGAGCAGCTGCGGCTCCCTCCCCTCCCCCACTGCCTGAACCCAGCTCCAGCAAACAGAGCAGTGGCCCAGGACCCGGCCACGCCAACTTGGGCTGACAACGGGACCCAAACAGGAGCAGAGTTCAGCAGCAACATCAGCGGCTCCAGCACCGGTAACAGCGGCCCCAGCAGCAGCAGACCCAGGAGTGGCAGCAGCGGCAGACTCAGCAGCAGCAGCTTCAGGGGGAGCAGCGGCAGTGGACACAGCAGCAGCAGCTTCAGCAGCAATGGTGGCTCCAGCAGTGGCAGCTACAGCAGCAGCAGAGGCAGCAGCAGCGGCTCAGTTTGCCCCGTAGGAAAAGCAAGTGCCCAGCTCCAGAAATCAGAACAGCAGCCCGACGACCCAGGCAGCAACTTGACTGAGACCAAAATCACCCAAGGTAACTGGGATTGCACCAGGGAAGGGTCTCACTTGGTTACAAGCTGACTTGGATCCCTCAACAGACCAGAAATCTAAACCTCTTTGTTGATAGAGGATCTGGTCATTATAATAACTACTCTTGCATACATACTCGGGGCTGTTTTTGATTGAATGTGTACAGTGTTTAGTTAAATTTTAGAATCTACCTGTATTTTATTCCACTCAGCCTGCTTGAATACTCCTATAGCAGGGAAACTCAACCCCTAAGAACATCTTTGTAGATACTCTGAGAGTCTTAAGAGCCACACCTAACACCTTAAGGTCCTACCCTGAAAATATATTACATCAAATCAATTGATACAGCTAAGAATACACAGCTAGCTAGAAAATCCAAGCATTAACTTAATCCAAGATGCAAAAATATATACATTATAACACAAGAAACACTAAAAAGTAAGATGATATAAATCCACCTAAAAGTATTAATGCATCAGAAATGTCCTCCAGTGAGAAAGAGTTAGAGGAAATGCCTGAGAAAGAGTTCAAAAGAATAATTATAAATATGTTCAAAGAGGTCAAAGACCACATGAAAACAATCAAAGAAGAAATCAAAGAGGAAATCAAAGGAATCAAAGAAGAGACAGGACACCAATTTAATGAATAAAGAAGGCAATACAAGACATAAATAGGGAAATAGAAATAATAAAGAAAAACCAGTCAGAATTACTAGCAATGAAGAACACAGTTAATGAAATAAAAAACTCTATAGAAAATCTCACCAGTAGGATGGATGAGGGAGAGGACAGAATATCTAAGCTAGAAGACCAGGTGGCAGACCTAATGCAGTCCAACAAAGAGAAAGACAAACTTATAGAAAAGTATGAGTGGGAATTTCAAGATATTCAGGACACTATGAAAAGATCCAATATAAGAATTCAGGGCATAGTAGAAGGAGAAGAACTCCACTCCAGAGGCATAGTAGGCATCTTCAACAAAATCATAGAGGAAAATTTCCCCCAAATTGGGAAAGAGGTGCCAATACAGATACAGGAAGCCTTTAGAACCCTAGCCAGACAAAACCCAGAAAGAACCTCTCCTCGCCATATTATAATCAAACTTCCAAACACACACACCAAAGAAAAAATTTTGAAAACAGTTAGAGAGAAAAATCAAGTTACCTACAAAAGCAAGCCCATCAGGATTACAACAGATTATTCAACACAAACTTTTAAAGCCAGAAGGGCTTGGAGTGATATATTCCAAGTTCTGAAAGATAACAACTGTCAACCAAGGTTACTTTATCCTGCAAAGTTATCCATTCAAATAGATGGAGAAATAAAGACATTCCATGACAAAAGCAGGTTAAAGGAGTATTTGAAGACAAAACCAGCTCTACAGAAAATACTTGATAGAATCCTCCATGCTGAACAAAAGGAAAAGCACACATATAAGGAACCTAGAAAAAACAAGCTATACTCAAATACCAGTTAACAGAAGAGAGCACAGGTAGAACCAGAAACACACACACACACAAAAATGGCAAACATAAATACACACCTTTCAATAATATCTTTTTTTTTTAATTTTTATTTATTTATTTGAGAGTGACAGACACAGAGAGAAGGACAGATAGAGGGAGAGAGAGAGAATGGGCGCGCCAGGGCTTCCAGCCTCTGCAAACGAACTCCAGACGCGTGCGCCCCCTTGTGCATCTGGCTAACGTGGGACCTGGGGAACCGAGCCTCGAACCGGGGTCCTTAGGCTTCACAGGCAAGCGCTTAACCGCTAAGCCATCTCTCCAGCCCTCAATAATATCTTTTAATATCAACGGTCTCAATGCCCCAACGAAAAGACATAGATTTGCAGACTGGGTTAAAAAGCAGGATCCTACAATTTGTTGTCTCCAAGAAACTCACCTTTCTACAAAGGATATACATTATCTTAGGGTGAAAGGTTGGAAGACGGTGTTTCAAGCAAATGGGCCTAGAAAACAAGCAGGGGTTGCTATCCTAATATCAGACAGGGTAGACTTTAGTCCGACGTTAGTCAAGAAAGATAAGGAAGGTCACTTTATATTGATTAAGGGCACACTCCAACAGGAGGACATTACAATCCTAAACATATATGCACCTAACATGGGGGCTCCCAAATTCGTCAAACAAACACTATTAGAACTAAGGTCACAGATAACACCAAACACGGTGGTGGTGGGTGACTTTAACACCCCACTCTCATCAATTGACAGGTCATCCAGGGAAAGAATAAACAGAGAGGCATCTGGACTAAATGAGGTCATAGAAGGAATGGACCTAACAGATATATACAGGACATTTCATCCAAAGGCTGCAGAATATACATTCTTTTCAGCAGCACATGGAACATTCTCTAAAATAGACCATATATTAGGTCACAAAGCAAATCTTAACAAATTCAGGAAAATTGAAATAATTCCTTGCATTCTATCTGACTACAATGGAATTAAATTACAAATCAGTAGCAAGAAAGGCTGTAGAGCATACACAAAATCATGGAAACTAAACAATACACTACTAAATGATGAGTGGGTCAATGAAGAAATCAAAAAGGAAATCAAAAAATTTATAGAGTCAAATGATAATGAGAACACAACATACCAAAATCTCTGGGACACAATGAAGGCAGTTCTAAGAGGTAAATTTATAGCCTTAAGTGCCTATATTAAGAAATTAGAGGGCTGGAGAGATGGCTTAGCGGTTAAGTGCTTGCCTGTGAAGCCTAAGGACCCCAGTTCGAGGCTCGGTTCCCCAGGTCCCACATTAGCCAGATGCACAAGGGGGCGCACGCGTCTGGAGTTCGTTTGCAGAGGCTGGAAGCCCTGGCACACCCATTCTCTCTCTCTCCCTCTACCTGTCTTTCTCTCTGTGTCTATCGCTCTCAAATAAATAAATAAAAAATTTTAAAAAAATAGTTAAAAAAAAAAAAAAGAAATTAGAAAGGTCGCAAGTAAACGACCTAATGCTTCGCCTTAAAGCCTTGGAAAAAGAAGAACAAGGCAAACCAAAAATCAGTAGACGGGAAGAAATAATAAGGATTAGGGCAGAAATTAATGAAATAGAAACAAAAAGAACAATCCAAAGAATTAATGAAACAAAGAGTTGGTTCTTTGAAAGGATAAACAAGATTGATAAACCCTTAGCAAATCTGACCAAAAGAAAGAGAGAAGAGACACAAATTAATAAAATCAGAGATGAACAAGGTAACATCACAACAGATTCCAGAGAAATTCAAAAAATCATAGGGATATACTATAAAAGCATATACTCCACAAAGTATGAAAATCTGAAAGAAATGGATGATTCCCTTGATCTATATGACCTACCTAAATTAAATCAAAATGAGATTAATCACTTAAATAAACCTATAACAAACATGGAGATCCGAACAGTTATCAATAATCTCCCAACTAAAAAAAGCCCAGGCCCGGATGGATTCACTGCTGAATTTTACCAGACTTTTAAGGAAGAGCTAACACCATTGCTTCTTAAGCTTTTCCAGGAAATAGAAAAAGAAGTAATTCTACCAAACTCCTTCTATGAGGCCAGCATCACCCTGATACCAAAACCAGGCAAAGATAGAACAAAAAAAGAAAATTACAGACCAATCTCCCTCATGAACATAGATGCAAAAATTCTCAACAAAATATTGGCAAACAGAATACAAGAGTATATCAAAAAGATCATTTACCCTGACCAAGTAGGCTTTATCCCAGAGATGCAGGGATGGTTCAACATACGCAAATCTATAAATGTAATACATTACATAAACGGGTTGAAGGACAAAAATCACATGATCATCTCATTAGACACAGAGAAAGCATTTGACAAAATCCAACATTCCTTCATGATAAAAGTCCTACAGAGACTGGGAATAGAAGGAACATATCTCAATATAATAAAGGCTATTTATGACAAGCCTACAGCCAACATATTACTAAATGGGGAAAAACTGGAAGCTTTTCCACTAAAATCAGGAACAAGACAAGGGTGTCCACTGTCCCCACTTCTATTTAATATAGTTTTGGAAGTCTTAGCCATAGCAATAAGGCAAGAGACACACATAAAAGGGATACAAATTGGAAAGGAAGAGATCAAGTTATCATTATTTGCAGATGACATGATTCTATACATAAAGGACCCTAAAGACTCTACTAGCAAGCTGTTAGAGCTGATCAAAACCTACAGCAATGTAGCAGGATACAAAATAAATACACAGAAATCAGTAGCTTTCATATATGCTAACAACAAACACACAGAGGATGAAATCAGAGAATCACTCCCATTCACAATTGCATCAAAAAAAATAAAATACCTTGGAATAAACCTAACCAAGGAAGTAAAGAATCTATACAATGAGAACTTTAAAACACTCAAGCAAGAAATTGCAGAAGACACTAGAAAGTGGAGAAACATCCCTTGTTCCTGGATTGGAAGAATCAATATTGTGAAATTGGCAATCTTACCTAAAGCAATCTACACATTTAATGCAATCCCTATCAAAATTCCAAAGGCTTTCTTCATGGAAATAGAAAAAACAATCTAAAAAATGTTGCATTGGGCTGGAGAGATGGCTTAGTGGTTAAGGCATTTGCCTGTGAGCTGAAGGACCCAGGTTAGATTACCCAGTACCCATGTCCACTCTTCCTCTCTCATATAAATAAAAAATTATATTTTTTGGTTTTTCGAGGTAGGGTCTCACTCTAGTTCAGGCTGACCTGGAATTCACTATGTAGTCTCAGGGTGGCCTTGAACTCATGGTGATCCTCCTACCTCTGCCTCCCAAGTACTGTGATTAAAGGCGTGTGCCACCATGCCTGTCTAATAAATTTTTTTTAATTATTTATTTATTTATTTTTGTTTTTCAAGGTAGGGTCTCACTCTAGCCCAGGCTAACCTGAAATTCACTATGGAGTCTCAGGGTGGCTTCGAACTCACAGCAATCCTCCTACCTCTGCCTCCTGAGTGCTGGGATTGAAGGTGTTTGCCACCATGGCTTAATTTTTTCTTTCTTAATTTTTTTGTTTATTTTTATTTATTTATTTGAGAGCAGCAGAGAGAGAGGGAGAAAGAGATAGAGAAAGGGAGAGAGAATTGGTGCATCAGGGTCTCCAGCCACTGTAAATGAACTCCAGATGGATGCACCACTTTGCACATCTGGCTTACAAGCCTACTGGTGAATAGAGCCTCGAACAGGGTTCCTTAGGCTTCACAGGCAAGCGCTTAACCACTAAGCCATCTCTCCAGCCCCAACTGGCTTAATTTTTCTATAAAGGACACCTAAGGCCAAGTATGATGGTGTAAACCTTTAATCCCAACACTTGGGAGGCAGAGGTAAAAAGATCACTGTGGATTCAAGACCACTCTAAGACTATATATTGATTTTCTTTTCTTTCTTTCTTTCTTTTTTTTTTTTTTTTTTAATGTTTCAAGGTAGGGTCTCACTCTGGTCCAGGCTGACCTGGAATTAACTATGTAGTCCCAGGGTTGCCTTGAACTCATGGCGATCCTCCCACCTCTGCCTCATAAACGCTGGGATTAAAGGCGTGTGCCATCTTGCCAGGCTTTAAGACTACATATTGAATTCTAGGTCAGCTTGGGTTAGAGCAAGACCCTACCTCAAAAAAAAAAAAAAAAAAAAAAGAAGAGGGAGAGAGAGAGAGAGAGAGAGAAGGACATCTATGAGATTTATAATGCATGCCTATGTGTGTGAGAGCACATTTCCAGAGATTATCAGATCATGAGGACTCTGACCTAGTACATGGGTTAATTCACTGATGGGTGTCCAATTTGAATACGTTACTGGAAAGTAGTGGAACTTTCTGCTTGGTTGTAAGAAGTAGTTGTGAACAAAAGTTTCCAGAAAAACACTGCATCTGCTGCATCTGCTTCCAACAAGGCTGAATGGACTGACAGAACTCCTGTGACTACAGAGAGATGGAATGTTGGCAAGATCAGAGCTAAATTACCTTGGGCTACCTTAAGCCCCTCAATAGCCATTTATTTTTCACCTTTGTGTCTGACATAGCATTCTGGTGACTATCAATTGATCAGGTATGATCCATCATCATTATTATTATTATTATTATTGTTATTTTAGGTATAGTCTCACTCCTGTGGTTCCTGGCTGCCCTGAGGTCGCTGTGCCTCTGTTTCCCAGAGGCATCCAAACAACTGTGGAGCAGGGTCTTATGAGGCTGTGAATGTGATGGGAAGAAACACCTGGGAGACTGTGTCAGAGGATGGCTCGTTTATTTGTTGGGGGAATGTAGTGGTGGGAAAAGGTATGAGGTACAGGTCACAGGGGGATTGGCTGTGTGAAGGCTGCTGGTTGATACTACATTAACATATAGGGGCCTTCCAGGTGAGCACTAAAAAGTCACATGGCCACAGGGAAACCAAAACCTATCTTATCAGGATGTCTAGGTGCCCCAGGCAGAGAGGGAGGGCCTCACTCCTTCAAGGTCTCAAGGCAAGATTATCTGGGTATAGGCCTGCTGCAACTTCCTGCGGCCTGAGGCCTGTAGTCTCACAGCTCAGGCCTACTTTAGCTTCCAGTGGCCTGGGGCCTATAACTGTGCCTAATAACTCTAGCTCAGGCTGACCTGGAATTCAGTATATCATCTCAGGCCTTGAACTCATGGCGATCCTCCTACCTCTGCCTCCCAAGTGCTGGGATTAAAGGTGTATGCCACCATGCCTGGTTTTTCTTTTCCCTGAGGTAATATCTTGTGTCCAGACTGACCTGGAATTCATTATGTAGTCTTAGGGTGGCCTCAAACTCTCAGTGATTCTCCTACCTTTGCCTCCTGAATGCTGGGATTAAAGATATCACCACACCCAGCTCAGGTATGATGCATTTTGGAAGAACAGACCACCAGTTTCCACCAGGTTGACCTGGAATTCACTATGTAGTCCCAGGGTGGCCTTGAACTCATGGCAATTCTCCTACCTCTGCCTCCTAAGTGCTGGGATTAAAGTATTTTTATCTATTTGTATGAGAGAGAGAGAATAAATGAGCATGCCAAGGCTTCTTGCCACTGCAAATGAGCTCTAGATGTGTTGCAGTTAACCAACATAAGGTGGACAACAGCAGCAGGAGAGTGTGCCAAACACTAGTGAGGGGAAGCTGGATGTAACACCCATAAGCCTGCCTGCAACAATACACTGCCTCCAAGAGGCTCAATTCCCAAATTACCACCAGCTGAGGGCTAGCACTCACAGCACATAAATTTATGGACACCTGAAGCAAACCACCACAAGATGCATGCACCACATTGCGCATCTGACTTTATGTGGTTGTGCATCTGGCTTATGTGGGGACTGGAGAACTGAATTTGGGCCAGTAATTTTTATAGACAAGTACCTTAAGCCACTGAGCCATATCCCCAGTCCTGTAACCTTAAAGACAATTTCCTGTCTTGCTAAACTGAATGATACTGATTCTGCCAAGTGGTCATGGCTGGATCTATCCCTTAATTTTTTTTTTTTTTTCTGGGTAGGGTCTTGCACTAGCCCAGGCTGACCTGAAATTCACTATGTAGTCTTAGGGTGGCCTCAAACTCACTGCAATCCTCCTACTTCTGCCTCCCAAGTGCTGGGATTAAAGGCATGTGCCACTACACCTGCCTCACTTAAGTTTTATAAGAGAAGTAATCATGCTAATATTCAGATATAAAAATTGTGTGTCATGCCTAGGCTTGATCTAAATTATTATTATTATTATTATTATTATTATTATTATTATTTGGTTTTTCCTGGTAGGGTCTCAGTCTAGCTCAGGCTAACCTGAAATTCACTATGTAGTCTCAGAGTAGCCTCAAAAACCACAGTGATCCTCTTACCTCTGCCTCCCAAGTGCTGGGATTAAAGGTGTACACCACCACACCAGGCTTACTTTATTTATTTTTCTTGTTTTTTGGATGTATGGTCTCACACTAGCCAGGGTAAATTTGGACTCTGTAGTGTCAGGCAGCCTGGAACTCATAGTGATCCTCTTACCTCTGCCTCCCAAGTGCTGGGATTAAAGGAGTGCACCACCATGTCCCATATTTATCTACTTTAATGTTTATGGATAAGGCATAAAATTGCTTTATGTTAATTGAAGTGTTTTTTAAAAAACATTCAAAAATATTTATTTAATTATCAGAGAGAGAGAGAGACAGAAAGGCAGATAGAAAGAGAGAATGGGCACACCAGGGCCTCTAGCCACTGCAAACAAACTCCAGATGCACAATGAACTTCACCTTGTGCATTGGCTTATGGAGGTACTGGGGAATTGAACCTGGGTCCTTAGGCTTCATAGGCAAGCACCTTAATTGCTGAGTCATCTCTCTAGCCCTTTTTTAAACTGAGAATTTTATTGTTTGAACATATTTCAAATTGGTCATAGTCCCATTGGATTATATTCTTATGTTCCCACTCTCCCACCCCCATTCCACTGAAGGACCTTCACAGTGGCATTATCAGTAATGGCTGTGGGGTCATGAATGTACCAGTAAGTCTCCTTGGGGGGGGGTAGAGCCTCAGAATATATCTTCCCACAATGTGGCTATTAAATTCTTTCTATGCCCTCTTCTGCAATGTTCCCTGAGCCTTGGAGGTTGTGTCATAAGTCTCTTTTAGTGTTGAGCTTTCAGCAGCCTCTGATTTTCACTTTGATGAGTTTTGAGTCTCCTCAGGGTCTACTGTTATCTCCTTGGAGGAGGTTCCAAAGCTAGTAGTGAGAGCAGCACTCATATTTATTCTGCCACTTCCTTTGTAAAGTTTCCTGGGCCCTGACAAATGTGATAGAGATGGCTCCTCTTTACACTAGGCAGTCAGTTTTCTTTTCTTGTCATTCTGATGGGCTTTGAGTCTTCTAAGTATTCACTGTTGTGATAGTTTGAATGTATGTCCCTCATAGACTCAGATGTCTTATTAAAATTGAATTTGCGGCTTCAGCCCCTAGCAGGCCGGCTCCTGCTAAAGGAGGGCATGTCATTAGGGGCAGAACTGAATTCCAGCCTAAAGATATGCAGAGAGGTTTTGATGTCTGGTGTGTGTGCTTGTGGAGCTGGTTGTTTGATGGTGTCTCTCTGCCTGGATTTATGAATGGGAGCCAGCTTCTTCTGCCATTTGATGGAATTGCCTCTGGATCTATAAGCTTGAAATAAATATCTTCCTCCAATAAAGTGTGTCTGGTTTGGATGTTCATCCCAGCAATGGAAGCTTACTACAGCTGCCATCTATAAAAAGCAGATTCTGTAATCAAGAATGAGAGCAGCATGGATCAAAGGGATTAACGTAGACATTTAGAAGAATATTTTTTGGTCTGGTTTATCTAGCTAGGCTCTCACTCTATTCCAGGCTGACGTAAAATTCACTCTGTAGTCCCAGGCTGGCTTCAAACTTAGGGCTATCCTCCTACCTCTGCTTCCTGAGTGTAGGGATTAAAGGCATAGATTACCACAGCTGGTTCCTGTACCATTTTTTAAAAAAGAATTATTTTTATTTATTTATTTGAGACAGAGATAGGGAGAGAGAGAGAATGGTTATGCCAGGGCCTCTAGCCACTGCAAATAAACACCAGACGCATGCCATCATGTGCATCTGGCTTACATGGGACCTGGAGAATCAAACCTGGGTCCTAAGGCTTTGCAGGCAGGCACTTTAACTGCTAAGCCATCTCTCCAGCCCCCCCCCTTTTTTTAAATTTATTTTTATGAAAGAGAGAAAGAGAAAGTGAGAGCAAGAGAGAGAGAGAGAATTGGCATGCCAGGTCCTCCAGCTGTTGGAATCTAACTACAGATGCATGCGCCACCTTGTGCACACATGTGACCTTGCACACTTGCATCACCTTGTGCATCTGGCTTACATGGAATCTGGAGCCAGGCTTGTTGTTTTTTTTTTTGATTTTCAAGGTAGGATCTTAACTCTAGCCCAGGCTGACCTGGAATTCACTATGTAATCTCAAGGTGGCCTCGAACTCACAGTGATCCTCCTACCTCTGCCTCCCAAATGCTGGAATTAAAGACATGCACCACCACAATTGGCTTTTCTTGCTTTCTTGAGTTCTTTGTATATTCTAGATATTAAACCTCATATGTATAATTGGTAAAGATTTTCTCCCATTCTGAAAGTTTTCAATTGAATCTGCTGATGGTTTCCTTACCTGTACAATAGATTTTTAGTTTCATGAAATTCCGATGGTCAAATGTTTATCTAATTCCCTGGGCTACTAGGGTTTTATTCAGAAAGTATTTCTGCCGGTTGTGGTGGCGCATGCCAGTAGGATATTGCTGAAGAGGCGGAGGCAGGAGGATCAGAAAGTATTTCTTTATAACTATATCTTGGCATGTTCTCCATGTATATATATATATATGTAGATTTTTGTGTGTGTGTGTGTAGTTTTTCAAGGTAGGGTCTCACTCTGGCCCAGGTTGACCTGGAATTCACTATGTAGTCTCAGGGTGGCCTTGAACTCACAGCAATCCTCCTACCTCTGCCTCTCAACTGCTTGGGATTAAAGGTGTGTGCCATCACACCTAGTTTGTTGATTTTTGTGTAGAGTGAGAGATAATATATTTCTAGGAGCATAGGGGGAACATCTGAAAAGAAGGGCCCTGGAAAGGGTAGGATGAAGCCTAACCTTAAAAAATTTTGATTTTGGCCTGTAACTCCTAGTAACAGAAATTGGTGCTACCCACATTGAGCTGTTGATTGGAGAGACCTATGAGGCCCCAAAACAAGACAGGCTTCTGTCAAAGCACTTGATTACCCACTTGAAGTAAAAAGTAAGACCCTATTGCTGAAAATACCATATGTTGCCAACACAGAACATGAAGAGAATGGCTGGAATCCAGGAGAGAACCAGTCCCCAGATGGCCCATCTAGTTCTGCAAAGCACTACATGAGCCACTGGGGGAAAGTGACCAACAATGGTGTGAGCAAGCAGGGTTCTAAGCTATTCAGAAGTAACCAGCCTGGCAAGAAGTACACACCAGTGCAATGGTGGCACACAGCATTGGTGGGTAACCAATGGCTTTCTGATTGTATAAGAGATTCACTCAGTAGAAAGGAACCCATATCTGGAACTAGGAACCAGGTCTGATTCCTATGGAGACAAAGATTATGCTCTCTAATGTCAAGCTCCCACTAGTCTTTGGCTAAAAAAGGGGTTACATCCATCAAAATTTCCCTAAATTAATAATGCTTATCCTATTTAACCTTTCCCGACCTCATTCTCCATTGGACAATCTGTTTTTCTTTTTCAGAAGGTAGTAAAATCTGAGGAGGTAAACCACCCCTTGCATTCTAGCCAAGGCCTGGGTGAAACCACAGAGGAATTGGAGAGATGGGAAAGAGTGCTGCTTCCATAGTGAACCTGACAATCAGCACCAGGGTGAAGGAGACAGATGCTGATACAACACCTACCAAAGCAGAGATCCAGTGACTCCTAAGAGCTCATCACTGAAGTAGATTTAAAATAAACCCACCAAGGCTCAGGGAACTTTGTGAAAGAGGAGGTGGAGAAATTGTAAGAGCCATAGGTTGGGACATCATACCCTGTGGCATTGCCTCGCCCCAATAACCGGCTGCTGCTCCCACAACTCATAACCCACAACCTTGTGGGGAACACCAGCAATCCCACTGAGGAAAGCCCCCAGTGAAATGGGGGCAGAGAAGAGGGAAAGGATAACACCAATACATGATGTATCTATACAAAGTATGGTTTTTTGTTTGTTTGTTTGTTTGTTTGAGGTAGGGTCTCACTCTAGCCCAGGCTGACCTGGAATTTACTATGCAGTCTCAGTGTGATCTCAAACTCATGGCAATCTTCCTACCTCTACCTTCTGAGTGCTGGGATTAAAGGTATGCACCACCATGCCTGGCACAAAGTATGTTATTAACAAAAAAATGAATAAATAAATAAAATACAGGAAAAAAAGCAAGTCCAGCATGTTGGCACACGGCTTTAATCCCAACACTTGGGAGGCAGAAGTAGGAGGACCACCATGAGTTCTAGGCCACCCTGAGACTACATAGTAAATTCCAGGTCACCCTGGGCTAGAGTGAGACCCTACCTTGGGAAAAAAAGTAAAACAAGAGCTGGAGAGATGGGCTGGCAGTTAAGACACTTGCCTGCAAAGCCAAATATCCAGGGACCCAGGTTCAATTCTCAGAACCCAGGTAAGCCAGATACACAAGGTAGCACATGCATCTCGAGTTCATTTACAGTGGGTGAAGGCCTTGGCATGCCCATTCTCCCCCCCCCCCTCTCTGCCTCGTTCTCCTGCTCTCTCAAATAATAAATACATACATAAAAATAAAAATATTTATTTATTTTGTTTTTTCATGAGCCAGGCGTGGTGGTGCATCCCTTTAATCCCAGCACTCAGGAGGCAGAGGTAGGAGGATCGCCATGAGTTCGACGCCACCCTGAGACTACACAGTGAATTCCAGATCAGCCCGAGCTCGAGCCAAGGACCCTACCTCGAAAAACTAAAAATAAATAAATAAAAATTAAACAAATGTTCAGATCAAAGGTTATTAAATTCCTGATTAAGAAGTATTTAAAGGGGCTGGAGAGATGGTTTAGCAGTTCAGGAACTTGCCTGTGAAGCCTAAGGACCCATGTTTAACTTTCCAGTTCTCACATAAGCCAGACACAAAAGGTGACCCAAGCGTGCAAGGTTGCATATCCATACAAGGTGGCACACATGTCTGGAGTTCAATAGCAGTGGCTGGAGGCCTTAGCACACCAATTCTCTCTCTGTCTCACTCTGTCATAAAAAATTACAAAAAAATATGTATTTAAAGAAATAAGGGAGCCAGTTGGGGGGGCGGCTTTGTGCGGGCTGTGGAGGCTGGCAGCTCGGGGACCGAGGCCAAGGCTGAAGGGGTTGTACAGCGGGCGCCGCGGACAGGCGCGTGGATTCCGAGTGGAGCCCCGGGACCCCGTGTCCCTTCCGGGCCGCCGGCTGCAGGCCCCGCTCTGACAACCTGTCGCGAGCACTCTCAAAGATAATTGGTTGAGAGGATTCCGCTCACGAAGGCCAATGATACGGAGACACTGGTGTACTTGCAAAGGAGTTTACTGGGATGAAAGTCACACACAAGCAAGTCCAAACTATCACAACTAATATTATAGCTAATATAATATATAACCAAATTATATTCATCACTACTAACACAAGAATATTTCTAACAAGTCTAACATGTATACAACTTGATATCGCGAGACTCGAGCTGCAGTAACGCGAGACTTGGGCTGCGATGTCTCGGACGCTTTATGACCTGGCAACAACACGGAGTCCGGCTGCGACTTTTCTCTCGGTTCGCGGTGTTTCAAGCCAAGTCTTGATCGTTCGGACAGCGTGTCTGGCAGATGAATTCGGATCGGTGATGCGTCTCGCGGAGGTCTCGGTCCGGACTGCTGAGCAACCTTTCAGTCAGTCATAGTGTTGGGAAGACTGAGACAACGGTTGCTGAGCAGCTGGGGTTTTTATATTTTCCACTACTTATCTAGAGTTCCACACACACACCTGCTAATCTCCACTATGTCACCACACACAGCTTAGTCTTAATTTTTGCTTACAAGGTTTGACTTTGCATTTTTACTCTCACAAAAAAACTTATCTAAACTGGCCCTGGACCATATGCTGGTCCTTACATGCTCATAACACAACCGGCAAGCCACCAGAGACCCCGGTCCCGCCGTCTTGCTTTCCCACCGCATCGCCAACAGCCTCCAGGCTCCGCGCTGTGCCCGGCCGGTGGGGCCACGGCCCTCCTCGGTGCCGGCCGCCATGGCGGGGGTGCCCGGCGCTTGGAAAATCTAGCTCGGGGATTTCTGCGGCCTAGCTTGGCTCGGTCTCGTCCCCACGCAGCCTCCTGTGCTCCTGCTGACACGGCCGCAAGTGAGAATGGAACAAACTGAAGGCCCGAGGAGAGAAAGGGAATTTACGGGTGCTGGAGCAGAGCGAAGGACTTCTTTCTCTTTCTTGCAAGGGATCATGGGAAGCAGCAGCCACCCCAGCTCTTTGACTCAGCCGACATCCGTCAGGAGGACGCCTTTGATAACGATGGCGACATTGTTGAAGACGGTGGCCAGACACCACATGAAGCTACCTTGCAACAAGGCTTTCAATACCCACCTACAACAGAAGACCTTCCTCCACTTACAAATGGCTACCCACCATCGATCAGCTTGTATGAAACTCAAACCAAATACCGTCATATAATCAGTATCCCAATGGGTCAGCCAATGGCTTTGGTGCAGCTAGAAACTTTAGTCCCACTGACTGTTACCATTAAGAAATTCCAAACACAAGACCACATAAAATCCTGGAAAAACCCTCCCCTCCACAGCCACCACCTCCTCCTTCAGTACCACAAACTGTGATTCCAAAGAAGACTGGCTCACCTGAAATTAAACTAAAAATAACCAAAATGACCCAGAATGGCAGGGAATTGTCTTCTCTTCGTGGAGATGTTTTAAATGAAGTCCAGGCAAGTGAGCACACAAAGTCCAAGCATGAGAGCTGAAAAGAGAAGAGAAAAAAAAAAAAAAGCAACAAACATGACTCATGTAGATCCGAAGAGCGCAGGTCACACAAAATCCCCAAATCGGAATCAGAAGAGCAAAATAGACCAAATGAGAGGGTGGACCCCACACTAGAAAAACCAAGAGAAGAACCAGTACTCAAACATGCTGCCCCAGTTCAGCCAGCACGCCTTCTGCTCCAACAACAGAAGCATCTACTGGTGCTAAGTTCCAGGTTGGTGATCTTGTTTGGCCCAAGGTGGGAACCTATCCTTGGTGACCTTGTATGGTTTCAAGTGATCCCCAGCTTGAGGTCCATACCAAGATTAAGACAAGAGGTGCCAGGGAATATCATGTCCAGCTTTTTAGCAACCAGCCAGAGAGGGCATGGGTTCATGAACAACGGGTATGGGAGTATAAAGGTCATAAACAGTATGATGAATTACTGGCTGAGGCAACCAAACAAGCCAGCAATCACTCTGAAAAACAAAAGATTCGGAAACCCCGGACCTCAAAGAGAACATGCCCAGTGGGATATTGGCATTGCTCATGCAGAGAAAGCATTGAAAATGACCCGGGAAGAAAGAATAGAACAGTACACGTTCATCTATATTGATAAACGGCCTGAAGAGGCATTATCTCAAGCAAAAAAGAAAAAAAGACCTCCAAGACTGAAGTTAAAAAACCCCGAAGACCAAGAGCTATACTGAATACCCAATCAGAACAGTCCAGGGCTGGGGTGGCCGTCTCCTCCCCACTAAGTACTGAGATGCGAAGACAGAGCCAGCGGCACACGAGCATGGAAGAGGAAGAGCCAGCGCCTGTTAAAATAGCCTGGAACACCGCAGCGGCAAGGAAGTCCTTACCAGCTCTCTTACAATGCACAAAGGGAGCCTGGATTTGCAGAAAGGTAATATGTCTCCAGTTGTGAAAATTGAACAAGTGTTTGCTCTTCAGAATGCAACAGGAGATGGGAAATTTATTGATCAGTTTGTTTATTCAACAAAGGGAATTAGTAATAAAACAGAAATAAGTGTCAGAGGGCAAGACAGACTTATAATTTCTTCACCAAACCAGAGAAATGAAAAGCCCACTCATAACACATCATCTCCTGAAGCATCGTCTGGTTCTACAGGCTCAGTAGAAAAGAAACAACAGAGAAGATCAATCAGGACTCGATCTGAATCAGAGAAATCTGCTGAGGTTGTGCTAAAGAAGAAGATCAAGAAGGAGCAGGTTGGCTTCCCACATGTAGAGAGTTAAAGGTTTGTATTTGTAAAGGTGTGGTGGTTTATCTTGGTGTTGGGGAGAGAGCTCTCTCCCGAGCCTGGGGTTCCTTTCTGGACTGTCTTTCACTTCTGTCCCCGTGGGCTCCAGGGTCAGTTCTCACAAAGCCTTCCCTGTGGTTCTGCTCCAAGCATTCCCTCAGAAAAGTTGGGCTTCCGGAGATGGGAAGCCAATGGTTAGAGACCCTCACATTTACTTTAAAATTTCTGTTTTCAGAACAATAATTTCATGATTTTTATTTTAAACTATCTATCATTAGCTTCCTTCTAAAATTTTTTGATTGTTTTAGTTTATGCTGCTAGCATATATTGTTTTTATTTTTAAACAAATCAAATTAATTTAACTTATATTCTTATATTTAAGAAGCAGGTAATCATAGGTGATCTGATTTTTCTTTTGCTCTCACAGACCTTTTGGAATGTTATTTTTCCAGCAGAATGGCACTATTTGGTATCAGATTGTCAGATGAACAGTATTTAAGTAAAAAGTGTGTGCGTGGGGGTTACATTTTGATTGAATGTATTCAACCAGTGTAATCAATAAGTTACCATTCAAGGAATATTTGAAATGAGTCTCCTTTAAATTAAACTCACAATCAGAATTTTCTTGATTTTTTTTTTAAGTGAAAGAATATCTGTTTTTAGGCAAGCACATTACTACTGAGCTCTATCCCCAGAATATCTGTCTTTACAGCCCAGCCACCTGGTATTAAACAAAACAAGTGCTGAATAGAATTAGCTTCAGCAAGTTTCATCTTTTAAAACCATTTGCCATGGAATAGTGTGGGCTTCTTGATTTTAAAATTGCCTTCATAAGTTTAAACTTCCAAATTTAAAACTTAACTTTGTGAGTGCTGTATGGTATCATAAGCATGTAAAAACAATTTTTTGAGACTATTTAACAAATTTCAGTAATATATGTATTTGTCATTCATTTATCATATAACTTTCATGCTTAGGAAATTCCAAAAATCTAAGTCTTACAAATTTATAGTATTCATTACCAGAATGAAGTTGTGATTTTGCCACCTGGTTCCCAAATTCAGTCTGTGACCAGTTAGTTTAAAATTAATCAGCAGAATGAGTTTAAAAAAGGGAGGACAAATTGTTAATACCACTTTGTTATATATAGTCAGTACTAGAATAATATCAGTGATTGTTTAGAAAACTTTATATTTGTACAGGTAATTGTATCTTACAAAAAGCATTTCTGTTGTATTTTTTTTTTACTTGTTGTAAAAGAATAAAAAAATTTAAAAGCTTAAAAAAAGAAAGAAATATGGGGGGCTGGAGAGATGGTTTAGTGGTTAAGCACTTGCCTGTGAAGCCTAAGGACCCCAGTTCGAGGCTTGATTCCTTAGAACCCACATAAACCAGATGCACAAAGGGGGCACATGCGTCTGGAGTTAGTTTGCAGTGGCTGGAGGCTCTGGCATGCTCATTCTCTCTCTCTCTCTCGCTCTGCCTCTTTCTCTCTCTGTCACTCTCAAATAAATAAATAAAAATAAAACGAAAAAAATTTTTTAAAAAAGAAATATGTACTGGACAGATGAGTTAGTGATTAAAGTGCTTGCCTATAAAGCCTAACTACCCAAGTTTGATTCCCCAGTACCGATCCAAAGCCAGATGCACAAAGTGGCATATGTGTCTGGAGTTTGCAGTGGCTGGAGGCCCCAGTGTGTCCATTCTTTCTATCTCTTTCCTTTTGTATCTCCCTCTTCTTGCAAATAAATGAAACTGTTTTTAAAAAATGACATGATTATGCCAGGTGTCGTAGCGCACGCCTTTAATCCCAGCACTCGGGAGGCAGAGGTAGGAGGATCGCCATGAGTTCAAGGCCACCCTGAGACTACAGAGTGATTTCCAGGTCAGCCTGGGCTAGAGTGAGAGCCTACCTTGAAAAGCAAAAACAAAAACAAAAACAAAAAAAGGACATGATTATATTATTAAAGGTTATCAAATTTATACAATCAAGAATTCAAATTTGAGGGCTGGAGAGTTGGCTTAGCGGTTAAGTGCTTGCCTATGAAGCCTAAGGACCCCAGTTTGAGGATCGATTCCCCAGGTCCCACATTAGCCAGATGCACAAGGGGTGCACACATCTGGAGTTCGTTTGCAGTGGCTGGAAGCCCTGGCACACCCATTCTCTCTCGCGTTCTCTGCCTCTCTCTCTCTCTGTCGCTCTCAAATAAATTAAAAAAAAATTAAATAAACAAAAAAAGAAGAATTCAAATTTGGGCCAGGCATGGTGGTACATTTAATCGCAGCATTTAATCCCAGAACTTGAGAGGCAGAGATATGAGCATCACTGTGAGTTCCAGGCTACCCTGAGATTATATAGTGAATTTCAGGTCAACCTTGGCTAGAGTGAGACCCTACTTTGAAAAATAAAAAATTTAAAAAATAAAAACCACTTCAGATTTGGGCTGGAGAGATGGTTCAGAGGGTTAAGGTACATGCCTACAATGCCTAATGACCCCTTTGATTCCCCAGTACCCACATAAAGCCTGATTCACAAAGTGGTACATGCATCTGGAATTTGTTTACAGTGAGTAAAGGCCCTTGTGCACCCATTCTCTCCTTGCAAATGAAGTTAAAAAAATTAAATTTAAGCCAGGCATGGTACAGCCTGCTTTTAATCCCAGTGCTGGAGAAGCAGAGGAAGGAGAATTACTGTGAGTTCCAGGCTAGCCTGGGAGTACACTGAGTTCCAGGTCAGCCTGGGCTAAAGTGAGACCCTACCTAAAAAAAAAATTCAAATTTTGTTAAATATGATTCTGCTCTTAATAATGTTTCCAAAATACCCAATCCTGTGCTTATAACAATAGCTTCCCTAGATATTGTTATACTCTTGCTGATGCTTACAAAATTGTTTATAAACAATGTTTATGAAAAAACAGTTATTTCAGACAGATGCAGAGAGAGAAGGGGGGAGAGAGAGGGAGAATGGGCATGCCAAGGCCTCCAGCCACTCTAAATGCGTGAATCACCTTGTGCATCTCACTTATGTAGGTCCTGGGGAATCAAACCTAGGTCCTAAGACTTTGTAGGCAAATGCCTTAACAGCTAAACCATCTGTCCAGCCCCTAAAATTATGATTTTTATTGCCTCCATTTTGTTTTATATAACATCTTTATAACAGTCAGGTTTCTTTTTGTTTTATTGAGGTAGGGTCTCACTCTAGCCCAGCCTGACCTGAAATTCACTATATAGTCTCAGGATGGCCTCGAACTCACGGCGATCCTCCTACCTCTGCCTCCTGAATGCTGGGATTAAAGGTGTGTGACACCTCACTCAGTTTAAGGGTTCTTAAGTAATGTTCTGCTCTTAACAACTAAAGCTTCAATTACAAAGTTTGTATATTTTTCCATTGGATAAATCTGTTACTTATCCAATGTAACTCCTGAATCTCTATACTTAGGTATTGCTCTGATGTCATATGGTTTCCTACTAGGTAAAAACCTTGGCCAGGCATGGTGGTGCACACCTTTAATTCCAATATTCAAGAGGCAGAGGTAGGAGGATCGCCGTGAGTTCGAGGCCATCCTGAGACTACACAGTGAATTCCAGGTCAGTCTGAGCTACAGCGAGACCCTACCTTGAAAAAACAAAACAAAACCAAAACAAAAATCCTTATTTGTTTGATTAAAAAAATGAGTTAGGCCGGGCATGGTGGCGCACACCTTTAATCCCAGCACTTGGGAGGCAGAGGTAGGAGGATCACTGTGAGTTCAAGGCCACCCTGAGACTCCATAGTGAATTCCAGGTCAGCCTGGGTTAGAATGAGACCCTACCTCGAAAAAAAAAAAAATGAGTTAAGGGCTGGAGAGATGGCTTAGCAGTTAAGGTGCTTTCCTGTGAAGTCTAAGAACCCAGGTTCAACTTCCCAGAATCCAAGTAAGCCAGACACATAAGGTGATGTATGTGCACAAGATCACATATGCACACAAGGTGGCACACATGTCTGGAGTTCAATTGCAGTGGCTGGAGGCCTTGTTGCACCAATTCTCTTTCTCATAAAATAAATAAATAAATAAAATAAAAGGTAACCTAATAGACAAAATTGTTCCTAATTATATAAAATTCCATGGTTTCTATGATTAAATAAACAACTGACAATAATAAATTATTAAAATGAATCAGAGCATTTAGCCTCTACAGCCTGACATATTCTTCTAACTTTAAGACCTTTAGTCTGTCCAGTAAGTAGAAAGTTTTTTTTGTTTTGTTTTGTTTTTGAGGGAGGTTTTCATTCTAGCCCAGGCTGACCTGAAATTCATTATGTAGTCTCAGGGTGGCCTTGAACTCACCATGATCCTCCTACTTCTGCCTCCTGAGTGCTGGGATTAAAGCCATGATCCACCATACCTGGATAATAACCTTTTTTTTTAAGAGAGAGACAGGGTGTACCAGGGCTTTCAGCCACTGCAAACAAACTCCAGATGCATGCACCACCTTATGCATCTGGTTTACATGAGTTCTGGGGAATTGAACCAAGGTCCTTTGGCTTTGCAGGCAAAAGCCATCTCTCCAGCCTGCTAATAACCATTCTTGATCCTTATATTTATAGGCCCCGCTAGTCCTCTGCAAAATTGATTCTTCCAGACCACCTCAGCATGACATGTGGACTTCCTTATCCTCCTGATGCAGGAATACAGACATGGTATGTGTGTGGAGGGGGCAGGCTGGAGAGATGGTTCAGTGGTTAAAGGCACTTGCTTATAAAGCCTGATGCCCTGGGTTTGATTCC
This sequence comes from Jaculus jaculus, assembly GCF_020740685.1. Classification (NCBI taxonomy): domain Eukaryota; kingdom Metazoa; phylum Chordata; class Mammalia; order Rodentia; family Dipodidae; genus Jaculus; species Jaculus jaculus. Next base: position 76,051,210 of record NC_059110.1, on the reverse strand, counting down.
CGAGTATCCATGTAAAGTTAGATGCATAAAGTGGCACAGGCATCTGGAGTTTGTTTACAGTGGCAGGAGGCCCTGGCATGCCCATTCTCTCTCTCATTCCCCCTCTCTACTTACAAAAAAAAATATATATATATACCTACACACACACACACACACACACACACACACACACACACACACACACATATATATATAAGCCAGCACTTGGGAGGCAGAGGTAGGGTCTCATTCAAGCCCATGCTGACTCAAAATTCACCATGTAGTCTCAGGGCGGCCTCGAACTCACAGAGATCCTTCTACCTCTGCCTCCCTGTGCTGAGATTAAAGGAATGTGCCACCACACCTATCTAGAGCCTATGTTTTGACCTGTGACATTTATCTTCTTTGGTGTTATATATGTTCCTATGCTCAGATGTGGTGATTTGTCCCATCTCACCTGGTTTTTGGTCTCTTGAGTTGGGCCTCATGAAGCCCAGGCTGGCCTTAAACTCTTAGTCCTCCTGGTTCTGCCTCCTGAGTGCTTGTATTACAGGAGTGTGCTTCCACACCCAGCTAGAAGTTTTACAGTTGTATTTATTTATTTGAGAGAGAAAGAGGCAGATAAGGAAAGAGAGAAAATGAGCACACCAGGGCCTCCAGTTACTGCAAATGAACTACAGATATATGTGCCAATTTGTCCATCAGGCTTACATGGATCTTGGGGACTTGAACCTGTGTCCTTTGCCTTTGCAGGCAAGCACCTTAACGGCTAAGCCATCTATCTCTCAAGCCCACAATTTTAAGTTTTATGTTTAGTATTTTATTCTATAATCAATTTTGACCTTTTTTGGTCTCTTTTTGCTTACATGGCTATCTATGATTCCAACATTATTTGTTGAAAAAGATTATTATTTTTCTTTATCCACCAAATTGCCTTTGTATCTTTGTTGAAAATCAATTGACCATATATGTGCAGGTCTATTTCTGGGTTCTCTGTTCTGTTCCAATGACCTATTTACAAGAATGGAAAAGCTTCTTTCTCCGATGAATTGCCTTGATTCCTTTGTTGAAAACCAACCAACCATACACATACAGGTCTATTTCTTAACTCTGTTCTTTTCCACTAGTGTGTTTACTTTTTTTTTTTTTTTTTTTTTTTTGAGGTAGGTTCTCACTCTAGCCCAGGCTGACCTGGAATTCATTCTGTAGTTTCAGAGTAGCCTTGAACTCACAGCGATCCTCCTACCTCTGCCTCTCAAATGCTGGAATTAAAGGCATGTGCCACCACGCCCAGCCTGAACACATCATTTTTATGGCTGTAGTTGTATGATGTCTTGAATCAAGTGGAGTTAAGCTCTCAAGCATTGTTTTCTTTGATGTCCACATAGCCCTTTTCACTCCTTTGCATTTCTATGTGAATTTCAGAATCAGCTCACCAAATAAAGTCCATTGGAGTCTTGGTTGGAACTCTTGATTTTACAGATCAGTCTGTGTAGAATTGGCATCATACCAATGACTGAGTCCTCTGATATGTGTTAGTAAAAATAGAGTGTCTTTCTTCCATCTTCCTCTCATATCACAAGCAACACAGAAGATTCTAACACCAGATATGAATTTCCTTCTACCAGTAAGCACAGTAAACAAGCAATTCTGCACCAGTGGGCACCAGTCAGTCATCTAATTTAATTCAGTTCAGACACTGCCTTAGTGTCAGATTCCACAGGCTGAGGCTCAATCCTCAGATGCCCCTTCTCATACGCACTTAGATACCAATCACAAGGTCTAGGTTGTTTGACTTGTACTTCTGACCAACCAGTTATAAACCAGGGTTCCCAAGACCCATTTCTCAGGTTCAATTAATTTGCTGGAAGGGCTCACTGAACTCAGGGAAATAATTATGCATATTAGTTTATTATAAAAGATATTACAAAGCATAGAGATAGGGGCTGGAGGGATGGCTTAGCGGTTAAGGCATTTGCCTGCAAAGCCAAAGGATCCAGGACACACTCTTAGCCAGATGCGCAAGGGGGGAGGTGCACACATCTGGAGTTCCTTTGCAGTGGCTGGAGGCCCTGGCACTCCCATTCTCTTACTCTCTCTCCTCTTTCTCTGTCAAATAAATAATTTTTAAAAATCTTTTAAAAACAAAGCATAGAGATAAAAAGAAGCACAGAATGAGGTATGGGGAAGGATGCAGACCTTCCTTGCCTTCTCTTGATATGACTCTCAGAACCTCCTTGTGTTCTGAAGCCCTCTGAACCCTGCCCATTTGAGTATTTTGTGGCGACTTCATGGCACAGGCATGATTGAGGCATGGGCAACCATGTTGAAATGTAAAGGGTGAAGAAGTTACAATCTAATGCTAATAGATTGAGTAGGTCTTAGACCTGTTTGCTTCAGCATTCTTGGACTCTCTGGATATTATTCTTTCCTTCATGGTGTGAGCAGGAGTCTTCTGGAGTGAAGAGGGCTTGTAACTTATCAAATAAGGGCACGTCAAAGAATTTCTTTATGGCCAGTCCAAGTCAGAAAGGTGGGAGAAAAGCTGGGGATGGTGACACATGCCTTTAATCCTAGCACTTGGGAGGTACAGGTAGGAGGATTGCCATGAGTTCAAGGCCACCCTGAGACTACATAGTGAATTCCAGGTCAGCCATGGCTAGAGTGAAACCCTACCTGGAAAAAAAAAAAAAAAAAAAGAAGAAGAAAGGTGGGGGAAGAACAGTTTCTATGACTTGGCTAAAGGAAGAGAAATTCTAGGTTTTATGGCCTGCCTTTGAGGAAAGAGTTATGAGGCAAGAACTGTGAATGAAAACAAAAACATCATAATATCACATGACCTATGAACATTTTATAGGTCTCCATTTCTGTCAGTTTTCTTTATTTCTTCTTAGTAATATTTTCTCTCTTTTTTTTTAATTTTATTTATTTATTTGAGAGTGACAGACACAGAGAGAAAGACAGATAGAGGGAGAGAAAGAGAATGGGCACACCAGGGCTTCCAGCCTCTGCAAACGAACTCCAGATGTGTGCGCCCCCTTGTGCATCTGGCTAACGTGGGACATGGGGAACTGAGCCTCGAACCGGGGTCCTTAGGCTTCACAGGCAAGCGCTTAACTGCTAAGCCATCTCTCCAGCCCATTTTCTATCTTTCAATGTATGGGTCTTATACATCTTTTGTTAGATGTAGAAGAGTCCTCAGTATTTAATAGTTTTCATGGTATTTATTGAAAATAGATTTTTTTAATATTGTATTTTTATTTATTTACTTATTTAACAGAGAAAGAGGGAGAGAGAAGGAGAGAGAGGATGGGCACACCAGGGCCTCTAGCCACTGCAAACAAACTCCAGACATGTGTGCCCCCTTGTGCATCTGGCTAATGTGGGTCCTGGGGAATCGAAGCAGGGTACTATGGTCTTGCAGGCAAACGCCTTAACCACTAAGCCATCCCTCCAGCCCAATTGTAAATATTTTTTAAAAAAATATTTAATTTATTTATTTGAGAGAGAAAGAGACAGCAAAAGAATGGGCAGGCCAGGACCCCCAGCAACTACAAGCAAACTCCTCACACATGCGCCACCTTGTGCATTTGGTTTTTACATGAGTATAGGGGCGTGGGGGGAAGGGTACCTGGGTCCTTTGGCTTTCCAGGCAAGTGCCTTAGCTGCTAAGCTACCTCTCCAGCCCTGTAATTTTTCATTATTATTATTATTATTAATTAATTTATTTATTTTGAGAGAGAAATAAAAAGAGGCGGGGGGGGGAGAGAGAAAGAATGGGTGCGCCAGGGCCTTCAGCTGCTGTGAACAAATTCCAGGCACATGCACCCCCTTGTGAGCATGTGGGACATTGCATGCTTGTGGCATTGTGCATCTGGCTTACATGGGACCTGGAGATTTGAACAGGAGTTCTTAGGCTTTCACAGGCAAGAGCCTTAACCAGTAAGTCATCTCTCCAGCCCCCAATAATTTTTTTCTTTTAGAATCTAACAGATCATTGTTTATATATAGAAAAGATTGTATTATATCCCATAGCACTATTGCTCACCCATTAGTATTTTTTCTATACATTCAGAAATTTGCACATAGTAATTATATTTTCTGTGATTAAATATGTTTCTTTTACAATCCAGGTTCCCTTTACTCCATTCTCCTACTGTACTATCTTTTCAGAACTTTCAGCACAATCTTGGATACAAATGGCAAAAGCAGACATCCTTGACTTGATCCTGACCACAGGCTGAAGTATTCAGCATTTCAACATCAAGTATGAAATTAGCTATAGATCTTTCATAGATCTCTTTATTCAAGTTGAGAAAGATTGTAAACATAATTTGAAAGTTGTTTATATTTATCTGCACCTTTATTTCTTGGTAAAGCTCAGATTTCATCTGATATCATTGTCTTTGGGCTGAAGTGCTTCCTTTAACATTTATTTTTAGTTCTGGTCAGCTAATAATATAATATATTAATAAATATTCATTAATTTAATTAGTTAGGTTTTTTGAGATAGGGTCTTGCTATGTTCAACTCTCTGGTACCCATGTAAAGCTAGATGCACAAGGTGGCGCATGTGTCTGGAGTTCATTTGCAGTGGCTAGAGGCCCTGGTGTGCCCATTCTCTTTTTCTCTTTCAAATAAATAATAAACAAGTAAAAAATTTTTTAAAAAGAATGGAATATATATATATATATATGGAGAGAGAGAGAGATGGCTGGAGAGATGGCTTAGCAGTTAAGGCATGCTGTCCTACAAAGCCTAAGGACTCAGGTTCAATTCCCCAGTATCCACATAAGCCAGATGCACAGGGGGCTCATTCATTTGGAGTTTGTTTGCAGTGGCTAGAGGCCCTGGCACACCCATTCTCTCTTTGCCTTTTTCTCTCTCTTTCACTCAAATAAATAAAGAAATAAAATATTTTAAACATCATATATATATATATACATCTGCCACTGTAAAAGAACTCCAGATGCATATGCTACTTTGTGCATCAGGTTTTACATGGGTACTGGGAAATTGAATCCTGGCTGTTAGGTTTTGCAGGCAAGTGCCTTAACCACTGAGCCATCTCTCCAGCCCTTTCTTTTGTATTTTTTAAAATTTTTAAAATTTTATTTATTTATTTGCAAGCATTGAGAGAGAGAAGAGAGAGACAGACACAAAGAGACTAGGCATACCAGGGCCTCTAGCCACTGCAAACAACCTCCTGTGCTTCTTGTGCATCTGGCTTTTACATGAGTACTGGGGAGTTCCTGGGTCCTTTGGCTTTGTAGGCAAATGCCTTAACTGCTAAGCCATCTCTCCAGCTCTCTACTTTTTTTTAGTTTTTAGTGACAGGGTCTCGCTATGTTATCCAGGCTGACCTCAAATTCCTGGGCTCAAGCATGCACTACCATACCTGGCATAACAATGAAGCAGTTTTGCTTGGAATGTAAATTTCTTTCTTTTTTTTTTTTTTTTTTCGAGGTAGGGTCTCACTCTGGCTCAGGCTGACCTGGAATTCACTATGTAGTCTCAGGGTGGCCTCGAACTCTTGGCGATCCTCCTACCTCTGCCTCCTGAGTGCTGGGATTAAAGGCGTGCGCCACCACGCCTGGCATAAATTTCTTTACAAAGTGGAGTGAAACACAAGAATGAGGTAGCCTGGGGAAGAAAGCTGGAGAGAGTTTCTGGTAGAGCCTCCTTCCCACCACTGCTGGGCTCCCAGCTTTCTGGCCTTGTCTGCTTTGCTCTGTTCCTCCCCTGAACCCAGATACTTGAAGCTTGCATGGTTTGAGCACATCTCCTCATTGAGCAGAGGAGCATGGGTTCTGGCGGGCTCCGTTGTAGGTGGAATGGATTATTTTATAATTTAAGAATTAACTAATGAGGGAACAATGGGCATTATCTGGTGAGAAGATTTCCAAAACTTCTGGCAATTTATAATTTTCATTGAAAATTCTAGAAAGAGACTGGATGGAGGTTAGAGAGGGATTTAATGGTACCAGCCAGGTAGTAAATTTTGATAATCTCCTCAGTTCAGAAGGTACTTCAGTTTGTTCTTTCTACTCAGTTTTGGTAGTACCAGGATAGAGACCATGGGCAGAACTATGTTCACAGGTGATCCAAGATGGCTCCCCCAGCAGGAATTACCTCATCAAATCCCCAAATTACCCCTTCAGAGCTCCTTTGGGGTAATCCTGTTATTTCTGGCTCCAATTCTAGAATGTAGACACTCCATTCAGGCCCAAGCTCTTGAAGCATTCCTGGCATGGAGACTATACAAAGTTGCCCAGTTCTAAAGAGCGCAGCTTTAGCCAGGCTGTCTTAGTAGCCCGAGTACCCCTTTCCTGTGGCTTTGCCTCCATCTAAAAAGTGGGAGGGCCTCCTGCCCACAAAGGCTTTTGGGTTTAGTGGTGCTTCCCAGCTTCCCCCTTCCTAAGTGCCCCTGGAGCAAGCCCTCAGAGGTTACAGCAGAATTCAGAGGGATCCAGGGTGATAGGTAATGACAATTGAAGCTCTGGTATCTCCCAGAAATATGCAGCCTTATTCTTGGTCCACAAATATCTCCTGACTGCCTTCTTCTCTCCAGTTCTGTTACCAAACTCTTCTTTCTACTTCTTTAGCCTCAGCCCTCCCATCAGGTAGGGGAAAATTTGTGTTTCACCATAAAACTATGCATTGTCTGAATTCCAAAACACATTTCTCCTGGTTATATGATCCCAATTCTCCTTTAAGTAAAGACAACTGATAGCCATGCAAGACTCAATCTTTTTGTTGTTGTTGTTGTGTGTGTGCGTGGTATGGTATGGTGTGGTATGTGGGGGGGGCATGTATGCATTTGTGGGGTGTGTGTATATATGTGTACTGTAGAGTGTGTGTAGAGTGTGGTATGTGTGTGGTGTGGTGCAGTGTGTTGTATGCATGTGTGTGTGTATGTGTGTGGTTTGGCGTGTGTATATGCATATGTGGTGTAGAGTGTGTGTTTGGTATGGAGTGTGTTTGTGGATGTGTGGTGTGTAGTGTGTGTGTGTGTGTGAGATATAGAGCGTGTATATGTGTGTGTGAAGAGTGTGTGTCTGTGGCAGGGAGATGGCAGGCTCTCTGCAGTGGCTAGAGTGAATATCATTAGTGCTGGCATCATTGCTCTTTCCTGGTCTTTTTTGTTTGTTTGTTTTATTTTTTTTTAAGAAAGCCCAACAGACTGACCTTTTTAAAAAATATTTTTATATTTAATTATTTATTTTCAAGGGAGGGGAGAGAAAGAGAGAGAAAGAGGAAACAGGGAAAATGGGTGTGCCATGCCTCCACCACTGCAAATAAACTCCAGATGCATGTGCCACTATGCATCTGGCTTTATGTGGGTACTGGGGAATTGAACCTGGGTCTTTAGGCTTTGCAGGCAAGTGCCTTAACTGCTGAGCCATCTTCCCAGTCCCCCTTTTTTATGAAAGAGTGTGAGAGAGAATTGGCATGCCAGAGCCTCCAGACACTGTAATCTAACTCCAGATGCATGCACCCTTGTGTGCATGTGCGACCTGGTGCACTTGTGTCATTTAGTGTGTCTGGCTTATGTGGAACCTGGAGAGTCGAACACAAGTCCTTAGGCTTCACAGGCAAGCACCATAACCACTAAGCCTTCTTCTCTCCAGCCCTCTGGTCTTGTTTTGAGCTGGAGACTCTTTACTGATTCTGGAGCTTGAAGGGCTTCATTGATTCTTGGGTCACTGTTCCCCTGAAGGACTGGGGTTACAAGTACATGTGACCATTCCCAGCTATTTATATGGGATCTGGAGGTGTGAACTCCAGTGGTTTCAAGCCTCCTCGTAACCTTATGCTTGCCCAGGAAGTACACTTCACTGCTGAGCCATCTCTCCAGCCTCCACAGTAATTCTTGTCTATAGAGAGGGCAATTTTGGCCTCTCATATAAAAAGCAATCTTTTCTTCCCATCTGGATTAGCTTTCAGCAGCTATGATGAAATACCTAACATAAGAAACTGGCTTTTTTGTTGTTGTTGTTCCCCCAAAGTAGGGTCTCACTCTAACCCAAGCTAACTGGAGGTCACTATGTAGCCCCAGGCTAGTCTTAAACTCACAGCAGTCCTCCTGCCTGTGCCTTCCCAAGTGCTGGGATTAAAGGCGTGCGCCAACACTGCTGGCTGAGATAATCAACTTCTAAGAAGGAAAGGTTGATTTTAGCTCACAGTTTCAGAGGCTTCAGCCCATAGTTTCTTGGTTCCATTGCTTCTAAACTTGTAACATTGCAGTATTCATGATAAGATCATTGGTGGAGGAAGCTATTCTCCTCATAACAACTGGAAAGCAAAGAGAGAAAAATCAAGAGTCTTAGTCAGGTGTGGTGGCACACCTCTTTAATCCCAGCAGTCTGGAGGCAGAGGTAGGAGGATCGCTGTGAGTTTGAGGCCAGCCTGAGACTACATAGTGAGTTTCAGGTCAGCCTGGACTAGAGTGAAACCCTACTTCAAACTCACCCCCCCAAAAAAAGTCTTCATTAAGGCTATACTTAAAGCCTCAGAACTGGGCACATAAAAAAGGTTTACCACAATGAGAAAAAAAGAAAGATATTTTTCTGGATGAGTTTCTGTGAGTAAAGCTGAAACTGAACAAGATTTCACAAGTTCTCAGGGACTAGCCTTTTATTTATTTTATAAAAAATATTTTATTTTTATTTATTTATTCGACAGAGAGAGAGAGAGAGAATGGGCATGCCAGGGCATTCAACCACTGCAAATGAAGTCCAGACACATGTGCCACCTTATGCATCTGGC